>NC_043019.1:19071831-19194331 GCF_006345805.1 Octopus sinensis | reverse complement strand
CAGACTACAGCAGACACATGTGATCACAAAAATACAAATTTCACAACTTGCAATGTAAACACAGCAATGTCACTCAGCACACTGCTTCATGAAGGTCCCCCACCAGCTCTCACTCTGCTGCCATCTGTTGGCATGCTACAGAATTAGTCCAGCAGCTTTTTGATACCACCTCATAGTTGTTCTCTTGGGTCTTGTTAGACATCAGTTGCCCTCTGCTCGACACATAGGACTCATACTTGATATTCTTAGGCACCACTCATTTCATACTCAACTCTAGCAATGGGTCCCATCAACCTACTGGGGTTGTCATTGATGATCTCCTAGACCCATTGGATAAATTCATATCTCCAGATTGTCAACAATGAATTACTTTCTCCTGTAGCTTTATCCCAACCCAGAATATGCAGGCCCCAGTCATAGTCAAGATTTCTGAATTGCAAAGATTTGACAGCTACGGCCATGAGCAATGCACATTTTTTCATTTCCCATGTCAGATTAGAAGCTGCCATGTTGAGATTGTCCTTATGCCTGAAAAACAAAGGAGAAGATTAAGACTTGATGCAAACTGGGTAATGTCACCCTAGGCTTTCTTCCACTTACCACTTGCTACACATGGTACAGATTGTGTGTGTGTATATATATATATATATAAACAGATAGATAGGTAGATAGATAGTATTAATAAAGTAGGAGATGGAATTTTGTATTAGAATTTTAATAAGTATGACATGTGTAGTTCCTGAAGTCTAAAGTGTGCCACTGCTTTACTCATCATCCAATTATACATTTTTGTATAATTTTTCTATTATTAAATGTATACATACATACATATATATATATATCATCATCATCATCATCATCATCGTCGTCGTTTAATCTTTTGTTTTCTATGCTGGCATAGATTGGATGATTTTACAGGATCTGGTTATTTGACCGGACTGTGTCAAACTCCAGTATCTACTTTGCCATGATTTCTATGGCTAAATACCCTTCCTAATGCCAACCACTTTACTGTGTGTACTGGGTGCTTTTTTCACGCCACCAGGTAGCTTGCATGACAAGAAAGAACATGGGAGGGGTATTGAGTGGGGAAAAGCCCAGGTGTCTTGTAATAGGGGAGACACATAGCAATCCCACATCACATAGATGTGGGTGGGAATAGCTGGAATGAAGACAGAGATGGTTGTGACTAGATGCCAGAGCATAAGAAGATGTGAGGAGAGAGTAACAGATGGGGTAGAGATGGGGTAGAGATGACTGTAGTGGATGAAGGTGAAGGGGCAGAAGGGAGGGAAGGTAAAAATGGCTTAGGGAGGAGAATAGATGAGAAAGTAGTGGAATGATGTGCAAGGTGTAGGAGCAGTGGAGGGCAGGGTGGAGATATAGAGGTTCGAAAGGTCTGTAATAAGTGGAGCAAGGTGATGTATATGAGAGGGTACGGAGAATGGTAGCAGGCATAAGAGGGGTCAAGATGGAGTGAGAGAGAGAGAGAGAGAGAAAGGGCTGAAGGTAGAGAAAGGAAGAGGTGAAGAGGTGATAGTGCAGGAAGGGCCCCCCCCCCCGATAATGAGAATGAGGGAGGGAAGTGGTTATGGGAAGAGAGGGACTGGAAGTACAAAGAAGTGGGTAGGGGTTGTAATATGTGCCAATTCTGTTCTCAAGGGATAACAGTATCTGAGCAGTGCTCTAGATAGAGGAGTGATGGGGACTGGAGGGAGTTGGGATGTGGGGACTGCTTGATGAAACAGAAGAAAGAGCTGAGAGGCAGGTCCCTGCAAATATAGTCTGAACAAACATAACCCAGATGGATGGACGTTCTTGAGCACAGCAAATTGCCAATCCTCTCAACCCTTTGTCATCTCCTTCATAAAGCTCAACAACTTGCGATCAACCCTCGGTACATTATCCTGTCTTCCTCGGTCTCTGTCTTCTAAATGTCCCACCCACTTTAAGCAACCAGCACTTCTTTATGCAGCTGTCCTCATCCATATACATTAGGTGATCAAACCAGCACAGATTTTTCTCATGCACACTACATCCAATTCCTCTTATGCCTAATTTTTCTCTAAATGCATTACCACTTTGTCACACATGCACATTGACACTGCACACCCGTCAGAACATACTAGCTTCTTCAAGTCATTGCAGATCCTCTGCATTCAGGCCTGTGTCTCACTACTATGTAGCATTGCTCTTCATACACAAATGCCATACAATCCCAGAGAGAGAGAGAGAGAGAGAGACTTTTTACTGCCGACAGAGGTAACAGATCTTCTCCATGTGATAGAAACTCTAGGGATCTTCCTGCACATTATAGGAAAGCTGTTTCCCATGTCTATATTCATTGTGTTTATTGCTCCTGTGTGTCTGCCACATACAAAGACTACTTTCTCTGTTAACCTTCCTGTGATTGCATTCTACTTCCTGTGTCCATAGCTTGCATGAGGTACACTGTATGAAATTTCTATTCACACCTTCTCTCTACATCAAACAAGGTCGTTCTTGTGAAGAAAGTAGAGTTCTGTCTGTTTTCTTTTTTATAAGAACTTTGGTCTTTGCTTTCCAGGTTTTGCATTGGTGCTCAGAATTTCTTTTCTACTTCTATTATAGATTCCACTATAAGAATGAGGTTATCGGCATATGGTAGTTCCCATGGGAAACTGCTCTTAAATTCTTCAGTTATGGCCTGGGGAACAGTGATAAACCAGAGGGGACTGAGAACTGAGTCCTGTACGCTAAATTCATTACTATACTTATGGATAATTCTCACCTTACTGACAGAACCTCTATTCGTGACTAGTATGGCTTTCGTAAGCCATTCATCCACCCCTAGCTTCCTCAGAGACCACTAGATCACAGAACAGGGAACATAAAAGTATTCCATAAAAGAACTATTGTCTACTTAAAGAGACCGGCAATGGAGCTTAGGTGATTGGACAAGCAGACATACAATGAAATACAGGTTGTTGGCCAATCTGTAGGGATCAAATAGACAGAAGACACAAAACTGAGGCAGTTGTACAGCTAAGCTAGTGGGTAGCCAGAGAGAGAGAGAGAGAGAGAGAGAGAGAGAGAGAGGCTAACATAAAGATAAAGTGCCAAAACAGAATTAGACACAGAGTTAACCAGACAAACAACCAGACAGACAAACTGACAGAACTACAGATAGTTAGAAAATGAGAGTCTGAAGTGATAGAAACACGAGGACTGGAGGACACCGAAGACAGCACTGGTAGATGCAGTTAGACAGAGCTGGTAGGTATGGATATGACTGATAGACACAGTTAATCAAATAGACGATTAGACGATTAGACAGTTCAAAAGACAAAACAAGGCAGTCTTGTTTTCTGCTTCTAATACTGTCTAATTACCTGTGTCTACCAGACTTTGATGTACAACTGTCTTATTTAGAAACAGATAATTAGACAATTAGATAATTACTAAAACAGACAGACAATTAGGGTTAATAATCGACCAATTGGGCAAGTGGACAAAGCGGCACAGAGAGAGAGAGAGAGAGAGAGAGCAAGAAACAAAATGATAAATATATTAGAATGTGAGGAAACAAGTGATGGCTGGCAAATAGTAAATACAAAACCATTCACAAAAGGAAGTAAACTCGTTTGCCGTGAGGAATGGATCTCAATTGTTTCAATCGGATCCACTGACCAAGGGCTCTGCCCGAAACATTAAACGACTCTTTCTCACTGGAAACTAATTTATTCCACTTTATGAATTCGTTAAACAGACTGAAGGATAAGCAGGCAGACAGGCAAGCAGAAATACATACATAGAGAGGGACATACAGACAGACAAACAGGCAGGCAGGCATGTAGTAGGTAGGTAGGCAGGTAGGTAGGCAGGTAGGTGGGTAGAAAGGCAGGCAGAGTTGAACAGAGTTAGACAGAAAGAGTTAGATGGAGAGACAGCCATATAGTGAGCGTTTCAGATGGATGTTAAGATAGCAAACAGATAATTAGGCAGTGAGACAGACAGACAGACAGACAAGCAGGTAGAAACAGTCAGCAGATAGAGAACCCTGTACTTTAGTTACCTGCAGTCGATTTAACTGGAGCTGGACAACTGGATGGTGTTGTTGACGGGCAAGTATGAGGAGGCAGGCTCAAGTTGATGTGGAGTGGTGAGCAGGCTGGGCGTGCATGTTCCTGAATGTTGATCTGGTACTGCATTTTCTTTTCACCATCCATGGCTATTGCATCTGTCTGTACTCCTAAGTCCTCAAGGACTTTAACTAATTTTTTGGGCTCTTCCTCTCGTATGGGTATGGGGACCATTGGTGGCAGTGGTTTGGCTGAAATTAAAGAAGAACAAACACAGCCCTGATTATTTGTTCTTTACTAAATCGCTAAGTTCTGCATTTATAAGAGCAGAGTTAATTGCATGTTGTGACAATCAGCCTATATACGATGTGCAATGTATATTACTAGCAGCTGACATAGAAATGATTAGTTGTTTTTGACTAACCACACATCACTATAGTTGCTAAGGGAAAAAGTTGTGTGAAGTTGTGGCACCAAGACCTGAAGCAACTGAAATGAAAAACAAACCACAAGGCCCAGAAAACACTGGATGTGCAGATGGTTAGAATACTGGGTAACCAACACCAGATCAGTGGCTTGCATTCTACCATGGCAGTGCATTGTCTCATATAATTGTTCTCAGTTAATCATTTTCTAAATAAAAAAGATTCTGAGGTCCCAGAGAATCTCTGATACCTACATAGCATTAATAAAATAAGAAATAAAATCTTCCAAGAGATAGGGCAAGTAGATTTACAGGTAAAAAAATTATGATTTCTGATTTAAAACAAATACAGCAAGACAGTTTGTCCAATATTCTGATGATTCTGCCAACTCATTCTATTTTTCCCTGTAAAAAATAATTCCACTCACATCAAGTCAATAAATCGTTTCTCATTTCCACATTCTTACTGTTGTCTAACGTAGTAAATTATGCAACACATGTTACCCACTTATGGCTAAAGTGAACTATTGAGAGTTGGTATCTTGGCTAAAGATACAGTGAAATGTCAGCGATAAAATAAGAACCACTGAACCTTCAGCCAATTGTCCAGTCACCCTCTGAACAAGGCCATCAAACTAGATACCTGCACTATCTAATCAGGGTGTAAGTACAGTCATTGGAAGTTACCGTCTCAACCATAGATACATATTGCTGGTAACAGAACAGAGATTGTTGATCTTTCTCAGGGGAAAGAATGTCCATTACCCAATTAACACAACTGTTAATTAATCCAATTAACACAACTGTTCATGCCCTTTTCTGACAGAGATTTAAGGAGCTTGATTTCCAAAAATGAATTTGTCAAAAATATTGAAACTTTTCCCCAATAAACCCAAAGCTGATTGGGAATTTTACACTGGGGGGGGGGGTTAGGTGTAACTGTTTATATCATGCTCAGAGTCAGTTGGGTGACCTTAACATCTATAAATTGAAACAGCCCACCCACTAATGATGGACAGCTAAGTTTAGTGCCAGCCTTACAGGGGTTCATGTCTTTCAGTTGAATCCTGCCACAGCAGCATCAACTTCTGAAAGTCTCTTTGAGCCAGTGCTGACAACACACTTCTCTAATCAAATGGAATGGAATAAACGACAGCTTGATCACGACTCAAATACCTTTGATCACAAATTTACTCAATCAGGGCTGTCCTAAACTAAACAACAATACTATTACAAACCAATAAAATAGCAACCACATCATTGCTCACCTTGCTACAAATAACAGCCAAATATCCCTCAAATCATACTTACTTTAAAAAACAAAGGAAGGTCTCATTGGAAAATACAATTGTAGATACAGTGTGTCTGAAGATAAGACGGGATTGTTATGACTGATGAGGGCTTACCTTGGTTTAAATAGCAGTAAAAGTAGATTGGTTTCTTTACTACTAAAATCAGATATGAAAGTCAATATTGTTCAAATATGGGGGAGAGGGACAGGAATGGTGAGGGGCAATATTTATGCCTTTTCAAAAAGACATCCATTAGTAATAGCTTTGGCATTCCCTTGTTTGAAATTTATTTTACTAATTCACCCTTAAAAAAAAAAGAGGTCAGTCCCTTCTAGTATTGGAATATAATTGTTTAGCAACCAGCAAAGGAAAGACAAATGCTTCTAAGAAGCTGTGCAAAGGTAATTAAACTCGACCTGAAGAAAATTCTAACTGGGCCCCACCTGCAAGGTCATGCACTGTTTATCTTGATATGAGATCACCATGTCGCGCACATATGGTTGTGATACATGTGCCTAGTGTACCCTTATCAGACGGGTATGCTGGGCTTCGTATATTTTACCCCAGTGTCACTTTAATGTCATGCACTGCTCTCTCATATTATTATTATTATTATTATTATTATTATTATTATTATAATAATAATAATAATAATAATAATAATAATAATAATAATGATAAGCAAACAAGCAACGCTACTGAGCAACATCAGCAAACAAGCAACGCTACTGAGCATAATCAGCAAACAAGCAACGCTACTGAGCAACAAAAAGAGAACAAAAATGCTCCGCAAATATAACATCACAGAAAAAGATTTGCCGGAGATAAAAGAAAAGCTGAAGCAAGATATCCTTGCCAAAGCTCAAAGGATCCGCCGGTACGAGAAACGCCAACGCTTCTTTGAACAGAACAAAAAGTTCAACTCCGACCCCAAAAGTTCTACCAAGAACTGGGCAAAATATAAATAGAAGTCACTGCAGCACCAACGGCAGAAGAATTGGAAGAATTCTGGAAAGAAATATGGTCGGCGAACGAACAGCCAAAAAAAGGAGTATGAAAATAACAAACTCGGCATCTGAACAACTTTGGACCCCCATAACAACTGAAGAGGTCACCCAGGCACTGCAAAAACTAAGCAACTGGAAGGCACCTGGGCATGACAAGATCCCCAACTTCTGGTTGAAATATCTAACAGGAATGCACAAAAAGCTGGCTGAAAACTTTAACAGCATACTAGCAGAGCCAGAGACAATGCCTGAATGGCTCACGAAGGGGAAAACCATCTTAATTCCCAAATCAAATGAAACAACAAAACCAGAAAACTACAGACCAATAACCTGCCTCCCTACTATGTTCAAGGCATTTACTGCAGTGATATCGCAAAGGCTGAACAAGCACCTGGACGAAAACAAACTGTTCCCAGAAGAGCAGAAAGGATGCCGCAAGGGCTCATATGGCTGTAAAGATCAACTAATGATTAATAAAGCCATAACTGAAGACAGCCACAGAAAGAAGAAAGGCCTCAGTATGGCCTGGATTGACTACAAAAAGGTGTTTGATAGCATCCCCCACACATGGATCCTCGAAACACTAGCCATTAACAAAGTAGCACCAACAATCATAAAATTCATAGAGCACTCTATGAATAAATGGCAAACAGTCCTACACCTCCAAACAAAAGAGGGACTCATGAAAACCAAAGACATCCCCATTAGAAGAGGAATATTCCAGGGAGACACGCTCTCTCCACTCCTTTTCTGCTTGGCACTGTCACCTCTATCTGATATGCTAAATAGAACTGGATGCGGATATAAATGTTACGGCAAAACGATCAGCCACCTTTTATATATGGATGACCTAAAACTATACGCTGCAAATGACAAACAGCTGGAAACACTATTAAAGACAGTTCATGGATTTACCAAAGAAATAGATATGAAATTTGGATTAGAAAAATGCGCCAAAGTAACCATGAAAAGAGGAAAACTAGTTAAGAGTAACAACATCACACTAGATAAACCAATGAAATAAAAGAATTAGACCAAAGCCAAACTTACAAATACTTAGGAATCCATGAACTAGATAAGACACAACACACACAAATGAAAGAGAAAATAAAAAAAGAATATATAGATGAGTTAGATCAATACTAAAAACAGAGCTCAATGCTAAAAACAAGATAATAGGTATCAACACTTTAGCTGTCCCAGTTATAAGTTACAGCTACAATATCCTTAACTGGACACGAAATGAACTGTCCAAAATAGATAGGAAAACAAGAAAAATACTGACAGGATCTAGGATGCATCACCCAAAATCTGACATAGAAAGACTATATATACAACGTATAGAAGGTGGTAGAGGCCTTATACAGCTGGAAAACTACTATAAAATAACCACCATAGGACTGCAAAAATACCTACTTCAGAAGGAAGGAAAACTGATCCAGATAGCAGCAAAACACGAGCAAAACAAAAAACTGTTCTCAGTATTTAAGGAAGCTGACAAATACAAACAAGAAATCATACCACCTAATAAACACAAAGAAGAAGAAGAAGATGATGAAGAAACAACAAAAGCTATAAAACAAATGAAATCCAAACTAAAAATAGAACAGCAACGAGCCATGATAAAACGATGGCAAGAAAAGCCCCTTCATGGTAAATACTGCACTAAACTTAACGCAAAAGAAATAGACAAAGAAAAATCCCAGCAATGGTTGAGAAGCTCAGGACTCAAAGCAGAAACAGAGGGATTTTAATTGCAGCACAAGACCAAAGCCTCCCCACCAGAAATTACCAAAAACATGTAATGAAAAGAAATATTACAAGTAACTGCGGAATATGTGGAGATGGACAAGAAACAATAAATCATATTATCTCTAGCTGCCCAGTCCTGGCTAAGAAGGAATATATTCACAGACATGACAGAGTTGGAACCTACATACATTGGAAGCTATGCCAACATTATGGAATAACAACAGAAAAAAGATGGTATAGGCACACACCAGAAAAGGTCACAGAAAACGAGAAAGCAACCATACTCTGGGATATGCCGATACACACAGATAGAGAAATTAAGGCCAACAGACCAGATATAGTTGTCAGAGATCATGAAGAAAAAAAATGCTTTCTAATTGATGTATCAATACCGGCAGATGACAACGTGTCTCTAAAAGAAATGGAGAAACTCTCAAAATACAAAGACCTGGAAATAGAGGTAACTAGAATGTGGAACCTGAAAACAAAACAATTCCTATCATAGTAGGTGCATTAGGCATGATAAAAAAATATTCAGACAAATACATAACAAAAACACCAGGACTTACAAACACATATAACATACAGAAAATTGCACTACTAGGCACTGCACACATCCTACGCAGAACACTTTCCATACAATAACCATCAGAGCATCACAACAAATCACAGCACATACCCAAGGCACACAGAGCTGTGCTCGGTAAATAATAATAATAATAATAATAATAATAATAATAATAGGTTTGTTCAATGCATACATAAAGCAAAAACTAATTGTTAAACAGTTGCACTATTTCACGGATGTATTATCGTAAGGAACCTTATGTGGAGTTAAAAAAAAGGGGACCTTTTGAGCAGGATGGGCTACTTGACCTGAAGAAAATTCTAACAGGGTCCCACTTGCAAGGTCATGCGCTGTTTATCTTGATATGATATCACCATGTCATGCACATGTGGTTGTAATTCATGTGCCTGGTGTACTCTTATCAGACGAGTAGTCATGCTGGGTATATTGGGGTTCGTATATTTTACCTGTCACATTGATGCCATGCACTGCTCATGATAATGCTTCTAAGAAGCATTTGTCTTTCCTTTGCTGGTTGCTAAACAATTATATTCCAATACTAGAAGGGACTGACCTCTTTTTTTTTTAAGGGTGAATTAGTAAAATAAATTTCAAACAGGCGAATGCCAAAGCTATTACTAATGGATGTCTTTTTGAAGATATATATACATATACATACATATATATATCAAAACAGGAGATTGGAAACTGGTTGGCATTATTTATTCACCATTCCATGTGTTCCATTTGCTAAAAGGAGGAAACATGTAAGATCTCTCCTGTTAGAAATTCTTCAGACTTAGAATCAAATGATATCCTACATGTTTCCTCCCACATGTACAATTTGTAAACGTCAATAAATGAAACCAGACATTTTCACAATCTCCTGTTTTGATACAAAAATTATTTTCCAGAATTTTCAACTCTTATGCACATATCACACAAATATAACATCTATATACGGATTTCGAACACTTGATGCAAATGTGCTTCAAGAGGACACAGCTTGGATTTTAACCCCATCTACATAACACACACACACACACAGTTGTTGTTGTTGTTGAGTGCCCAAGGCCATCTCGGATCAATCAGACCTTTTATCAAAGTTTTGCAGCCATGGGCATCCACAAGTAATCCTTGTTCAATTCCTTTTGTAGGATTGTTTGTAAAGTGTAGTTTGAGGGGAATTTGTTGGCTATTTCCAGCATATCATGCGACTACATTGGCTTGTCTTACAGATCACAAAATTCTGTTTCCCTAGCAGAAGCACAAATTGAAGCACATTTCTTTTAATAAGTTAGGGGATGAGAGACAGTGCCCAGATATTACCCAGCTGTGTGAGATTGATGTATTTGATAACTAACCAAACCTTTGGGTAGAAAGGAACTGAAGGTTCAATGTGAATGTTTGCAATTGAGTACTTTGCAACCAAGGACCAGGTGAAGTTAAAGTGCCCTTTCCAGAAGCATGGCAAAAAGTTTACAACTGATTTGAACTTGTGACCAATGCCCTAATAGCTCAATTTCTCAACCACTTATTCTTTTCCCCTTCACTGGTGTTTGAAAAGCAGGCATAGCTATGTAGTTAATAGGTTTGTTTCATAGTTACATGATTTCTGGTTCAGCCCCATGACACATCTAAATAGGCAAGTGTCCTTTGGATTAACTCAAATCTTCTGAGCAATATTTGACAGACAGGTACTGTGTGAAAATTTCCCCAAAGACTTGATCCATTGCTCATTTTAGCATTATCGTCTGGCCTCTAAAATTCCACTCTGTTGCAAGCATTCAGCTCAGATCTCCTGTATGGGGATAGCTTTTATCCTTCTTCTCACCAGAGTTTATAGACCACAAAAAGCTCATGGACACTTCCCTTCCAACTTCCTTCAAATAAGTCATTAAAAAATGTTCTTTTAAAAAGAGTACAACAAAACTCATTTACCTGGAATTTCATCTTCGAGTGACTGCTTAATTCTTCCTAGCATGTCTGAAATGGCTGTATCAAGTATTTCGTTCATTTCTTTCTCTGAATGAAGGAATGAAGAGATACACTAATATGGCATGAAGCTGTTTTGCATAATACTTTTTAAGAGAGTGAGATTCATAACTTTATAACCTCCATTGTTGATAATACGTATAAGAAGACAAGACAAAGTTAAGGATTCTTAAATTTAAACTATTTTATTGCCACAAGCAATTATAATTTCTGGCAGTTGTTAAAGAATTATATCATTTGAATGATTGTGTGTGCACACGTGCATGCATGCGTGTGCTTGCATGTGTGCATGCCTGTGTGTTTATAGTCTTTATTCATTTAAAGTTTCCAGTCACTGGATTTTCTGCCATGCTGGAGCTACGCCTTCAAGTTTTTTTATAATTGATTTATATCCAGAACCTATTCTTCAATCTAGGACATCATTTATTAATCTCTCTTTGTTAAACTGCTCCAAGTCACACTAATATAGCTACATCAATTTTTTAGACTATAGACAAACACAGGAATGGACATAGACATATACATATATACATATACATATATACATATGCATATATACATATGCATATATACATATGCATACACTCATGATGGCCATCCACTCATGACCAAGAAAAATCATTACTCACCTTTAGGATCATTGTGCACCCAAGACTACCTTATACTTTACACTTGCAGCTCCACTGGTGACTAACGAGCCCTGCTCTTGACAAACATACACAACTTCAAATGTTGCAGACAAAGCTTTTCCCATTCATTACACTAGCAGTGCATTTTCGGGCAGCACGCTTAAATTCTTCATGAAGAATACATGCTCTTTCAAAGATATCAACTCCCTCCTTTACCTGCTTCAGTGGCTATGACAAGCATTACTGTCCCAGTCAGGGCCTCCCACAACACACACACATTTCACAGGCCTTTAATGAGGTCTTTACACAGTCCTTAAATCAGTGTTGGCTTCTGCCAGGGACTCTTACCACTAATTCACAAATTCCCCATACAGCATCTGTTTAGGGAGCCTGCTATCATTCATTCTAACAAAGTGTCCAGTCCAATGTAACTTCATTTGTGCACCATCGCCTCAATACTCAAGATATCAGCTGTCCTCAGGATCTGTGTGCCTGGAGTTTTAGGGTCCAGCCAACATTCAGAATGTGTCTCATACATCTCTGATGGAAGCGTTCAAGGACCCTTACATAACATTTGTAAAGGGTCCATGTCTTACATGAATAAAAGAGTGATGTCAATACACATGCATGGTACACAGCAATTTTTTTTCACCTTGTGATGCCATGCTGGGACCAGACACAAGACTCAAGAGATCTGAAGGAATCAGTTGCTCTCTGCAGCCTGAAAGATAATTCTTCATCCAGGGAGCAAGAACAGCTGAGCGTGCTGCTCAGGTAGACAAACTTGTCTACCACTTTCAGTATTGTTCCTTCAATCAAGATAGCTGATTCCACATATGGACCTCCTGGTGCAGATTGGAACATTACAACAGTTTTGTCCAAGCTAATGCTGAGTCCAAATGCCTTGCAAGAAGCAGAAATATGATTCACAAGTATTTGCATGTCATCCACTGTATGAGTGACTAAGTAACAGTCACCTGCATAAAGGAGGTCATGAGGTCAAGAATAACAGACTGACAAACTTTGGAATTGGCAGCAAATTGATGCAGGTTAAAAAAGACGGCCAGAAGATCGATACCTAACATATACCCCGGGAGAGCTGTCCACAGCAAAAGCATGAGTAAGAGTAGCAACAAAGTACAGAGAAAAGAGAGTTGGGGCAAGGATGTCACCCTGCTTGACACCATTCTCTAGAGGAATGGGTCCTGCCATGCCACCACCAACACTGACCCAAGCATCCATCCCATCATGAAATGATTTGATTATTGATACAAAAGGATCCAGACATCCAGGTTTGCCAAATATTTCCCATTTGGAGGCCACAGAATCAACGCCTTGGTTAAGTCAATGAATACCTGGACAAGATCCATATTCTGCTCATAGCACTTCTCCTGCATCTGTCTTGCTGTGAAAATCATATCCATTGTTCCTCTTCCAGATCAGAAACCATATAGATATTCTGATAGAACATCATTTACAAGACAACCATTCAAGAATATTTGCCAGAACCTTGCCAGCAGCTGATAGTAGATCAATACCTCTGTAGTTGCCACACCCTACTCTGGCTCCCTTTCCTTTATAGAGACGAAAAATAACTGCATCCTTCCAGTCCTTAAGCATTGCACCATCCCTCCAGATTACACAAATAATTTTATGAAGGGACACCAAATCGCAGGACCTCACCACAAATACACATACACATGCACACACACACACACTTGTATACCTGTGCCATCAATAACCATGCCATTTTAAAAGAAATAAACTAACAATGATATATAATCTATTATCATCACCATCATCATCATCGCCATAATCCCCATTGCACATTCTTTTCATGCTGGCATGAATTGGATGGTTTGACAAGAACTGGCAAGCGAGGAGGTTGTTGTGACAAGATTGCTATGGCTAGATGCCTTTCCTAAAGCCAATCACTTTACAGGGTGTACCGGGTGCTTTTTATGTGGCACCAGCACCAGTGGGGTGACCAAGTGACTTGCAAGACAAGGCAAAGGCCCCTTGACTGGGAGGGGGAGTAGTATCGAGAGAGGTGGCTTTGTGCCAGTAAATGAGGGGTTAAAAGAATAATAGAGTGATAGAGATAGTGGCTGTAGAACAGGTACAAGGATATCCCAGTTAGAGGAGAAGGGAGAGAAAGATAGAGATGAATGTGTGTCAGGACATACCCCTTGAGGTACAGTGGGTGGGATGAGTATAGGTGAAATGAGACAGGGGACTGGACTGGGTGGGTAGGCAGGGAAAATGTATATTACATGTATTTGATATAGGCTTGTATAATGAGAATGATTAAACTTTTATTGAAAATACTTTTAAGGAGTGCATCCAAAGTGAATTAAATATGAATAAAATTCAATGAGGTTAAAAACTTTTTTATTTAAGTTTCCTCCAATTATTATTTTGAAACCTCACTGACAGGGGCAGACTGAGAGTATTAAAGGCCCTCGGGTGTAACTGTTCCCCAGGCCTCTTAGCATTGATATGAAAGAGAGTTAAAAAAATGTAGAGTGCAGGACCCTCAGAAACAGAATAATCTGTAGGCCAGTACATAAAGATAGCAAAGCTTGTCCACAATTTAAAATTGTCAACTGCTCAGACCATAAATTTGTGATCTGTATGTTTGGCCTAGATAGGCTCTGTAGGTAGGGATTTGATTACTGGAAACTGAATGTGTCACTTCTAGTGCACCAAACTTACAAAGACTGGATTAACAAAGTAGTTAAGTGGGCATTGATGAGGACACAAGGGTGATTAAAGTGGAATCAATAAGGTTTAGTAAGGAAATAGCAAGAGAAAAATAGATTACAGGGAAATCTAGTAAGAAACTTAGAGGAGGCACATAGGAAAGGCATCATAACTCATGTGTTTGTGGTGAGATTAGCCATTGACCAATTTATCAATGCAAAGCATGAAAGCTGTGTTGTCAGAGCTAAGACACGAGAAAACAAAAGCCATCTGATGGGCCCAAGTGGCCTGCATGCAATGTGGTAACAAGACCTCAATTTGGTCATTGGTAGAGCATGATGGGTATGTTATTTAAACCTGATTAGATGTGTGCAGCTTTTCAACAGTACTTAACTGTTCAGGATGAGTGGTAAGCCTAATCACAGAACAGATTTCAGCACTTACCTTAACAACCTGCCATGACTCTTGTCTAGAGAAGTGGAGTGTCGCAAAAAAAGTCAATAACAGCTTCAGAAATATAGGAATTAATGGCTGGCTGTACAGTGGGTAAATCACCTGTCTTGGATGGTGTACTGCCTAAGACTTTTATTTTTACATTTCAGACTTGTTTGGAAACCTCTTAGCACACATTTGATAGAGTCAACCATTAATACATGATGACTGTCTTCACTGCAGCTAATTTCAGTCCCATCTGCTCAGTGATTAGGATGAATGGTCACCTGTCTGAACCATTCAACTACATACACTTGGTCTGTCAAGGTTATCAATTCTTGTCTCTTCTTTATGTATTGACTCTAGAGCCACTGCCACAGAAACAAGAGATATTGATGGGAATCCCATAAAAACTAGGATGTGAAAGAACCATCTTCATGCCATCCACTTGTACTATGGAGCACTGGATAGATAATTGGATCAACAAGCAGAGTGGCCAATCCTAACACAGAAATGAATTGATAAAAAAACTAACTCTGAAAAATTGGGCAGAGGAGGTGAACACTTACATCATCTCCATCATTTATTACTACCTGATGACCATCATGTCTTGCCCCAGCTCATATCTGATCAAGATGGAACAGCTCCTGTTCCACATTTTGCCAGGGGCAGTGCTTTATTTGCTGCCAAATGAATGGAGGACTGGGAATGCTATGGCTGATAAGGACAAGATGCAGTTGTGCAAAAAGACTGCTACATTCCCAGAAACTCTTTGATGGTAAACAGATATGGTTCCTATTTGTCAGACTCACTTTTCCATAGGTTGTCTCTTTGACAGAGAGCAGCCATGGACCAGCTAAAGACCAAGTCAAGGCACTTGGAATCTGGAATGCCATCGAGTGTTCAAAGTCCTCTACCAATCAAGCAGTGTGGTTGATAGACATCTTCTTTGGCCAAGCCCTCAACTTTTTCAAGTTTCACTTTTCTTTTCCAAGTAGCACAAAGCCACTACTCCATCAATACTACCCCCCCCCCCCACTCCCAGCTGAGGGGATTTTGTCTTGCAAGATGCTTGATAAGTGTGGCGAGCTGGCAGAAACGTTAGCATGCCGGGCCAAATGCTTAGCAGTATTTCATCTGCCATTATGTTCTGAGTTCAAATTCCGCCAAGGTCGACTTTGCCTTTCATCCTTTCAGGGTCAATAAATTAAGTACCAGTTACACACTGGGGTTGATGTAATCAACTTAATCCTTCTGTGTGTCCTTGTTTAGCCCCTTGTGGGAAATAAGATGCTTGATGACCCAGTTGGAGAAGGGGTCACACAAAAAGTACCAACTACATTCTGTAAAGTGGTTGGCATTAAGAAAGCTATCCAGCTATAGAAACCATGCCAAAACAGATAATGGAGTCTGTTGCAGTTGCTGTTAAACCATCCAACTCATGCCAGCATGGCAAACGGATGTTATATGATGATGATGTATGTATATGGGTGCCTGAGTCTTTTGTGGGTGATTTTATATTTCTCTTCAATTATTGGGCAATGTGCTGTGCTTCTGAAAAACCTCTCAAGCCAAGTGAAATCATAGTGGTGGCCAAAGCCAGTGCCATCTGACTGGCACCCATGCTGGTGGCACGTAAAAGGCACCACTTGAGTGTTGGGCCCCATGCAGGCGGTGACAAGTGACCAAGACCTTTGGTGATATACCGTGCTTGTGTAGACCTGTCCAGCCAAGTGAGACCGTAGTTGTGGCTGATGCCGGTGTCAGGTCAATGGTTCATAAAAAAACACCCACTACACTCTCAGAGTGGTTGGCATTAGGAAGGTCATCCAGCTGTAGAAACCTTACCAAATCAGATTGGAACCTGGTACAGCCCCCCACCTCCCAGCTTACCATTTTTCAGTCAAACTGTCCAACCCATGCCAGCATGGAAAATGATGATGATGATGATCTACACATGCAATTTGCTTACTGATTTATAAACAGTGGTTTCACTGTCATTTGCAATCAGCCCACTGTGAAAGCCTGTCCAGACTTCTGAACATTGTCTCAACACACTCCTTGGTCTTTGTAAACAAAAGGCTTTTTCCAGTGTCATTTGTTTACAGTTCACCACATAAGCGTACCCAGGTTATTTTTTTGCTTGATAGATTTGGAGTTTATGGCCTCAGCTGGAAACAGGTGGAAGTTGGTAAGAGGAAAGACATCTAACCATAGAAAACTCTGCCCCAAAATACTCTTGTCAGACTCATGAAAGCATGGAAAAGTAGAGGATGCTGAGATAATGATAATGCATAAGTTCAACTGTGTGACTGGATCAGCATAAGAGGAATCAAGTGCAGCATGCAAGAGAGAAGACTGCATTGGTTTGGACATGTGATGCATATGAATGAGGGCAGTGGTATAAAGAAGTGCCGATCACTGGAAGTGGATGGTACCTGGGGAAGGAGGAAGAGGGAAACCCAGAAAGACAGGAGATGAAGTGGTAAGGACTGATCTCAGGATGTTGGGCCTCGTGGAAGAAATGACAATGGACCGAGATGTCTGGCAATATGAGATTCTCGAGAAGACCCACCCACGTCAGTGAGTGTTGTGTTCTGCCCACACACCCCGACCCCCGACAAACCAAACGATATCTCTTCTCCCAATCCGCATCTTTTCTTTCCCTCAAATTTCCTCTTTCATGCAATATGATTGATTATCTCTCACTCCCCAATCTTGTCCTCACTGCATCATGGCTATCCCATAGTCCCCCACCCCTCTATATGGTCAGGTTCTCACCAGTCACTGCATTCCCCACACCTACTCCCTACTCACGCTTCTTTGCTAGTATCCTGCCACTTATGACTTCTGTACACCTTAACGCTATGTCCTGGTACTTGCCCCTATCTATCTTTCTCTTCCTTTACTCTACCATCCCGTCTACATTTTGATCCCTGCCCCTTGTCAGTATGCCCTGGCACTTTGCCACTATTTCTCTCTTGCACCCTTGCTGTCTTCCACTTTCTCTCTCTTTGTCTTGTTCTTCCCTCTGGCTGGGTAGCCATGTGTCTCCACTACAGTAGCACATCTGGGCATCTGAGAAAATTGAATTCCTCCTGTACGAGGGGTTATCCAAAACAAACCAGAATTTGGCAGTATTGTTTCATTCACTTAGTTTCACGTCTTTATGCTTTTATCACCTTCAAAGTATTCTCCATTTGAAGCAGTGCATCGGTCCATGCGTGTTTCATTAGAATCAGTCCTGGAACTCTTGCAAAGTGATACCTTTCACTTCCTCCATCATCTCTTTCTTCACTTCTTCTACATCTGAAAATTCCAAAGCACCAGCGTTTGTCACCTTTGAAGAATGGCCCAGATCAACTTCCAATTGTTCTTTCAATTCATGACACACATTCAGTCATGACTGCTTTTTATCTTCTGTGAGCAAGTGAGACACAAATTTTGCTGCAAGTATTTTCATTCGCAATTTTTCACTCAAAATTCGTTGGCAGGAGCTCCAGGACATATCAGTCGTATCAACAAGTTTGTCACTTATTCAGTGATGGTCCTCCAAGATAATTCATGAATTTTCAAGTGATCATTCCTAAAGCTTGAAAACCATAAACTTGTGTTTTGCTCATGGTAGCATCGTTGTAGGCTGTTTGAAGCATGAGAACTATTTTGGCTGCTGTTTTCCCCAGCAGAAAACAGAATTTCATGGAAGCACACTGTTCATTCATTTCAGCCATTGCAAAAATTGAGAAACAGGGAGAAGCACTGCACAACACCACTCAGCAGAATCCCTACTGTTGGTCGGTAGACTGATGCCTGAGGGTCGGTTCAAGTGGCATCAAGATGCCTGAGGGTCATATCAAGTAGCAGAAGCCTGAACTATAACAGGTTTGTCCCACAGAGGACATTTCCTGTTTCCCCCTCGCATGTCCTTGGTGTTTATTTTCACTTCATGTCAGTTACATTCAGAGACAAATTTCTCTGTTAATCTACCTGTCATTCCACTGCACCTCTTGTGTGTCCATAGCTTGCACTGGGTGCAATGAATGGAATTCCTTCCAACATCTTTCCAATATATTGAGCAGGGCC
The DNA here is from genome assembly GCF_006345805.1 of Octopus sinensis. Taxonomy (NCBI): domain Eukaryota; kingdom Metazoa; phylum Mollusca; class Cephalopoda; order Octopoda; family Octopodidae; genus Octopus; species Octopus sinensis. Next base: position 19,175,385 of record NC_043019.1, on the reverse strand, counting down.
ATCTACCAGCTGGAAAGACACTTTAATCTGCTTTCTTGCTAACAACAACCTTGATATTTACCAGATGAACTTTAAGGCCCTTTGAGTCCAGGCTTTGCTTCTACACCTGGAATATCTTTTGCAATTCTGTTAAAGATTCTGCTATAAAAGTGAGATCATCAATATATAAGAGGTGTCCCCTGGTGAACTCCTACTTGTACACTAAATTCATCACTGTACTCATGGCTGACTCCCACCCTACTGACTGTACCCCTATACATGGCTTGTACAGCTACTTATCAACTCCTTTTATAGCCCTGCCTACCTCCCTCTTCCACCACTAATATACTTATGTGTGAAAATTATTGAACAATCACTCTGATACTACATACAAGCAAAATACTTCTTGTCATAATCCTAGAACATTTGAAACCATCCTTTCAACAAGAAATAGCTAAAGAACAGGCTGGCTTTGGAAGCGATGAAGGCACAAGAGATCACCAGCACCAATCATCTCTACACAATTTGGGGAAAAACAAGAGAACACAACCTTACAACTTTCCTTTGCTACATTGACTGCAGAAAGAAGCCCATCGTGAGTGTGTGTTTATATATGTATATATGAAAGAAGGTTTGAAAATGCAATTTTAAAGATGTTTATTCACTTGACCGGTTTCACTTTTTTAGAAAAATAATTGTCAAAAGTAAAATGTAAAGCTTTGTTGTGTTAAGTCCTGGTTGTCACAAAAGTATTAAAATACATCTATACAGTCTTTGATAATAATAAGAAATATTTTCTCAGACATTTCCTTGTAAACTGTTTTTAACATTTTCTTATTATTATCAAAGAATGTAAATATGTATTTTAATACTTTTGTGAGAACCAGAACTTAACACAACAAAGCTTATACAAAGCTTTACATTTTACTTTTGACAATCTTTTTCTAAAAAAGTGAAACCGGTCAAGTGAATAAACATCTTTAAAATTGCATTTTCAAACCTTCTTTCATATATATTTCTACTTGTGTGGTACCTTACAACTTTACTTTGTTATATACATATATATCTTCTGGTTTCTTTCCGGTTCCATCCATCAATCCCACTACCAAGGCCTTAGTCATCCTGTGGCTACAGTAGAAGACATTTGCCCAAAGTTCCATGCATGGCTCATTGGTTAGAGCATTGGGCTTACAATCATGAGGTTGTGTGTTCGATTCCCAGACCAGGCTGTGTGTTGTGTTCTTGAGCAAGACACTTTCATTTCATGTTGTTCCAGTTCACTCAGCTGTAGAAATAAGTTGCGACATTACCGATGCTGAATTGGCCTTTGCCTTTCTCTTGGATAACATCGGTGATGTGAAGAGGGGAGGCTGGTATGCATGGGTGACTGCTGGCCTTCCACAAACAACCTTGGAGGGGAACTTTGTAGGTGCAATCCCATTCATAACCAAAGGGGTTATGTGTGTGTGTGTGTGGGGGGGGGCTTTGTGTCTGTGCTTGTCTCCAAACACTCGTCCACCACTTGACAACTGGTGTTGGTGTGTTTACATCCCCATAACTTAACAGTTAGGGAATAGAGACCGATAGAATAAGTACCAAGCTTTAAAAAAAAATAAGAACTGGGGCCGATTCATTTGACTAAAATTCTTCAAGGTGGTGCCCCAGAATGGCCACAGGCTGGAAGCAGTACAAGATAAGAGAGGAAAGATCATTTTAACACCCATTTTTATCACTTCCCCATGCTCGTCTCTGGTGGAATTTTCTACACCCAGTGCCCCACTTCCTGTTGCCAAAACAGAAGGGGAGAGAAGAGGGTGTGTGAGGAGTGGAGGAGAGAGAAGGGAGGAGGAGAAAGCAAGAGAAGGAAGCGGGAGGAAGCAACATGAGGAGGAGGGAGGAGTAGGAGGAAGCAGCATGAGGAAGAGGGAGGAAGAAGCAGTAGGAGGAAGAGGGAAGAGGGAGGAAGAAAAGAGAGGAAGAGGGAGAGAGTAGGAAAAGGAGACACAAGAGGAAAGAGGGAGGGGAAGAGGAGGGAGGAAGAAGCAGTAGTGGGAAGAGGAAGAGGAGGAAAAGAGAGGAGAAAGCGGTAGGAGGGAAAATGATGTGAAAGTGATGATGGTGATGGTGATGATGATGGGTATATGCGTGTTTATGTTTACCTGTGCATGCACAGCTGTGTGTGTGTGTGTGTGTGTGTGTGTGTGTGTTTGCCTTCACCATCACAGTTATTGCAAATCAGCTTAAATAATAAGTAGAGACTCAAGGGTTACAAACACACACATATATCATCATCATCATCATCATCATCATTTAACATCTGCCTTCCATGCTAGTCATGGACGAGACAGATATATTATAAATAGAGAGAATAATTTTGTTTCAGTTTCCCTCTACCAAATCTATTCACAAAACTGTTCAGCCCAGGGTTATAGTAGAAAATGTGGGGGAAAAATAAATGAAAAACATAAAGCCGACCAAAGCCTTGTGAGTGGATTTGGTAGAGAGAAAGTGAAAGTAGCCTGTTGCATATGCGTGTGTGTGTCTGTGTGTGTGTCCTCATTCCACCTGACAACCAGCGATGCGCTGTCTACATCCTTGTAACTTAACAGTTTGGCAAAAGAAACTGATAGAATAAGTACCAAACTTTAAAAAAGAGTCCTGGAGCTGATTGTGTTCACTAAAATTGTTGAAGGTAGTGCTCCAGTATGGTCACAGTCCAATGATTGAAACAAGTAAAAGATAACGAGTGTCAAGTGAATAAAAGAACGATACGGTAGAAAGAGGCAAAGCAAGCCAAACAAATACCTTCTATAAAATCCATGTTATTTTCATCGACACCCATATTTCTTTTGGTTTCTTTGATGGAGTGTGGAGTCTGTCAGGTTTCAACAATATTTACCAAATTACTTTCAGATTCTTTACACTAAAATTGAAACAAGAAATAAAAAGGAAAGCTGACATACGAATATAGACATGTGCTGTTTAGAATAATGTATTTTATATAAAGAAAACAAAAACAAAACTGAGATGTTGCATGTGTGTGTGTGTGTGTGTGTGTGTGTGTGTGTGTAGATGTAAGTGCATGTCTGACCATATCTATGATAAGTAGATCATTAGCTAAAAAAAGCCTAAGGGCCAAGACCCAGATCCAAAGCTCCAGACGGGACAAGCGTTCATCTTCCCTCACAAGTCAAGTAGGATCTGGTTGTGCATACTGTGCATTCATTAGTTAGTTTAGATAGCTATTGGGTTGTCCAGAAAGTTCTTGCCGATTTTTAAAGGAAAGAAAAAGGTCAATAAATACTTGCCATTACATTTTTAATCAACCAAATATGAACCATTTTGTTGCACAATGCGTCTCCGTTTTTTGCTTTAACTTGAAAATACCCTCTTCCCAGAATTGAGGTGCCTGGGAGGGTAAGTCGAAAGGTAAGCTCCTATAAATCGGCAACCCAATATTTAGTCATGAGTAGATGTAGACACCCTTTGGCAAGTTTACGGCAACAAAGCAATGAGTCGTATGCAATGTTTTGAGAGGGACAGGCACTTCCAAAGCAGACATCAGTGCCACAGATCAATCAAGAACATGCTCAGTGTTCTTCTTGACATTTGTGGTATCGTGCATCAAGAACTTGTCCCCCCAGGACCAGGCCATCAATCGAGAGTTCTACTGAAACCTTTTGAAGCATTCAGTGAAAGCAACTGGATCTGTGGAATATGAAGAAATACAATTCTTCACAGAGTTCTCCTCACTTGTGAGCTTTTTGCCAAAAACAACATGGTATTACTTCTGCACTCACCCTATTCACCAGATTTGGCACTGCAGACTTCCATCTCTTCCCCAAGATGAAAATTCAACTCAAAGGTTGCTGTTTTAACACTGTTGTCAAGATCCATAGCAAATCACAGTGGGTCCTTGACTTGCTTACAGAAAATCTCTTCAAAAGTACAAAAGTGGGCAGGTGAGACTGGTGTGTTGCTGTGCAAGGTGACTATTTCAAAGGAGATTCTGTTAAAACTTAAGTAAATAAGCTATTTTTTATTAATCATAACTTGTCGAAGAACCTTTTTGATACCATTTCATATTTGTAGGTGCATATGTATCAATTATGTTGATGGCAGGTTGTAACCCCAAATCCTTTGGTGTTACTGGTGAGGTAGGAAGGAACTACTTTAAGTATTACTTTGAACCAAGTGGTTTTTGTGCAGGATCTGATAAGTGAAGAAGCTGCATCTGGGAATAATGGAAGGGTGCAGATCCTTGTGGTGCACTTTTTAGGAAATTGCACTTTCAAAAACTGAGACATAGTCAACTTAGCCAACAGCTAAAGTTATGCTGTTTGTCAAGTTGTTTCATGTGAAGTTAAAAGTTTTGCTGATATCACTGGTAGGGAAAATGGTTTGAAATGGTGAGCTTTGTGAGAAGAGTCTTGAAATTATAGTAAAGTTTGGGTAACATGCAAATGATTGCTGTCAAGGATGAATTTTCTAAAATTTTTAAGGACACATATAATTATGTGATGGATTTGTGTAATGTTGCTTCATTTAGGTCTTTGTCAAGGTATAAAACTGAAATGATTTTACCTTCTAAAGATTCTAGGAATTTGACAAATATTGGTATGTGAAGCTAGAAATCTTGATGGCAGATATTTCTTTAGGGTCTTTGTGCTCAAGGGTTGAGGCTTTTGAGTTTGGGGGTTGCTCTATCAGTTTTCTGGTAACACAAAGTTGTAGATGTCATATTCAAGTTAGAACAGGCATATTTTACCTTTCGTGTCACCACCTTTTAATGACTGAGTTTTGAAGAATATCTGAGTTTTCTGTTGGAGTGCAGTTATGTTACCTGAGATTTTAATTAAAACACGTTAAAAGTGGTGTGGCTTTGTTGAGGTTATTAATTAGCTTGTATAAGTAATTTCCAGTTAGTTTTTTAATTTATGTTGGAAACAAGTATTTGCCAGCTCCCTGTTTCTCTAGAGTCTACATCCAGAGCTGGTTTCAGCCGGATTGGTAACGAAAGGGTTAAATATATTTGCTTAGTTTCTGGAAACTGAATTTTATTTCTCTTGTGTAGGGTGCCAATGTATTGTTTCAGATGGTCATTAGTTTATTGCCATGGAGACAGGATTTTATAAAACCTCCATTGTTGTTGAATATAGATACTGAAGAGTCTTTGATGATAATTGTGGTATTGTTGCTTATCCATGGATCACCTTTGATCAAGCAGATCAAAACCATTCCAAGCATGACCATCTCATTTTTTAAAGAACATCTACAATGACATTATTCATGTCCCTTTTTTTTTTTTTTTGAAGTGGTTTAGTGACATTTCACAAAGATTGGGCTGCTATCAGTTTGAGCAATACAATGTGGGCTTCCTCCATTACATTGAGGTGTTTATTGTGTTCTATGAACCTGAATTCTTTTGAAGTTCATGGAAGTATTTGTTGTTCCTTGAGGTATGTGTTGTGATGATGATGGGTGAAGGTTGGAGGGTCAAGGGACTGTTTGTCATGGCGTTACAATAGCATTAAAACATATTTCAGACCCAACAAACAGCTGTTGACATTCTACAAAGCTCTAGTGAAACCCACAATGGAGCACTGGGCCCACATCTGGGACAAGTGTCACAGCTGCACACACTAGCGTCGTGACCGCATTGAGATAAGGGCCACTTGGCTGATTGGCTTCCCATCATTAATGACACACTTCTTTCAGCCTCTGACCAACGAGCATGCTGTCTCCTCTCCTTTTCTATCACTACTACAATGGTCCCTGCTTCTTAGAACAGACCAGTCTCTTATTCCACCACTCAGGCACCCCTGACCCGTTCATCATTCCACCCCTTCTCACTCTTCCCCTACACTAACCATCATTCCCAGAACATCTCTCTGTTCATGCTGGTGTTCATCTGCAATAGTCTGAACGGATCCTTAACAACGTTAATCTTGTCTTGTATTCCCTCTCCTTTCTTTCTCTTGTTCTCCGTTGCTGTTAACTTTATCTTCATGGACAAAACTCGGACTGATGGTTGTGATAAATGTTAAATTTTCAGGATGCAAATAATCAGCTGCTGCTGCTTAAAGCTCATCAAGCAAATTTCAATGAATGACATTTTCATGAGTGCATTGTCACAGATCTGTTAGCGTATTTAACCCTTTCATTACTGGATTTATTTTGAGATGCTCTGTGTTTCTTTCAATTATTTTAGATATAACAAAGAATTTAGTAAAATTACTTAGTTATCATTCAGCTAGTGTTAGGAACATAAATTGTGACTAATGTTTGGTGGAAGATTTTAATTCAAAATTTATGAAAAGAAGACATTTGTACTCAGAGCCAGAGCTGGTTTCAGCCGGATTGGTAACGAAAGGGTTAAATATATTTGTATGTTGTGTTTGAACACCAAAATGACCTAAAGTTCTCCAGTTTTATATGGATTTCTCTGAAATCTTTCTCTTTACGAGCTCCAGTAGTAGTAGTAATAGTAGTAGTAGTAATAGTAGTAGCAGCATCCATAGCCATGAAGTGGTTGAGTAGACCTGTTACCAAAAGCAGTCTCTCTTTATTTTTCATCTTCTCCTTCAGACATTTAGTATTTCAACATCATCATCATCATCCTATGTGAGATTATTTTGTTTTCGTTTCACACACCTTTCAATTTTTGGAAAAATTCTCGGCAGTTGAACCTTTTCATACCAATTACAAAAATTGCAATCATTTCTTGAAGAATTTAATAAGCTTTTGAATCTCTCAAAATCCCATGATGACTTGGAAGGCGTCATTTTTGTTTTAGATTTTTTCAAAAGAATTGATAAAAAAAATTATAAAACCTTTAAAAGTGAAAAAATATTTAATGAGAGAAAATATAGCCCTGGCTGAGATGTCCCCTCAGTTCTAAAGCCAGCGGGATTAACCAGAAGCAATGGAAAGAGACAGGATGGGTTTACCTTCTGTGCCTGGGTTAGAGGTCGGTGCCTCATCTGGGATGTCACAGTCTGTGACTCTTTTGCTCCGCTTCAGTAGCTGAACGGAATAAAACTCTGAACAATCTCTTCCACCCGGTGGCATTTGAAACAGTTGCAGGGACTGCACCACTAACAGCAGAATTCTTGTCAGTGGTGACAGCTCCAGGCCATGCCTGTGATGGGGCTTGACTTTTCCAGTGCTTTAGCCTCACTATCGTCTGTGATAATGCTGTGAGTGTGCTGGCTTGCTTCACTATGTTTCAGTCAACCTTGTGGTGGGCGACCAATTGAAGAATTTGGTGCTGCAGTGATGTTTTTTTTCTTTTCTTTGTTTTCGCCCTTTTTTTTCTTTGTCTTTCTTTTGTATTATATTTGTACCGTACATACATGTGTTATATATGTAATAAAACTTTCACAGAACATAAATATAATTGAAATTTTGGAGACGGTAAAGAATATGCACACCCAGTGTTTAGGGTTAGAATTTTTGTTACGCCGAAAACGGATGGTGCGCGTATTCTTTACCTCTGCCGAAGTTTTCGTAAGTTTGTTTACTTTAAAGCTTTAAAGGTTCATAACTTTGTTTAATTTCTCCAAAGAATTGTGATTTTCGTAATTGGCAAGAAAAACTCCATCTGTGTAGAGATTTTCAAGGAAATGGGAAGAAATATATCAAATGGAAAAAACCGAAAGAGTGTAGGGTATGCTATGAAGGATATTTAGCGGCTACCTTTGATAGATCGAGCAATATATATGGAGTTCCCCAGTTTGCTCAAGAAGCCATGTTGTTGTGCCCATAGGCATCAAACAGGTTCTAAAGGGGGAGCGAGCACATAGCAAACGATTAACTCATCGATTATACATTCTATAAAAGGCGCCAATTTTGAAAAATGTACTTGGCAGGAACAGTCGTTGCTTTATTAGCTACGCCACGAGCAGTGCCGTAAGTATTTGTGATCTGTGAAAGAATAAAATCTGACAAAGTTCCGCCATTTTGGTTGATGTGTCTTTTTCCGAGGCGTAAACTGTTCAGCGTCACCTTTCAAGGTTTTGTTTAATTTTTATTTTCGTTTAGTGTAACATAAAGGTCACCAAACTCTCACACATGTAAAAGAGCGAGTTAAAGATGGCAAGCGTGTTGGTGTTTTATTTTGTCTTTGAGACGGAAAACCGTGAAGACAGCAAAAATAGGAGAAAACTTGCAAAAGATTTACGGGTTGGAGAAGCGAAAACAAAAATATATTTTTAAAAAAAACCATGGCTTAAACATGCAAAAGTTTATAACACAAAAAACTTTTGCATTTTTAAAAAATATATTCGTGAAACAGTTTCATGAAAAGTTGTTTTTTTTAACCCTTGCACTCCTAATATTTGAAAACTTGCGGTTGTTATTGAGGATTTTACGCCACCAAGAATCTAAGCATGATGACAGCGAATTAAATAAATACGATATTGTATAACATGGCAGATAAAGAGTAAAGGATTTTTATGAAAAAGTCTCCAAATTTTTTTATTTTTACATTCATTAAAGTTCTGCATAATCCTTCCAAATGATAGTAAAACGTGGACTTTTTGTTTAGATACTCAAATAATGTATTCAATGTTAGCGATTTTTTTCCAAATGTCCATCCTAAACAATAAAAAGTGTCCCGTTTTATATTCAGGGTTAAATATAGCACTTCCGGTACAAGAAGAGAAAAATTACCAGAAAATGGGACGTATGACGTCATAGTTTAGTAAATTCGTTTTTAAAGTCACAATTTTATTTTTAGTCATTAACTAAATCTGATTTTTTTTTAGAAATAAGCAAATGAAATGAAAACTGAAATTATTGTATCTTTTAAATCTAAATTGCTAGCATTCGTTTACTAAGAAAAAAGGTGACCGATAATAAAAGCAATGGGAAAAAAGTCACAGTAATAAAGTCACAATTTTTGGCTGGTAAAAAAAGTCACAATTAATTTGTGGTGACCGGTAATAAAATCACAACAAATTTATGAGATCCGGACAACCCCCCCCCCACCTTTGGACCCCACCCCGGACAAACCCCACCGGACAGAACCCGCTCGGAGCCCCTCCCCCCTCACCCGGACAAAACTCTTGTGACTTTTCTACCTGGATTCTAAAAAAAAAAAAGGAAGACATTAGATAACTATTTGAACAAACGGATGGAATGGTCACAGATACAATGTCTTTGTGCATAGAGTAATTTATGTGGGGTTAAACGATAATAGCCCTCTTTCATGCGTCCTCACTTCTCAGAGATGAAAGATTAGGAAGCGAAAATAATTTTTAAATCAAGACTAGAAATAAAAAAAAAAAAAGCAAAAATATCTTTATAAAAACTCTACGGAAAGTTTGCTAATTGTTACAATATTTGTCAATAATTATGATCGTTGTAATGATAATATGTTGAAGGATACGAAAAATATTCAAGCTTTCAAGAATTTAACTTACCGAAAGTTTCAAATTGTTATTTTCCCCCACAAGACTATTTTTTTCGAGATATTCCTAAAGATTTTTTTTTCAATTTTTTTAAAATGTTTTCCCAAGTTTATCAACTGATGGTGTAATTCAGTTATAAATATCTAAATTAATATTATTAATAAATATAAATAATCTTGTCCACAAAAATGGGAAGAAGGGAAAGTATAAAAAGCGGGTCTGATATTTACGTAATTTGAACGTAAAATGACAAACGTTTTATTTAAATTTATTTATTGAATCATGGTTTTTTATTTGTTTTACGTGTATTTGTTTTTTTTTTCTTATTTGTTTTTTTTTCTTAATACGCGTATATGATGTTTTTGTTGTTAAGGGCAACATATATATATATGTTTGTATGTATATATATATATATATGTATGTATGTGTGTATATATATATACACATACATATATATATACACGATAGATAGATAAAGAGAGAGAGAGAGAGAGAGAGATATGCAGAAAGGTGAAGGGAGATTGAGACAGGAAAAGAGTAAGAGCGCAAAGCGGGCCGGGGGGGGGGGCGATGGTTCAAGGGAGGTAAGTAAGAATTCGCAAGAGATAAACGCTTTCATTTAACGGTCGAAGTGGGGGCGGGAAATGCTCAGGTTTATATAACTTGTTTGGATTATTTATTTAATAATTCTGATGCTGATAAAAAAAAACTGTAGGAAAGCGAGATTTATAGTTTATGACAGGAAAGAAAATGCGCAGTTCCTGAATATTTTGCATATATTTGTCGATTTTAGCTGCTTCATGACTTTTTGTCCTTCATCCGATATTCGACAAGGTAGAGAGAAGCGACATCTCTAAAAAAATCAATACTGTCTCCAAATAGTCTAAGAACGGACTGTCTGGCCAACCAACGGAAGCAATGTCTTCAGCCGAAACAAAAAAATTCCCAGTTCATTATAAAAGTTTCAATTTCATCCATGAAATTAAATGACAAATTTAGTAAATGGCTTTTGATGCACATTGCGCTTTGTTTTGCTTAATTACATCGCCGTCTCTCTCTCTCTCTCTGCGTAGATAGATTTTCATGTATCATGCCTATAGAAGTCAGCGGTCGTAGACCATCCTATCATGCCCGTCTTTCCCTTACACAACTTTATTTGGCCAGTCATCCTAAAGCCAGCTGGTCAGGCGATTTGCGTATCGTCCTGTCTTCACGGGTTTCAGCCTCACCTCTTTCATTTTCATTTTGTAAAAAATTTATTTGTTTTCTGGTTACCAAGTTCTCTCAATGACCTTAGCCTATTGTCTCATATTGTTGAGAACCTTTCTAATGGACTCATCTAAGAAGCTCGTCGTTTTACCTTTTCTGCACTCACACACACAGATACAGAGGACAAGGAATAAGTACATCAAGAGGATGAAAAAAAATGGTCATCTGAACTCTCAGCTGACAACAAGCAGTCACTATCCTCATGCCTGCCAAAGCCTTCTGAACCGGTCACTATGAGATAGATGTTTGAACTCAGAAGCTGGTCAGTATTACAGGAAATCTCAACTTCAATGAAGATATAGACTGGCTTTACTTCCCACGCAAGGATGGTGATCATGGTCTCAAATCTGTCTTGATGTCATATGAAGCACGTTTTGTGACACTGAAGCAATGTTTGCAGCTAAGGAAAGAGACCAGTATCTATGTTGGCTAAGTTTGTGACCATGAGACCAACAATGTAATTAGGATAGCTAATGAACTGGAGGAGAGGCATGAAATAATGATACAGATCTCTTCCCCAAGAAGCATTGGTAAATTCTATTTATCAAAAGAAGAAAATATCAAAAAAATGAACCAGTTCACTGAGAAAACAATACATAGGTACTTGGTGTGAAAAACGCAAACAGAAGAAATTGATCATATCAAAAGCTTGCCCAAAGTGCTGACAAATTTATGATGTCCTACTTTGATGGCTACCTCCATGCAATCCAAGAACAAGAGATCCCCCCCCCCCACAGGCAGAAAACTTTGACAAACATGTAGACTGTGCAAGAGCAAGACTGAAGACGTCAACCACATGAAGGACCAGCTGTGAGGAAATGCCTTCCAGATGATGGTTTGCCACGAGGCAAGAGGTGGCGTCCAGAACAGTGTGGAACAGAATGACATAAAGAAAACACCAACAGATGAAGCAAACTATATTGAGACCAATTGGTGCCAAGAATATTGGCGGAACTTAAAAATTAAAACAGCAGCCAAATATTGTTGTGTAGGACCACAAGGAAAAGACATGTTCTGTTTGGAAATCAGCTGCCCTCTGGACACCAATGTGATGAGAAAAATACAAGAGAAAGAGGCGACATCTATGGGTTGTTGATATGGAATTTGCAAGTCCAGAACCCAAGACACACTTTCAGCTTTATACTTGGCATTAGGAAGGGCATCCAGCTACAGAGACCATGCCAAAACATACATGGAGCCTGGCCAGCTCCTGTCAAACTGTTCAATACATACCAGCATAGAAAACAGATATTAAATGATGATGATGATGATGACCTGTTATTATTGGAGCAACAGGATACATACCAACCTGTCTGGTATAAAGCATGGCTGAACTTGGGTTCCTGAGGAGAGCAATCAAATCCTTAATTCATACACTACAAATGATTGTGATATCGGGGCCTATAAAGATTTGCAAGATCTCAATTTAAAGGCTAATGAACAAAACAAGGTACTTTCTTTGCCACCAAGTAGGAAGCTGGTTGAAATCAACTCTAAATTAAAATATTAAGAAACAAGTACACACACACGTATGTTGGTTCTCTTCTGTTTTTAATAAATTTGAGATCTTCCTCTGAAGAAGGAGCTGCTTTCTAACAAAAGATACAAAGCTCCATCATTGGAATGTAGATAACAAAAACACATTTTAAACTTGACAAGAGTCTTGCACATTTTCACTGTTCCACTTACAGATTGCATTTGTAATTTGTAAGTTGGTTGGTTGATTTCTTTTTCTGAAAACCCTACTTTATCTAGATTGTTACTTAGGCATTTCCTCAGTAAACCAAGGGCACCAATCATTATTGGTACAAATGTGAATTTATCATCCGGATATGGAAGCTGGTAGTTTCAAAGCAGTTCTCCTCTTTCTCATTCATTTTCCAAGAGATATTCACATCAGCCAAGCAGCTGACTTCTAGGATGGCACATACTTTTCCTTGTGTTGATATTTGTATATGTATTCAATAACAGGGGAGGTTCTCTATATTTAGTCCAGGATAGTTTTTTTTTTTTAATCTATGTACGAATGCAATTATCAGTTGTCCATAAGTCTGGAAAAAAAATGCACAATGTGAGAAATAGAGTGATTATATTTTTATATCTCATTGACCAGTATATTACTGGTTTTGACATAGAACTGGTCCATTTCGTGCTGATTAAGGCACATATGTATATATGTGTGTTTGTATATATGTACATACAAATGAAGTGAATGGATGCAGTTGTTGGGATGCTAACAATTTGGCATCGGTGGTTGGATATTGAGCCTGTCTCGGTGATGGCTTTTTAGGCACCAGAACTTTTTGACACTGGAGACAAACAGACAGAAATAGAAGTATCTTTATGTTTGTGTGAGAGAGAGAGAGAGAGAAGCTGGAAAAAAATATATAATCAACTGGAATAATTAAAATGTGCAGCGAAAGATTACTATTAATAAAAAAAAAGATATGACTCTGCTATTTTTTTGCAAAGGTAACTTTATTCAATTCTTCTTTTGGTATCTATGAACAATACACCAATAGTGACAGTATCCATGTTTTCAAAATTTGTTAGAGTTTCAGATATTCTTTTTGTCAACAGCTCAAGACTTTTTTAAGTTGAGAAAGTGGTTTGTATCCAAATAATAAACGTTCTCCCTTTCTGTATTTTACACAGCCCGTCTATTAATTTCCATATCATTGGACATTGCATTTTAAGTTCATATTGTAATCAAAAAGGGGCTAAGTTCTTGAAGTAGCTCTGTTGCAAAAAAATCAGACACAAAGGTAAGAGAAATAACCATTTCTGATTTCAACATAACATCTGGATCAGTGTTCTGTAGATAAGTGAGACCCAATCTAGCTAATGTGTTTTGGAGATTTTGTGCTAAATGGAAAAAAAAAAAACCACTTCCTTTTATATGCACAGAAGAAAATGATTGCCACAGCATTCTGGGCAGCTTGTTGAAAGGGACACAATTGAAGAGGGTCTCAAAACTGAGCTTTTCTTATCAACTCAAACGTTTTCATATTGTGTTGTTTGTTCAGCAAAAGAACAAACACTAAAGGATGAACCCCATTATGCTTTTTAACCAGAATCATATAAATTTGAGAAAAGAGGCTGGGAGTAACACCGAATGTGCCATCTGCAATGTGCCATGGATCCTCAGATGACACGAAATGCTCTTTTGAAGATTAAGATCAAATCAGAGCTCAGTCGGCAATCACAAAAAAGTTTCCAACATACCAAGTTGACGTTTATATATTTTGGTAAAACTAATTGATGTAAATTCATCATCATCGTTTAATGCCTGCCTTCCATGCTGGCATGGGTGGGATGGTTTGACAGGAGTTGGCCAGGCAGAGGCCAGCACCAGACTTCTGTGTTTTCACATGGATTTTTTACAGCTGGATGCCCTTCTTTAACCCCCAAAACCCAGCAGAGTGCACTTAGTGCTTTTTATGTGGCATAAGCACAAGCAAGGTCAGTTTTGGTAAGGTTTTTACAGCTGGATGCCCTTCTGAACACTAGGCATCCAGCTGTGGACTGAATGCTTTTTATGTGGCATCAGCACTGACAGGGTCAGCAAGTAACTTTCAAGACAAAAGCCTTTTGAGAGGGGAGGGGGTGATCTTGTGTCGGATGAAGAAAGTTATTGTGAGACAAGGACTAAGAAACAGGTGTCTTGCTGTAGAAGAGGTACAAGGTTACCTGACCAGAGTGAGAGAGAGATCAGGAATGAAGAAGGAAACAGGTGTGCAGCCACAAAGGAAATACATGGTTACTCAATGTGAGGGAAGTGCAGGAGAAGGAGAGAGAGAGTGGGAGACAGCAGGATAGAGATGGTGGTAAAGTGCTGGGCATACTCAGAAGGGTTGGGGATCAGAATAAAAATGGGATGGTTGAGTAAAGGAAGAGAGAGAGAGAGAGATGGTGGCAAGTGCCAGGGCATATGCTTGAGGTTTGAAGGTCATAATATAAGTGGCAGGATATTGCCAAGGAAATGAGAGGTGAAAACCCGGAGGGAAGGGCTACTGGATATCAATGATACAGAGAAAGAGGGCTGTGAGGACAGGATTGGGGAGTGGGAGGTAGGCACAGTGCATGAAGGAGGAAATGTTATGATGAGAAGAGATGTAGTTTGGTTTGTTGTGGTAGAGTCTGTGAGGAATGCATGTCTTCTGCATTCAGAGCCCATGTCTCACTACCCTGGAGTACAGCCATTCACACACAAGCATCATGTAGTCTACCTTTCACTCTGAAAGAGAGTCCTTTTGTTGCCAATGGAGATAATAGCTCTGAACTTCCTCCATCCTATTCTTATTCTAGAGACAATACTTTCAGAGCATCCCCCACCATTTCTAATCTGGTCACCTAGGTAACAGAAACTATCTACAACTCCAAGAGATCATCCTCCTGGGAATTTGAGAGAATCTAAGTCCCATGTGCTCTTAGTGCTTATTGTTCCTGCACACCTGGCACATACAAAGACAACTTTACCTGTTAATCTACCTGTGATTCCACTGCACCTCTTATATGTCCATAGTTTTTACACTGGGTGCAACGAATGGAATTTCTTCCAACTCCTTTCCTACATATTGTATGATTTTGAGGAAAGAAGCAGGGCAGGAAAGTGTGATTTATATTCCTTATAAAAAGCACCAAGAGAAAATGGCAGGGAGTTTTTTTAGTGAGTCTTGTCATGTTTGACAGAAAGCAAACTTCCAGGTCAATATAAGATGTCGCAAGTGTCCCATAAATGAAAAGTAAAGCAGAGCAAAGAAAACTTACTAAACACAGCATCTGAGAGAGGAATAAAAGTGTTTGGTTGAGAAAGCAGTGGAAACAGGATTCAAATCCTACTTTATTTTCCAGTGTCACAATATCTTGCTGAACTAGTAGACTTTCTGTAGACAAAGAACCTGTGAAGTCATCTGTGCTGTCTGCTGATGTTTTGTCAGCATTCACATCTGAGGATGTCACTTCATCTCATGACTTGTCTATATTAGGCACCGCATCTATAATTTGGACCTTTTCCAGAAATCTCTAACAGTACGCGTATACTCGTCAGTTATTGTTATAAATTGTTTCAAACTTCTCATATGATGTACCTTGAAGTTAGCTATCACACCTTGATCTATTGACTGGAGCATCCAAACAGGTTAAGTTCACTGAGTGCTTTGGTGCATTTGCCTCAAAGGGAACAATTCTTTATTGGAAATGTTATGCTGGGCACTGTACCTATATATATATATATATATATACATATATATATATATATATAAGGGAGAAAATTGATTTGCAAACCGATTTTCTGAAAGGTTCATAGGTATCAAGACTTCTTGTTGAAAGCCAAATCACAGGTAGATTAAACTAAGCAAAGCCCTTGAATTTGAGCAGGTATATAAGTAGGGGCTTCAATTACACATGACCAGCAATGAATTCTAGATGCACCAGATGACTTTTGGTAACTTTAAAGTCTGCTACTGCTCTTTCTACATGGAATAAAAATCCTAGTAGTTATCATTTCCAAAATATTTTTGTGTATAAACTCCTTCAGCCCCTCACAATATTTAGTAACAACATCTGTATCAGCCTCAGAAATTCCATTGGTCATTTTGATTTCAAGCAAATTAAAGCACTTCTTAAATAATTCAAATCAGCCTTTACTAGTAAGGTTTACATAAAAAATTGCCCATATCCACAATCTCCCTTGCTGAAAAAAAACAAAACAAAAACAATCCAGCACCATAAAAACTTTTAGCTTTCACTTGTGTTTATTAGTACATTGCATCTGGAGTCATTCCATAATAAGCATCACTTTAGATCTATGACAAAATAATGTTCAAAGGTTTACCATTGGAGTTACTTGATTATTTGGTCTAATTTTATCTTTATTCTTATGCGTTGTTCCATGTATCGTTCTATCCACAGACATTGCAAGTTTTAATGGTTTTGTGATGTTGCTTGAAGCCTTTGCCAAATATTAAACAGAATCACTTTTTTCCTACTCTTTTCCACACCAATGCTTTCAGTTTCACTTGATGGTCTCTTTCCATCTTGAATAAGAGTAAAGTACCTTACATATTAGTAGTTAAATTTAACTCTGTTGGTCTAGGAATCCATACCACAGTAACACTGTACAATCCAAGGCAAGTAGTGATATTCTACGTTGGCAAAAGTCTGATGATTTTGGATGCCAAAATATAAGAAATTAAAACTAATGTGGGAGGAAGTACTGTTTGATTATAACTAGTTGTTGAAGTGGTGTCCATATGAACGAGGTGTGAGACAGTGGAGGGAATGTGTAGGTGGTGGTGGTGGTGAGGGTTGGCAAAATTACAGGTTTAAGCTTGAGCTTCCAGAATTATTTGTAGCCATTGCAAAATTTCTGTATCATCTTCACAATAGGTCCCGATATTATGAATTTCATTAGCTTAATTAGTGTGACTGTATCCAAGATGAGTGAGGGCGCGTGGCTTAGTGGTTAGGGCATTCGGCTCATGATCGTAAGGTTGTGAGTTCGATTCCCGGCGACGCGTTGTGTCCTTGAGCAAGACACTTTATTTCACGTTGCTCCAGTCCACTCAGCTGGCAAAAATGAGTTGTACTTGTATTTCAAAGGGTCAGCCTTGTCACTCACTGTGTCACGCTGATTATCCCCGAGAACTACGTTAAGGGTACACGTGTCTGTGGAATGCTCAGCCATTTGCACGTTAATTTCACGAGCAAGCTGTTCCGTTGATCGTATCAGCTGGGACCCTCGTCGTCGTAACCGGCGGAGTCTTTAAAATCCAAGATGAACAACTAAAAATGAAACTCTGATGGGACTTCCTTCCAATGATTTATAAACTTCTAGAGAGGGTAGTTTTCACTTGTTCACATATATTAAAAACTTATCCATCAAAAGAATCTTAAGAATAGGCAGAACAAGATTAACCGAATAAGCAGGCTGTGCAATATTTTCCCAGCAAAGGTTTTCCAATCTTTTCAGATCATTTTTGTATGGTACTGTAGCTTATCAGGGCAGAACATTTCTCCATTGCATTTCACTAAAATAGGCCTCTTTTCTTCAAAGCAATGTTTAAATATTCTGTCTGCTAAAATTGTTTCATTAGCTTGTAGCAACGTAGTCACACTAAACACTTTTCTTGGATGATGGTCACTTTGGGGTTGTGATTTAGCCAGTATGCTTTTATTAAACTCTTGTCTACATCACTCAACATTCTTGTAAAAGACCCACTTTTCGTCACCAGTGCAAAACTGGTGATATATATATTCATGAGAATTTAGAGACATGCAGATATCGACTCATGCTATGAAGTTGTTTTCTGCCAATTACGGAGAACCAATATTGCCAATCGAGGCATCTTTCCGGTCCACATCAAAAACCAGTGAACTGTTGAATGCCTTGAATTCAACCATAATCGTATTGCTTCAATTATACTCTAACAAAAGCAGATCTTCATTAAAATAAACAAGACAACCCTTTTGTAGAGTGCCTTTTAAACTGAAATCATTCTTCCAAAACCTTTCAAACCATCTTTGACTGGTTCTTTCAGTTAAACATCATATTTTGAATTGTTTCTGCCACATTCTTGGCTGTTTTAAAAGCCTGCTGCTTTATTTATCATGGAAGGTTAACCCCAGCTGGATCCAATTGTTCAAATATGATGAGGCAGGTGTTAGCAATTGTGTGAAGAATGAACCATTCATCATTTTCTACTGGATCAGAAATTTATTATATTCATCATTAATCCACACAAAGAACTCTGAAATGTTGAGGCCTTCAAGGACAGGAAGTGGCTAGGAATGGTGGCATTTGATTTCAATATCACATATGTCAAAGGAAATTTTAGCCCTCATGTTGATAGGATTCCACAGTTATATTTGAGACCCTAATTGCAGGACACAAGTTCAAATAGTGTTGATGAATTGATGTGTTGTATTTTGATAACCTAACTTTGGAAAGATTGCATAATCAGAAATTGTCGTTTTCAGAGGAAGAAAAAGAATGTTTGGAATGACCTGAAGAGCTTGTCAAATATTGATTGTGGGGAAAAGGTGTTTGTAGCAACAGGGATTTTATTATTGCACCTGAAGTATCGAGGAGGCAAATCATTATGATAGCCATTTTGGCATAACATGCAATCACTTAAAGACTGAACTGGCTATTCATGCCATGCCATATATTAGCATCCATAGACATTTTAAATTCAGAAGAACAAGCTTCATTTGTGACCCAAAGACTTTGGACTTGTTATATAAATGATATCAGATTGCTATACATCATACTGGATGCCCAAAGATTATTTGTGTTCCTGATGAGAAAAGTTCAACCATGAAATAAGAATCCCAAGTAATTTTTCTTGGAATGTTGTACAAAAGGTTTTAGTGTCAGACAAAACCCTTGAATTTTATGATGAAAACCCGAGTCTGCTACAAAAATTCAAATGGGATTACAAGCACACACACACATTCAATTTACTTGGTATTATTGGTATTATATGAAAACTTCACTCTATGACAAGCAATGAGGAAGTCGCTAGGTGACCACTTAACCAAGCAGAAACAGTATCCATTTCTCTGCTGCAGTAATTTTCAAACTTTTTACTGAAGTGCTTCATACGAAAGGATTTTTTAAAAACTGTTTTTAAAGTTGAAAATATAAAAATATACAAAACTATTGCTCATCTTGATTCATGAACCACAGATAACATATTTTGTAAGCATTTGTCTTTCCAAAAGCCTTTGAATTATATTTTAAAATCCTATGGGGTACACTACTTAAGAAGCACTGTCCTATCACCTTAAAATAAGGTCGTGAGTTCCCTTTGTGAAAAATGGATGGTCCCAGCTTAATACAACTAATCTTAGGTCTGCTCAGTAAGAACTGACCTGAGGCTAAACAATAAAAGGTTCTGGCTAATACTTTAGATTTAGCCATTTTCTCTAGACTAACCATTCCACTTCTGACAGCTTAAAGGAACTTAAAGAACCATCTTAATTCTTAATTTTAAAAGAGTAAAAACCCTAACAGTGGAGTGAAAGACATTGATACCTTAGTTTTCCTGTTAGTTTTTATCTTCTGTGTTTGAAGGACTATGGGAAAGCATTTTCTTATTTGGTAATAGATGAAGGTGGGTAACAGGAAGAGCATCCAGCTGTAGAAAATGTGCCTCAACAAAATTTGTCTGACCCATGCAAGCATGGAAAAGTAGATATTAAAATAATGTTAAAGAGAAGTGATGTGGTTTGGTGGAGTTTATTCATTGCTGAGAACTAATATAGTAATGCGGTGTGGTGGAGTTTGTTGTGGTGTGTATGCATTGTTATGAGGTAATGTGATGTAGTGGAGTTAATCCACTACTTTTGCTGAAAAGTTCTCATTTTTGTTTAACCTTTGGTCAGCCCTCAACAAGCAGACAAAAGGCTTTCCAGCCATGGTCTTCCCATCATCTTTTGTTTTTTCCAGGGTATAAGTTGAAGGAGAACTGGCTGTAATTTTTACAGGTGAAGCAATCACAGAAAGGTTTGTTTGTTGAGAAGTAATGAAATGGGGTTGAATTTATTAAGGGTTGTTATGAGAAAGCTGATGTTGTTTAACCCTGGGTCAGCCCCGAAGGAGCAAACTTTTGATCAAAGGTATTTCACCTATGACATTCCATCAGGCTTGAAGGGGTATCTAGGATAACATTATCTTGATATGTCCTTTCATTATTTAAGGTAACAGTGTGTGATTTGAAGGAGATTTTGCTGTGGTTTCTAGCATATTATCTGACCACGTATGCTCCCTTATTAGCTGATGTGATTTCAAGATGATTTGACTATTATTTCTAGTAGATCAAGTAGAGTGACCACATAGAGGTTCATGTAATGAGGTAGAATTTAATTCTTTGTTGTTGATGGGAAATTATGCAATCTGGTGAGGTTCATCCATTGACATCACTGCAAGGTGATGCCACATGTTTTAAGCTGAGAAACATCTTTCTTCCTAAATGGTAGTTTGTCTGTCAATGCTACCTGACAGTGACCTGGTAAATGCAGCAGAAAAAATAAATTTGAGGAGCAAAAAAGGAAGCAAATTGAAGTGGCTTTCTCGTTTATGTGTTCTGCTGTGACTAAGAAAACCTATTCTAAGAGAGAAGTATTTGTCACAGACCATCCTCTCGTGTTCACTAATTCCAGGCTTGTCATCTTAAGATTCGCAAGCTTCCCTTTTAATAGTGATTAATTAACATTCAAAAAATTTTTGAGTTTCTGAAGCTATTTTCTTTCTATAAGAATTGTCTAAAGCAATATTCTTCCATGTGTTTGGGTTTATCTTGCAGTCTTTCAAGGTTGCTTTCAGAACATCTTTCAATCTTTCACATCAATGCAGCATCCTCCATTTGCAAGTTCAGAATCAATGATTGTCTTCGGCAGTCTACAGACAGGCATTCTGATAACAAATCCAACACAATGCAGTTGCATTTGCTGAAAATTGGCAAACAAGCTACGGTTCTCAGTATTAGGAATCTTATCCAGACACTTTATGCTTAGAACATTCTTACATAATTAAGCTTTTTAGCATGCAACTGGTACACTGTCCAATTTTCCAGATCAAAGTTGAGACAATGACAGTATTGCAAGCTTTAATTCTGGTATATCTGTGAATACCTGGGCTGTGCTACACTCTTAGCTACAGTTTTTCACAAGTTCTACACATCTGCCAATATATGGTGACCCTTCAGCATCAAGGTAGGCATTTGAGGACAATGTATTTCCAAGACATTCAAAATTGTCTCCATTTTTCAGCTCAGTCTCACTTTTATTCCAGGTAGTACATGTTGTGCATGCCCTGCAACCGGTTGACACAGTGATGAGAGTAAGCCCAAACTTGTTGCAGGCTTTTAAGAATTGATTGACAGGATTCGAGCGAGGTCGTTGCCAGTACCGCCTGACTGCCCCCCCCCATGTGCCGGTGACACGTAAAAAGCACCCGCTACACTCTCGGAGTGGTTGGTGTTTGGAAGGGAATCCAGCTGTAGAAACATTGCCAGATCAAGATTGGAGCCTGGTGCAGCCATCTGGTTCGCCAGCCCTCAGTCAAAATCGTCCAACCCATGCTAGCATGGAAAGCGGACATTAAACGATGATGATGATGATGATGATGCTTGCATGCTGAACTTAATTGGTACAATTAATCCACAATCATCTGTGAATAGTTGTTCACAGAAACTTGACTTTGGTTTTTGCATATAATCTGTGAAGATTAAACAATTCCAGGTTGATGGGGTTTAAAGGGCAACAAAAAACTTACTGGAAACGGTAGGTGCTAACATACAACCCTGTCTCACACCATGTATTACAGAAAATAGTACAGATGTAGTTCCATTACCCCTAATACTTGCTAGCAACGATTCTCCACAAACTACCAATGATACACTTAGTCAAGAGCTTGTGTGGATGTGTCTTACTGCAATGACTACATCGCTGATACAGGCACATAGCTACAGGGGGACTATGGGGTGCTCAGCTACGCCCAGCCCCTACACCCCAGTATGAGAATTTGTTTTATCCACTTTTGAAATAATACATTGTCATATAAGCAATCTCTGAAGTCGCTAAAGATTCAATAAATTGAATTTCTTTAGTGATATGAAAATGTGGGTGAATTAGAGCTGGTCCCCAAAGTGTTTGTCGTGGCAGAATTGGCTGCTGACCTGGTCATCAACTGTGGATTGAATTAAGGAGTGGATAATGCTGGGTCAGTTGTTGTTATTGTTGTTGTTGTGGTGCTCTTGGTGGTGATTGTTCTTGTTGCTGTTGAACAGTATGTGAAGAATTGTTGCTGTAGTTAGAGATTTACAGAAGTAAATGCATCCCTACAGACGTATATCTATGAACAGAGACGGACATTAAAAAGTCATTTTATTTCTACTAATCAGAGAGAATTATTATTCGCGAAAAAGGAAAGAAAATTTTTGAAATTTCCCAAAATATGCATTCAGAAAGTATTTTTCAGGTGAGAACTTTCACTGAATAATTTTTCTCACCCTTTGAACAAAGTTTATACTGAAATTATTTTGTGTTTAACTAAAAAAGCATAACTTTGAAGAAATTGAAAAAAAAAATTGCTTGAACTGAAATCTCTTTCGAGTTTAATTTAAAAATACATAAATTGTTATTCTTACTACGATATTCTACCTAAAAATTAATTGCGAATTAATAATGAATCACAACCAAAAAAGAAAACTGAAGCAATCATTGCTGAATTTCCAATCTGATTCAGCTAAGCAGAAGAGAATTGCAAACGAAGTTTCGCAGCCCAAGGGAGGTCTTGCAAAGTCTTTGACACCCTCATTGGATGATCTAGGACGGGTCGACTGCCAACCAGTGCAGCCAGTTCTAGCAAAGTTTGATCCAAAAATTTATGGAAATCAGAGACGTGACTTCTCGTCAAGCTGGTCAAATTGGTCGTTTATTATGGTTAGAGTATTTCTCTTTCAAAGAAAAGCCTTGTCTTGTTTTGCTTCTCGGCACTTTAATTCTTCTGCTCAAGCTGGTAATTGTTTTATTAAAAATGGATATTCTAATTGGCATCATTCAAAAGAAAAAAAAAACAAAGGTTTAAATTAGCCCGCAAACTCTGCATCCCTTATCCAAGCTATGGTAACATGGAAGGAACGCGAACAGCGTTTATCCATAACAACATCCGTGTCTTCAATCTTGCAAAATGATCAGTTGAACAAAAACCGTTATTATATCAGTTCCATTGTTGATATTGTTCATTTTCTTTGTGCAAATAAATTGCCTTTTCGAGGAAACAAAAATGAAGCTTTTCAGGATCTTTATTCGAATGATGATATGCAGTTGCAGGAGTGGCTGTGTGGTAAGTAGCTTGCTTACCAACCACATGGTTCCGAGTTCAGTCCCACTGTGTGGCATCTTGGGCAAGTGTCTTCTGCTATAGCCCCGGGCCGACCAAAGCCTTGTGAGTGGATTTGGTAGACGGAAACTGAAAGAAGCCTGTTGGATATATGTATATATATATATGTATGTGTGTGTATATTTGTGTCTGTGTTTGTCCCCCTAGCATTGCTTGACAACCGATGCTGGTGTGTTTATGTCCCCGTCACTTAGCGGCTCGGCCAAAGAGACCGATAGAATAAGTACTGGGCTTACAAAGAATAAGTCCCGGGGTTGATTTGCTCGACTAAAGGCGGTGCTCCAGCATGGCTGCAGTCAAATGACTGAAACAAGTAAAAGAGTAAAGAGTATAGCTTTGTGGTCTTTTTATGAATTTATTCCAGTACACATCAGAGAAAGACTCAAAGCTAATGGAATGTTACAGCATGATTCCAAAAAATGCAACCTACACCTCGAAATCATTGAATTGTTGAGAAGACCCACTGTCAGCCTCGTGGTCGATGTTTATTTGAAATTATATAAAAATAATGTTTAAAGATTTGGCTTGTCATCCCTAGCATGTAGAAAGATCTTTTAGGCTTAACTATGAGCTTGTTGAAAATCATTTTTAAAATATTGGAGTTGATACATTCAACTAAAAATTCTTTGAGGTGATGCCCCAGCATGGCCTCAGTTTAAAGATTGTAACAGGTAAAACGAAATATATCAGAAGTTTTGAGCAGGTTAGGCGCCAACAAATGGGAAAAAAAAAATGAAAAAGCAACCGAAAAATATAAGCATGGGGTTTTTGTCCACTTTCACACTTTAGGTAGAAGCTTTTGTCCGTACCCCTGTTCAGCACCCCCAGCTATCAAGATAGCACCCCCAGTTGCAATCGGCTGGCTACAAAAACTACATTGGCTCTGTTCAGAGATTGTCAGTGGTAAGATGGTGAATTCAGATTTTGATGGCAATTGACAACATATTTCTTTGTCACAGGACAGTCTCCCCCCTCTGTTCTTGTACAAAATGAATGATTGGAGCAACCTTGAATTCTTCAGGAATGGTGCCTCCTGCTAATAAGTATTTTATCACCATAAGCACTTATTTCAGCAGGTGTTTTGTTAAAGAGCAATGATCTTACTGCTTCATAAAGTTCTGTGTCGGTGGGAATCTGAACCAGATTGTCCAAAGATTCTTCATTTATATTTATTGGTCTTTTCATGATGAGACATGGGAATTTCTATCTCCCTAAATAAGACTAGATTCTCATTGACTTGGGTTTTTTTTTTTTTGTTTTGTTTTCCATTACCCCTTTGGAGAAAATGGACTAAGTATAGCAAGACACATAATGCTACCACTGTCTGTGAACAGTGTTTGCAGTCTGAAGGATTGTCTACTTCGCAATTAAGGGGTCTTGGACACCTTTTACCATGGCCCCGAGTCAACTGAGTGAATAGAACCTGTGACAAAAGTCATCAGATGAATTGGAACTGTAATTTAAAGCTCTGGATCATAAATGTCAGTGGATTGCAATGAGCTGGTTGTTCATCTGATCAAACAACTGGATTCTCATCATCAAAATCTATAAAGATTTATTTATATTACATCCAGGTGAACTGGAGTTACAATGAGTGAAAGATCTTCACTGTGGAGACAGGATATAACTCAACCATTGTCAGAAACTTATTGACTAAGCAAGAAACATTTACAGTGAGGATGGGGACTGCATCCAATTCCAATGTCCTTTGAAGACCTCAGAAAACAAGGATCAACACAGATAAAACAGGAAAAAGTTAAAGGTGATATCATCATCATCTTCATTTAGCATCCGTTGACCATGCTGGCATGGACTGGACAGTTTGACCAGCGCTGGCTAGCTGGAAGGCTTGCACCAGACTCCAGTCTGATTTGGCATGGTTTTCTATGGCTGGATGCTCTTCCTAATACCAACACTCCACTGGCACAGGTGCCATTTGTGTGACACCAGTATCTGCCATGACTGTGATTTTATGTGGCTTGATGGGTCTTCTTCTGAAGCACGACAGGGAACCCAAGACAGTGAAAGAGTATTATTAGCATCTCTCAACCTGATAGAAATAACAGCTAAATTACCCTCAAATCACACCTTACAGTCTTAAGAGGAAGGACCTGATACTAATGCATGTTTCGATGTCTCTGTGAAATTGATGGCTGGAATCCAGGACACACAATGAAGAATAAATAAAAAGACAAAGAGACAGAAATTAGGAAAAAAAAAGACAAGAGATGGCAAAACAAAGGGCAAAGAGAGAGAATAATACAAACATTGACGTTTATTTGCAACTAGACCAGAAGATTATTCATCCTGTCTCTCCAATTCTTCTCTTACCTTTTCTTTTCTTCTCTGTTTAAAACTCAAAGAGAAGAAGGAAAAGTCTAAACTGTAAGAGTGTGGAGCAGGTAGAAAAGGAAATGAGTTTAACTCTTCCTCTATTACTCTTTCTTCTTGATATTACCAATGTCATTTTTGTTTCTGCAATCATTGTCTCCATCATCATCATCATCATCATCATCATTGTTGTTTAATCTTTTTATTGAAGAGATTATTATCCAGAGTAATTGGTCTACTTGCCACAGGGTGATGGCCTGGTTGTCTGACTGTGATCTTGTTGATGTGTCCCCAAACCTATGATGGTACTGTCTTCTGTTTCTTCAGTGCAGATTCTGGAAGAACAAAATTGCTATTTTTCCAAAGTACTGAGTTCTCAAATTTCGTGATGAGGGACACCGTGTCTTCTTCGTTCTTGCTCTTGCCCATCTGTTGCTTTTGCATCTCCTTCACACTAACCTGTGTGCCCCTTTCAGAAGTGCATGCACCCGTCTCTGCCTTTGCTACACTACATTCTTCATCCAACAGCATCACCTGTGTTGATTTGTGCACCAGATCTAATGCTGTGCTTCCAGTATTGTTGTTATTGTGGTCGTTGTTGTTGGTGTGATTGTTTGTTGTGGCATTCACATTGTCATCACCATCACTGTTGTTATTATTACTGCTGTTGGTGTGGCTTGTGTTCTTATCTTCTTCTTCTTCAACATCATCTGGCACTGGCTCCATTATTTCAGGCAGCTCGTCTGTGTCTGTAAATCAAAAAGGAATTCAATGAGTTTCATTGAGGCCTTTCCTACTTGACAAGATTCCACCACAGTTCTAGCAGACTGGGCTGAACTGTGATTGATTTATAATAGGCTAAGCAAATCTATAACTAACTATGTAATTAGTGGGAACAGGAACTGGTCTTGGAAGTCGGTGAACGAAATCAGGACAGATTGAAATCAGGAACTAGTTGTATAGATTCTCTAATAAGGGATTGTTCATTTAGGTTTGTTCAAATATGAAGTGGTTTCGTAGGTGGTCTACAAACTTAGGTTGTGATAAACACTGCTTATATAAGGTGCTCCGTGTGAGGAGGACCAGTCATGCAAATGGTCCAAATAAAGACAGCTCTTATAAGTAGTCAAAATGGAAAGTAGTTACGTAATAACTTATCTCAATAAGGGACTTACTCTGGACACACACTGATAAGAACTGGTTTTCTAATGAACCAAAATGCGATATAATCATGTACACAATCTAAAATAAGAACTGGATGAAAATAAACATGAGTTTTAAATATTTTTATAAATTTTCTCAACATTATTCTAGCAGTTAGTCATTTTATATAAGATAATTCTAAATGCTGTTTTGATGAAGTTAACCAATGCCATGATAGAGTTAGATTACACAATGAGACTATGAAGATCTTCAGAAGAAAGGCACACTGTATAAATATTGGTTTCCAATTTTGGTACAAGGCCAGCAGTTTGAGGGGAGGAGGCCAAGCCAATTACATCAATCTCAGCTGGTTCAGCTGGTACTTATTTCATAGACCCCAAAAGAATGACAGGCAAAGTCAACCTTGACAGAATTAGAACTCAGAATGCAAAGATGGACAAAATGTCGCTAAGCATTTTGCCTGGCATGCTGCCTTATATTGACTGGATAGACAGACGCAGTATGTGGGTGCCAGCTGAAGGGACACAAAGCATAGATATTGACTGGATAAACCCAGGTTGTAGACATCAATTGGATGAAAACAGTATTAAATGGATAGGCACACAATGTTATCCAGACAGAGAGAGACTGTGAACAGATAGAAATCAGCAACACAAAGCAGACGGATAAAGAGAAACATCAGTGGGAGGATGTTTATCAACCAAGCCATCAAGTTACTCAAACATCATCAGTGGGAGGATGCTTGATAGCTGAAATACTTGATGCAGAGGGAAAGAAACTGTCACGCACCAGAATCTACGAGCAAACAGAAAGAGACTGGAGGGTGGAGCGAGTAGAATAAGTTCCAGCCGCCACCCTGCATCACATACGATTCATCAGGGCTTATTAGAGACAAGAGTATTGGCGGCGAACAAGGAAGAGGCATATCGGGCAAGAAGGATCTGTAGGTCATTTGGTCACCTCCCAACATATCATAGGACTGACCTGGGCTACACAACAACAATAACCACATTGTTGTTACTGCCAACACTAACACGACCACCACCTTAGTCAATTACCTTGGATAGAGTCTGCTTTCAACAGATCTCTCTTGTTTCCTTTTTCATGACTCTGATCCTCCTGTCGTTTTGGTTGATCTTCTTCTTCTACTTGTTGTAGACCTTCCTGCTGCTGTTGTTGAAGCTGCTCTAGTTTCATGCTCAGCAAATTTGTGTCGAGATATAACACCTGAGAAACAGAATCTTAAAGAGACAAAAGAAAGTTACCTGTACCACCATCATCATCATCATCAAATCTACCACCACATTTTCATTCTCTCACCATTGTCATCAACATTAACATCAATATTTCTCCCCCCTCCTCCACTTCTTCTTCATCCCTCTCCACCTCCTTGTTATCATGATGATGATACTTAAAACAAGGAATAAGGTCTAGAATCCTGGGACCCACTGGTGGTCCCAGTCTGTGGCATCAGCTACAACTGACCCATGAGACAAGTTTTGGAGACAGTTTGATGAATTTAGCTGATAGACAGAATAAAAAAAGTTCCACCATTTTCTGTTCATCTGAGAGTGAAGAAAGGTAAGTAATTGGCAGGGTCTCCTAAACCTTAAAACAATCATCATCATCATTTTATGCCCAGCTTCCATGGAGGTGTGGATTGATTTAGTTGTCACAGTCTAATTCGATTCTTAAATGGAACAACCACACCCTGCTTGTAAGTTCCATTGTTGAGACAAAAAAAAGAAACAATAATAATCTTTTCTATTCTAGACACAAGGCCTGAAATCTTGAGGGAGAAGGCCTGTCGATTAGATCGACCCCAGTATGTAACTGGTACTTAATTTATCGACCCCGAAAGGATGAAAGGCAAAGTTGACCTCGGTGGAATTTGAACTCAGATCGTAAAGACAGATGAAATACTGCTAAGCATTTCACATGGTGTGCTAACATTTCTGCCAGCTCACCGCCTTGAAAAAACAATAATAATAATAATAAATCTGCCTTACCTTGAGGTGAAGTTCTTCTCAATGAATTGTTTTCATTGGAGTTCTGATAGTAAAGTACCAGTTGTGGAGATTGCTGTTGTCCTCCTTGCTCAGTTTCACTGATATCATGCTGTGACTCGGATTCTAATGGTAGCGTTGTTTGCAATGATAGCAGGGATCGGTTTGTATGCACATTTGAATATTACCCAGGTAGAAAGAAAGATCAAGAAAGAAGAAAATAGGAGGATTAAAAACAGAAAGAGGAAAACTTTCCAGAATTTTCTTTTTAAGATTCAGTGAAAAGAACAGAGTCCATGATGTTTGCCGATCCTTTTGGCCAGAACCTCCAAAGGAGGTTATTATATACATGACTGTTAAAGGCACCCAAGGATCTAAGGGATCAGAAGCTGTTATAAAGGGTTGAGTGTTAGACCAACCAGCCAAGATACAAGCAGCTCCATTTTCTAGTTTTATGGGGTTTTCTTTTCATTCGGCAACAAGTTCAAATCTATCTATCCAGTACGTATTTAACCATTCCTCATTTGCACACAATGTCTTTCACCATCATCATCAACACCATTGCATTCATCATCGTTATAGTTATTATCCTCTCACTCACCAACATTATTACCTTCGTTGCTGCCACCGTCATCATTGTCAGCCCTTTTACCATAGTTTAATGAAATACTCCAATCCCTAATCCATGTTACCCCTAATTCCATTCTCTACATCCATCACAACTAAAATTGTCCTTTGTCTCTTTAGGGCCTGCAAAGTAACCCCAAAGTAACCCCTTTACAATATCTCACTTCTATTGTGTGGTGTGTGGATTGTAATATAGCATCAGGGATCGATTACGTAAGAGTAAGGGTTTGTATTGTATTATTGGCTGGTGAGGGAATGAGGGGACCAGGGCCCATCAACCTATGTTTGTACAAGCCAAAATGGTTCACAAAACCTTTTCAAGGATTCTGACAGAGTTTATCAGTAAAGTTTGACAGAAAAGTTTGATCAAAATAACTATTATTAGAAGATGGAAAGTGTCAGCTGTCCACAGCCAGGAGACTAAGGGGACACTTGTTTACTGGTCATGCTTCATAAACCCTGTCAAGAATTCTTGAAATTCAAAACTGATTTTTGTAGATGTTCTACCTTTACAGTCTTTGCAATCTCGTTGAGCCACGTTTGTATTTGAGTACTTCCAAACATGCCAATTACTACTGGTATCATGTCCACTCTCTTCATTGCCCACAAATATTTCAGCTTTCAACAATTACTGACACTTTATAAAATCCAACTGAGGTCCCTAATGAAATATTGCTCCCCTATCAGGCATGCTCCCCTATCACACACACAAACATTCTGGACTACATCCAAAGAAGAGCTACTAGACTGACTGGCACCCAAACCACTCACCTCTCCCTTCTTTTCAACCTTGTTGTTTCCACCCCACCCCCTACACTAACCATAGTGTCAGATCCTTCCTCCCCAGAGCACTGGCTCTTTGGAATCTCCTTGTTGCTCAGGTCTTCCTGCTGCAATAATTTACACAGAACATTAACAGGATCTCATTGATCTATGAGTGTCTACTTAAGGTTAGGGGCATAGCCCTTCCTCCAGACCCAGCAAATAAAAACAAGGAAATAGCAGCTAAATCTCCTTCAAATTGTATCATACCCTTAAAATGAAAGAGCACATTGGATAACCGTCTTGGACAGGCTATTTATTGTTTCAGTTTGAACAAGAACAACATTAAAGTCCAAAGCAGTTGGTAAGCTTCAAGAGCGGAGGTTCTCAACTATTCTTTTATCTATGGACCCCTTTGATTACTGTTGTATTCTGGTGGACCCCCAGAGACATTCAATGTTTAAAAAATAGTTTTAGAGATATTTCTTTCAAAATTCCTATTTTGTTTTTCACAAATTTACTTTGGAGGTTGAATTGTGTAGAATGTTAGAGAAAGAAACCAAGAATTTTCTCGCAATAAACACACTTGGAGTAATTTTTTTCATGGACCATTATTTTACTACTGTGAATCCCCTTTGCAATCATAGTACTTTAGGCAAGTATCTTCCCATCTACTGTAGCCACTGTTTGGCCAATGGCTTTTAAGGAAAGATTTGGTAAACAGCAGGAGTGGTGAAATTGGTGTGAAATGCAATGGAAACATGGACATAGCAGCATTTCATTCCAGCTCCATATTGCCATTCCTCCTCCAAAGGTTGATAGAAGAAGTACCAAACCACTGCCATCAATATAACGAACTGAAAGTACCAAAGTGGGGGACAGGCAACAGACTAAGGTAGAAATACATTCAAAAATAGGAGGTGATGCGACAAACTGAATGCAGAAAGGAAAGAGACAACAAAATGAAAGAAAAACTGAGAAGGACTCACGGACATCGTCAGCGGCAGAGGCATTGTCTTCATCGTCACCATCGAAATCCTTCTCTTCTACCCGTTCAACAACAATGTCATCATCTTTCACGTTGCCACCATCAGCAGTAACTTCGTTATCCTCTTCAGAATTGCTCTCCTCATTGGTCGCAACAGTAGCCTTCCCACCTGTGCTCACTGCACCACCTGCAATATTACTTCCAACAGACTCATGACCAGAACCACTGCTGTGGCCACCTCCACCAATACGAACACTGGGAGGAGCATTGGAGGAGAAGGAGGAGTCGTGATGCAAACAATGACAGGAGTGGTGGTGGTGGTGGTGGTGGTGGTGGTGACGGTGGTGGTCGGAGTGTTGTGAGCAGACGCATGACGTGTTTGAGGTTTCCTTCTCGCATACACATTCGTCGACAGGGGATTCGGCCGAGCATGGCGAATGCGAGCTCTCCGTTGCTTCGGTTGTGGCACCAGTGGAGTGGTAATTGGTACAAACACACTTCTCTTCAGCTTCTCTGTTGTCTTGCACTGCAACCTCGTGGCACTGGCACGTGGGGCTGCTCAACAACACGGAGCTGGCAGTGGCTGAAGAGGTGGCTTCTGAATCATAGATTTCAAAGGTATCTGAAGAAGATTGAGCACAATTAGATTATAGTTTATAGTAATACTAGCAGTATCGCCCGGCGTTGCTCGGGTTTCTAAGGGAAATAACTATATAAGCATTTTTAGAGAGTTATAGCCAAAAAAGGGCAAAAAAATGCATTAAAAATGGAAAAAAAATTATGGTAAATTTTTTTTTAAATCGTTGACTCATCGTAGACATTTTTAGAGAGTTACTTCCCTTATATAATAGCGAAAAAATGCATTAAAATGGAAAAAAATGATGGTAAATTATTTTTAAAATCGTAGACTCATTGTAGACGTGTGCTAATACCCAGAAGGGCTCGATATGAATCACGACTATAAGATACCCGGTTTTGGTTAAACTGCACCGCAAAATGTGGGAGTAGTTAGGAATCTAAATCGTAGGAGACAGACACACAACCTTACTTTTATATATAAAGACTAGCAGTATCACCCGGCGTTGCTCGGGTTTGTAAGGGAAATAACTATATAATCATTTTTTGAGAGTTACTTCCCTTATAGATGCCAATTCGGGCTTTCTTAGCCATTTCTGTTTTGGTGTCTTCAAGCCATGAAGTCATTGTTCTAAAAGAACGCTGGTCTCCTTGACAACGCTTTACGACGTTGATTTCCTTACACTCCCTTCCCCACAGCTTCACGAGGGAGGGAAGAAGGGGGAGAAGCAAACAGGTGCAGGTGTGACCATGGACGCCAACTCCGCCGCCATCGACACACGAAAAATTATGCATTAAAATGGAATAAAAAATGATGTTAAATTATTTTTAAAATCGTAGACTCATCGTAGACACGCGCTAATACTCAGACGGGCTCGATATGAATCACGACTATAAGATACCCGAATTTGGTTAAACTGCACCGCAAAATGTGGGAGTAGTTAGGAATCTAAATCGAAGGGGACAGACACTCACACAACTACAGTTTTATATATATAGATGTATGTACAGGGCTTGGTAGGAATGCACACACACACACACACATATAAAATAAAAAGATAAAATCTATACAAGATTTATCAAGCGAACAGCGTGGAAAACCATTTGAGAGAAAAATTTATACAAAGTATATAATTTTTTTCCTTAAATATAAAATACATTATATCAAGGGCTGTTACGATAAATAACATCTCATGCTGGAACGGGATGACCCTAAGTCCGACTACTTTAGAATCCCATTACAGCGTGAAGCATGACTTATAGTAATAGCCCTTCATATAATAATGTATATATATTTATATAGATAGATAGACAGACAGACAGACAAAATGTATATATATATACATATATACTAGCATTATGACCCGGCGTTGCCGGGTCATAGTGCTAGTGCATGTATATATGTGTACATCTATCTATATACATCTACACATAAAATACAAAATACAAAGTTATATCTTGATATCGCTAGTGATAACAATACTCAAAATATATAACAGACTGGAATTGTAGGCCCGTCTCTTGCAATTTCAATCAATTGTATCTTGTCCTCCCTCTTGTATAGAAGTGTGGCTACAATCCAGCCTACCTCTACTTCTGGGGGGACATTTTAAATTTTTATCTGGGACGTAGGATGTCCCAGATAAAAATTAAAAATAAAATATTTCCACTTTGCAAGATTCGAGTCGAGTACTCCCTTGCACGCTCCGTTGACTCGAACCTTGCTTCTATTGTGGCGAATTTACCACCCCTGGTTAGATACTTGATATCTTTCATAGTCGCACCAAGAAACTTTTCGATGGTGCTTTCCTCCAGGTGTTCAAATCTTTTTTTGTTTTTTCTCTACATTGTATACTTTATAGACAATAGTCTTTTCTTTAATTTAATTTTTTATTTCGTTTGGTGGTGTTATCCTAGATTCACTGCCTTTGTTGGTGATCAATCTGAAATAGGTTTGTATTTCTTCCATTTTAATTTTAATGAGTTCGCGCCCGCTGACGGCTGCAGCAAAATTCATTTTTGGACTTTCTTCTATCAAAGGGATTCTAACAAAAATGCTTCCGTGTAAACAGTGAAAATATTGTCAATTTCCCCAAACAGGGACACAATTCAATTTTTAAACAATAACCAAAGCTCCTTATCCCAAAGTGGCGGGGGTTACAGTTTACAATTATTTAACAAATGCAACACAACAACGCTTCTCTTACAAGGAACCAACAAATGTGATAACAATAGTTAAAGAGTAATAATAATAACAACAAACCTTACAGTGAATCAAAAAGCAGTACGCAGTTGAAACTATAGTCCTTTATGTATATGAAATAAACCAACAGCAGTACTCAGTAAAAGCGGCTGTTCGAGAAAACAGACATCACATACAGCCAAACTTCATATAGATACTTAATGCTAGCTAATTAGCAAATAATCTAATGTAAAAGCCATGGTAAAGGGTATGTGCAGAGCTCCATCTGGACTATTCCATTTCTGCACGCTAATTTTATTTTTAATTTGTTCCCATTCATGTGAAACCACTTATTCAAGTTCAAGTCATTGATGCAATTTTATACCAATTGCTATTTTTACTTTTAATTATTATATTATACTTTAGTTTGATTTTAATTATTACTTACTACAATTGTTATTATTATCTCTAATTTTTATTGTTAAAGTGAAAGTATCTGACATAAAATAGAGAAATGTTTTTTGTTCGCTTTTAACACGTAATACTGAAATAGTGGAGAAGATATGATATTGCTATAGGCTCGCCCAAGGCAAGAAGTTGAACATTTTTTTTTGCCCATGAAACTACATGGACCCTAAGTAATGCATGTGTAAAATTTGAATGAAATTGGTTGTGTAGTTCTCAAGTTTTAGGGAAACACACAGACAGACAGACACACACACACACATTCTCAGTTTTATATATATATATGTATCTGTGTGTTTGTTATTTGTGTTTGTGTTCCCCCCCTCCATCATAGCTTGACAACCGATGTTGGTGTGTTTACATCCCTGTAACTTAGTGGTTTGGCAAAAGAGATTAATAGAATAAGTACTAGGTTTGCAAAGAATAAGTCTTGGGATCGATTTCTTCGACTAAAGGTGGTGCTCCAGCATGGCCACAGTCAAATGATTGAAACAAGTAAAAGAATTAAGTATATATGTATGTGTGTATATATATATATATATATATATATATATATATATATATATATATTTTTATGAATGGTTTCTTTCAGTTTCCGTCGGCCAAACTCACTCATAAGGTTTTGGTCGGCCCAAGGCTATAGTAGAAGACACTTGCCCAAGGTGCCATGCAGTGGGACTGAACCCAGGGCCATGTGGTTGGGAAGCAATAACACACCCACTCCTGCACCTATACATACATTATATATATATATGTATCATCATCATCATCATCATCGTTTAGTGTCCGCTTTCCATGCTAGCATGGGTTGGACGGTTCAACTGGGGTCTGGGAAGCCAGAAGGCTGCACCAGGCCCAGTCTGATCTGGCAATGTTTCTACGGCTGGATGCCCTTCCTAACGCCAACCACTCCGTGAGTGTAGTGGGTGCTTTTTACATGCCACCAGCACAGGTGCCAGACGAGGCTGGCAAACGGCCACGATTGGATGGTGCTCTTTACGTGCCACCGGCATGAGGCCAGTAGGGGCAGCGATGGCAACGGCCACGTTTGGATGGTTCTCTTATGTACCACCGGCACTGGTATCATAGCTGCAATTTCAATTGATGTTGATCGATTTCGATTTTCACTTGCCTCAACAGGTCTTCACAAGTAGAGTTTTGTGTCCCAAGAAGGAAAGTTATGCATAAGTGGACTGGCTACATCCCATGTAGAGGCCACGGGTTATGGTCTCACTTGTCCTGCCGGGTCTTCTCGCGCACAGCATACTTCCAAAGGTCTCAGTCTCTAGTCATTTCCTCGGTGAGACCTAAAGTTCGAAGGTCATGCTTCACCACTTCGTCCCAGGTTTTCCAGGGTCTGCCTCTTCCACAGGTTCCCTCAACCACTAGGGTGTGGCACTTTTTCACACAACTATCTTCATCCATTCTTGCCACATGACCATACCAGCGCAAACGCCTCTCTTGCACACCAC
Source organism: Octopus sinensis (assembly GCF_006345805.1). Classification (NCBI taxonomy): domain Eukaryota; kingdom Metazoa; phylum Mollusca; class Cephalopoda; order Octopoda; family Octopodidae; genus Octopus; species Octopus sinensis. The sequence continues at coordinate 19,139,241 of NC_043019.1, read as the reverse complement.
AACTGATGCTTCTTAGGTCCAGCTTTTCTCTCAAGGTACTTACACTCTGTCGAGTATGAACACTGACATTACACATCCATCGGAGCATACTGGCTTCATTTCTTGCGAGCTTACGCATTTCCTCAGCGATCACAGCCCATGTTTCACTGCCATGTAGCATGGCTGTTCATACACACGTGTCATACAGTCTGCCTTTTACTCTGAGCGAGAGGCCTTTTGTCACCAGCAGAGGTAAGAGCTCTTTGAACTTTGCCCAGTCCTTCCAAGCTTGTCTCTTTTCTCTAATAGCCCTGTCTACAACATTGTTCCACCACCACGTTATTTTGGGTCGAGAGGGGACTTTGCACCAGCCACAGATCTGGTCAGTGGCTCTCAGCAGGTTGTCCCTTAGAAACATCCAGTTGTCTTCTACCCCATGTGAAGCTCTATTCCCTTCTACTTTGTCAAAGGCTTCAAGTAATATGTCCCTAAATCTCTGTCCATTCGCAGGATCTTTAAGCTTCCAGATCCTTCTTCTCCATGTTGGTCGTCTTCTGGTCGTCCTCTTAGTCCTGATCCTAAAGTCACTAACTACCAGTCTATGTTGCGGGGTACATTCTTCACCTGGGAAGGTTTTGGCATTTATAAGCAGCCATCTTTCCCTTTTCCTGGCAAGGATGTAGTCAATTTGGCTGGTATGTCGGCCCGATCAGTAGGTGACTAGGTGGCTGGTAGGTTATATATATATATAAATGCCAAAACCTTCCCAGGCAAAGAATGTACCCCGCAACATAGACTGGTAGTTAGTGACTTTATATATATATGTATATATATGTATACATATTGGGTTGTATATATATATATGTATATATATTGGGTTGTCAGAAAAATTCTTTTTTGTCACCAATTTTATTTGAATTAATGGGAAAAATATTTGTATCACAGTGATCAATGTCTTTTTTTTCTTTCTGTATCTCTATTCTTCTTCTAACAATTTCCATTTATCGTTTTTGAAATTTAAATAAATTTCACCTTTTTTCAGACATTGACAATGGAATGCCAATTAGAAAAAATTGAGCATTTTAAACTCCTGCTGGTCTTTGCTTTGATTGAAGGTTCCAAAGCCGCCAAAGCCACTCAAGACATTTGTACGGTGTATGGAAAAGGAGCTATTCCTCAAAGAACTTCACAGAAATGGTTTCCCTACTTCAAGGAGAGGAAATTCAACCTCACAGACTCTCTGTGTTCCAGACGCTTCAATGAGGAACAATTGAACAAATTCATTCAAGAGGATCCACACTAATCCGTGAGGGAAACTGGTCCAACAAATGGGATGCTCTCATGATACTGTCACCCCTCATTCAGTGGGAAAGGTCCAAAATCTCAGTGCATGGGTGCAACACACTCTGAATGGATGAGACAAACTCCAGTGCTTTTCTAGTGGTGCCAGTTTGCTTGCTTGACTCCAGGCTACTCGTGGACACAAACAGTGATGTCTTTACTGTATCATCACTGGCAATGGAAAATGGTGTCTTTATGTCAATACGAAGCAGAGGAAAGAATAGTTGAGTCCTGACAAACAAGCCAAGCCCCAGAGCTGCATCCATGCAAGACAATGATCTGCATTTGGTGGGACCTGGGCAGGGCTGATCCCCAATGAAATGCTTGAAAACAACCACACAGTCAATGCAGAGCTTTATGTTCAGCATTGACTGTGTGCTTAATGAGGTGATTCAACTGAAATGACCCGACCAGCACCTTGACATGACTCTTCAACACGACAATGCTTGCTCCCACATCACTAATCTAACCAAAAATGCTATCCAAGAGCTCAGCTGGAAAGTTCTACAGCACACACTGTATTCTCCTCATTGAACACTCTGCAAAGTGTTCAACCATGATGCAGAGCTGAAAACATGGCTCAATTCTTTGAATCAACACCCAGTGATTTCAAGGCACTGACAAATTAGTGGAATGTTAGCAAGAATTTGGGAACAATGAAGGAGAATGTATGGCTGACTGATTTGTTAAAACTGTTGATGAAAAATAAGGATTGAAATAAATGGAAAAAAAGAAAGAAACAAATTTATCAGACAACCCAATACACACACACACACAAAGAAGTACACCCTCAACTTTCTGACAACTGGATGAATATAAGGAGGGAAGTTGAAATTCCTCTGGCAGCCAATTTAGTTCCCTGTGCGACCATAGGTGGCGTTGTGCGTTCCGTGTGTTTACATACATTATTTACACTGCACTTATTAGTGTCGATAGCAAAATTTTGAGAGATCCTCTCTTTATTTAGCATAAAGTTACTCTTTAGCTATGGCTAAGAGAACTGAGAACATCAATGGTAATGTTGAACCCAAACAGCAATCCGTGTATGTGTGTGTGTGTGTATATGCACACACACACAAATATATATATATATATATATACACCCACTTTTTTTTAATCAAAGCTGCAAAATCATCAGAAATAGAGTTGAAAGTAAAATAAAAGACAGAAGGTTACCCTTTCATTGCCTGTTTCATCATTTTTGTTTCAAAACACATTTTATCAAGAAAAACAAAATAAATACAGACCAGATACCAGCCCAGGAACAAGCTCCCCACCAATGTCCAGACTCTAAGTGTCACTTCATGATTTTTACAGCTATCACACTTTCGATCCCCTGGTACAGTCCACCAGGTGACCCTTATTGATGGTTTTTAATATTCAGCTGCTGTTCTCTGAATCTTCCCCTAAGAAAATCCTTGTCAAAGAATGAACACCCACACCACACAACTGACCAACTGTCCTATCAACAATGTGCTTGTTTGTTTGTAAACTTACAAGTCATACTAACAATATGTAAGGAATGTCATGGAACATATTTCCATGTTAAAGAATACATCCATACAAACAGTTCTGTTAAAAAGCATCTGGCAAGATGTCATAACCAAAACATTATAGTCAACATCCAAAGCCACAGAGTGGAATATTGGAAATCTGTGGATTAAAGAGGCTTAATAAGATATATCCCACTCCCAACAACAAACAACAGTTATGATATGCGAATTTCCTTATATTACACAACCAATCTGCGTTTATCATTCATTTTCCATGAAGATTAGAGATCAGTGTCTTTTATTCTTAAAAAAGGTTTTTAAAGCGGAGATATTAAAATAAATTATAAAAGTATAAACCATTATCTTTGTTCTGCTTTTGATTTTACTCCTCTATTTCCAACTTGTAGTGGTGTCCCTTAACAATTATATATCTATACACACACACACGCACACATTTATAATAAGAACATATAATTTGATAATTTGGTAGATACCTCCTTCAACAGCTTTGACTTTTGCCTTTTGGCCTTCCAGGTCAATTAGCATTGACATTTTCGTATTTTCTTCTGCTGGGACACAGATTTCAGCAACTTCATTGCGGGGTACATCAATGACTGTAGAAAGAAAGACTTGTAGTAAATGCGAGTATGGACATCTGACTGTTGGTCGGCACATTAGCAATGGGAGGCAGGGATCAATGAGATTGGTGGCATGGGGATAGGAGGAGGGGGAAGACAGTTGGGGAAATAGAAGAGGGCTGAGAAGTTCTAAAGAGGGTCTACTTTATGAATAGTAGAGAGTATCTGGTATGAAAATATTGGGTGAACTTGTGTGTAAATTGTTTAAGGGTGATAGTGATGGAGAACTGGAGCAGGAAAGAAGAGGGACTTAGTGAGGAAGGGGTCAGGTAGGGATTGGAGAATTATGACAAAACTGATGTGGGACAGGAGAGGCCTAATGAAGAACAGATGTGGATGATCAGAGAAGGAATATTGGTGGAGCGGTAGAAGATTGAGAAGGAAAATAGTGAAGAACAAGGAAAGAAGGGTTTAAGGGTTTGGGATTTCACACAACACCATATTTCTATTCTTGCAATATCACCCATCTACCACATTACACAATGCTATGCTATCCTATACAGTATTACATGAAAAGCAGATAAATGAATTGATAGATGTGACAGTGCTGCCATCTGAAGAATCAATGACTCACATTCATCAATACTGCACCATGTCATTGATACCAACCCACCTGAAACCACTTTTCCTGGGTCTATAATAAAAACTTCCTGTTTAAAGTCATCCACATAAATTCCTTCCATCAAAGTCTCGGGTTAATTTATGTTCAAAATGTTCAACAGTTATTTTACTCAATTCTTCCTTTATTTTCAACATTAATTGCAACAAAGGAATCAAAATCTGTACCTTAATGAGGACACAACCTCCCCACCCCCTCAAACATTTTCCAATCTTCGGCTGACCTCAGATTTTCTCACCGTCTTCCTCATTCATTCCTTGCTATTACTCAACCCTTCTCCCTTCATAATTTTCCAATACCTCTTTTCCCAGCACTTTGTCCCCGCATTACCAAATTCATTTGAAGACATCAGAGAGTCATGTCACATGACAAAACCAATTCATTTTCCTTCTTTTAACAGGTAAGTTTTATGGTCAAGTCTTTTCAACAATTTCTTTTGATTTTTAATACATGGACTGCAACACATCTTTTCATAGCATTTCGTTTCCAAGACTATGATATTTTCCCATTCCATCTATATATAAATCTACATATAGATGTTTATAGAGGTATATATAGGAACCCTAATCTAGGGACACTCCACTGCTTACTGGAAGTATCATACATCAGTTCAACTCTTCCTATGACCCTGGACAAGAAAGCCTGTCTCCTTGACAACCTCATATCAGATGCCTACAACTGACTCCATCTGCTTCATCATTAAATTCACACACACACACACACAGTGAACCCTCCACCCCCTGTTACTGATACTGCCACAACCACCAGGTGAACATCTTCAAAAGAAATCAAGCAATATTTATCACAATTATCTTGCTCAATATTTCGTCAATCACTGTTTCATGAGATCTTCATTAATGGAATCGAAATCATATCAGAAAACAACTAGGGAGAACAAGGGTTCGTATCTTGTCACCAAGGTGACATTGGATCCATAGCCAAGATAATTCATTCTTAAGTGCCTTGGCTGTTGCCTGGAGGAAACCTGTGTGGAATGGTTCACTAACAAAGGCTTCAAACAACAGTTGTGTTGCTGTTAACTAAACCCCTAAGAACAGTAACTAGAAGGGAAATAAGGACCCACTGGTTTCATTCAAAGATCTCCAGTGATCACGGAAAGTGGAGAAAAGCAAAGAAACTAACAAAATCCTCTGACAACAGATGGACCATAGGATCATGTGAGTTATGGAGAGGACATTTGATCAGCTAGCATCAAAGACATGGATAACAATACCAACAGCATACACCACAAATAACAACTTCATCAACACTAGTGGAGACTGTATGCTTCTATGTCATTGCTCAGTGTGTTAAAAATAGCAACTAAACTTGTTTCGAATCACCTTTAAAATAGAACCTATTTGAAAATGCAGTCTTAGATGCATTATACCTGAAAATAAGATGGAAATGAATACTTTTGGTCCTTGCACTACTTGTTAGGGCTGACATGACTAAACAACAACAATTATTCCAATGAAATAAAAGAACTCTTGCAAAGGTACGTACCTATTTCCTCCTCCATCTTAATATCTCCAACCCCTATTGTTGATTCGCTGGTTTCTTCCTGAAACTTAGTAAAGGATTCTTCACAGCTGAAAATGACAGCAGACAAAGGTTACAGTCAGGGCAGGTGAAAAGTTAAGGTGTAAGGTTACTCAGCCAATACACACACACACACACACACACACACACATATATCATTGTTCTCATCATCATCATTTTAATGTCCACTTTTCCATGCTTATCTAGATCCGATGGAAATTGTTGGGGCTGATTTTTCAGGGCCAGATACCCTTCCTGTCACCAACCCTCACCTATTTCCAAGCAAGGTAACATTTCTCAAGAGCTGGACATTTTTTCATGGAAGACTTGTATGATGTCAAAACAAAGCCACACACACACACACACACACAACAGGTTTCTATGTGTGTTTAACAACCCATTTCTCTCACAACCTACAAGCAGTGTTGTTACTGTCACTTCTATCAATGCATCATCCAAGAGATCCCTTGATTGAAAAACAAGTAAGGGTTAGCAACAGGAAGGGTATCTAGATGGAAAGCTATGCTTCAGTAATATATATGTCTAACCCATGCTAGCATAGAAATGTGAATGTAGAAACAAACGTGTGTGTAAATATTATTATCTCTCTATATATAAAGCTGAAGTTGTCTGTGAGTGGCAGGTTTGGTAGGCTTCAACTAACACTATCTCCTCCGAGACCCTGCGGCACAAGTTGACCAAAATTGAGAGTATGATAGAAGAAGGCTTGCTCTTCCTTCCGTAGAAGAAAAAAATTCAAATCGGACCATGTTAACACCAAAAATTATTTACATAAAAAAGGTGCTTTTTTTTCTATGAAAATCCCTATTTTTTACGATTTTTTGACTGCTGTGTCACCATTTTTCGGTGTATTTCAACCAAAAAAATGTTCACTTAAAGAGAATAACAAGCTGCATAATGCAAAATTTTTACTTTTCAAAAATTCCAATTGTAAAAGTTGAAACAAACCTGAGCAACGCCAGGCGATACTGCTAGTTAAAACAATATTATTATTCTAAAACACTTTGAATGACAACTGAGCATTTACTGATCGTGTAACTGACTACATCATCATCATTTAGCATCCATTTTCCAGTGTAACTGGAACTGGTAAGCTGGAGAGCTGTACCAGGATCCAGTCTGATTTTGCTTCGTTTCTATGGCTGGATGCCTTTCCAAATGCCAACCACTCCAAGAGTGTAGTGAGTACCTTTTACATGTCACTGGCCACAACTATAATTTATTAGGTTGTCAAGAAAGTTCTTGCAGAATTTTAAATTTTGGTTTTAAATGATGTATTTTCAAGTTATTTTTCATTAACTTACTTTGACTTTATATATATACTAGCAGTATCGCCCGGCGTTGCTCGGGTTTGTAAGGGAAATAACTATATAAGCATTTTTAGAGAGTTACTTCCCTTATAGATGCCAATTCGGGCTTTCTTAGCCATTTCTGTTTTGGTGTCTTCAAGCCATGAAGTCATTGTTCTAAAAGGACGCTGGTCTCCTTGACAATGCATTACGACGTTGATTTCCTTACACTTCCTTCCCCACAGCTTCACGAGGGAGGGAAGAAGGGGGAGAAGCAAACACAGGTGCAGGTGTTTGAGCGTGGACGCCAACTCCGCCGCCATCAACACACGAAAAATTATGCATTAAAATGGAATAAAAAATGATGTTAAATTATTTTTAAAATCGTAGACTCATCGTAGACGCGCGCTAATAGCCAGACGGGCTCGATATGAATCACGACTATAAGATACCCGAATTTGGTTAAACTGCACCGCAAAATGTGGGAGGAGTTAGGAATCTAAATCGAAGGGGACAGACACTCACACAACTACAGTTTTATATATATAGATTTTAAAGCCTGTTTTTCGCTCTATCTAATTGTGTTACTCTTTTTCTTTTTAAATAATTACCATAAATCCTCGAGTATAGTCTGCCCTTGAGTATAATACGCAGGGGATTTTTAGGGGGCTGTACCTCTGAAAAACCTAAACCTTGTGTATAATACGCACCCCTTCTCTAACTTGAGTCAAGGAGGTCTATATAACGGCCTTGGTTTGTATACGGTAACGTCCTTCAGCATATGATATAACTTCAAGTTTAAACATAGCTGGCATTTTATGGGCATGTAATGTATAAAATGTTTTATTGGAGATTAATGTACAGGTTTAAGTCCTGCTTATAAAAAACCCTAGTAAAGACCCACAGTAGTTCAAACATTTAATACTGGTATTTAATTATCTATTGTTTGCCATGGTAATGATGCAAACTGCCAATACAAACAGCAGGATGAACTATTTACCACTAAACTATTAAGCACAATTCATGCGTAATTAAGCCAGCAGCACCTAGTCAAACAAACACTTCAGTGCATGCGCAATACAATAATGGTGATGTTCTTAACTGTTATATGGGAATGTAAATATGTTTGCTAATTGTTTTTGTTACATGTTATTCTGTGTTCTGAATACTTTTATTTTAATAAATGTTGCTTACTGCAAGTTAAGGATGATTCTTTTATGACTTCATTGCTTTCAGGCTTAGCTTAAGGTATTTTTGTGCCCGACATCACAAAATGTGTCTGAATAAATATTGCCAGACAGAAAATAGAGACTCGGACATTGCTTAGAAAATATTTTTCATTTTTAACCTCGTATATAGTACACACTAGCTATTTTGAGCTTTTTGGGGAAAAAAATGCGGTAGGCCAAATTCCAGCTGCTCCCTAAAACTGGACAGTGTTCAACGGTCAGCAGAACACTTGTAAAACCACTGTTCAGTGTGATGCTTTCCTGCATCACACGGCCAGCAAGCACCTTCATCGCCCAAATTACAGCTGATTATTTTGCTCCCTTACCCACCCCCATCTAATTCACCCAATTCCCACCAAATCTATGCCATTCCACTGCATCCAGCTCCTTACTCTGCATACAAACACCAAACATGGGGAAACATCTCCAGTCGCTTCAAACAAACAAGGGCCACTAACCTTAACAATGTCTCTTTCATTACAACATTGTGTCCTACAACTTGCTCCCATCTGTAGGGATATACCCTGACATTTAGAAGCACTTCTCAGGGTCTCCCCTGATCCAGGCAACTACTACTCTATTGCTTTCATCCCTGACATCTCAAAGGCAACACCTTGAACCCCCCTCTCTCTCTCTCTCTCTCTCCATTCATTGACACCAGTATTGGTCCCACGGGGCCAGATTTACTGGAGATCAAGTGAACCAGTGGGAGAACCAGTGGGCTTTAGAGCCGTTCAATGACGACAATGTTGATGTTTAAGATTCAGACACACATACACACACACACACACACACACGCACGCACACATATCTATATATATAAAAGTGAAGTTGTGTGTCTGTCTCCTACGATTTAGATTTCTAACTACTCCCACATTTTGCGGTGCAGTTTAACCAAAACCGGGTATCTTATAGTTGTGATTCATATCGAGCCCTTCTGGGTATTAGCGCGCGTTTACGATGAGTCTACGATTTAAAAAATAATTTACCATCATTTTTTCCATTTTAATGCATTTTTTCGCTATTATATAAGGGAAGTAACTCTCTAAAAATGTCTACGATGAGTCAACGATTTAAAAAAAATTTACCATAATTTTTTTCCCATTTTTAATGCATTTTTTTGCTATTTTTTGACTATAACTCTAAAAATGCTTATATAGTTATTTCCCTTACAAAACCCAAGCAACGCCGGGTGATACTGCTAGTCTATATATATAAAACTGTAGTTGTGTGAGTGTCTGTCCCCTTCGATTTAGATTCCTAACTACTCCCACATTTTGCGGTGCAGTTTAACCAAATTCGGGTATCTTATAGTCGTGATTCATATCGAGCCCGTCTGGGTATTAGTGCGCGTCTACGATGAGTCTACGATTTTAAAAATAATTTAACATCATTTTTTTCCATTTTAACACATATTTTTTTAATTGGCGGCGGAGTTGGCGTCCATGCTCACACCTGCACCTGTGTTGCTTCTCCCCCTTCTTCCCTCCCTCGTAAAGCTGTGGGGAAGGGAGTGTAAGGAAACCAACGTTGTAATGCGTTGTCAAGGAGACCAGCGTTCTTTTAGAACAATGACTTCATGGCTTGAAGACACCAAAACAGAAATCGCTAAAAAAGCTGAAACAGATCCACAAAAACGGCAATTACCGCCACACAGGGCAGGTTTCCTCTGCAAACAATTTGCCCAACCGAATGTTTTAGTTGTTGCACAAATCTTTATATATAAAAGTAAGGTTGTGTGTCTGTCTCCCACGATTTAGATTCCTAACTACTCCCACATTTTGCGGTGCAGCTTAACCAAAACCGGGTATCTTATAGTCGTGATTCATATCGAGCCCTTCTGGGTATTAGCACGCGTCTACAATGAGTCTACGATTTAAAAAATAATTTACCATCATTTTTTCCATTTTAATGCATTTTTTCGCTATTATATAAGGGAAGTAACTCTCTAAAAATGTCTACGATGAGTCAACGATTTAAAAAAAAAATTACCATAATTTTGTTTCCATTTTTAATGCATTTTTTTGCTATTTTTTGGCTATAACTCTCTAAAAATGCCTATATAGTTATTTCCCTTACAAACCCGAGCAACGCCGGGCGATACTGCTAGTATATAATATAATATACAGGCGGTGAACTGGCAGAAACGTTAGCACGCCGGGCGAAATGCGTAGCCGTATTTCGTCTGCCGTTATGTTCTGAGTTCAAATTCCGCCGAGGTCGACTTTGCCTGTCATCCTTTCATCCTTTCGGGGTCGATAAATTAAGTACCAGTTACGCACTGGGGTCGATGTAATCGACTTAATCCATTTGTCTGTCCTTGTTTGTCCCCTCTGTGTTTAGCCCCTTGTGGGTAGTAAAGAAATACATAATATACATGCACACACATATATATATATATCGCTGTATGTGTGTGTTTGTGTATTAGTGTGGAAAATACTGCCAGGGGTTGTGTGCTTTACATCAAAGAAGATGACTTAGCCATTCAGTAAGTAGGGATCAATAAATATCAAACTGAAGTTAGTGCTGGGTTCAATATAATGAAAACGTAATTCCCTCGCAAAGCCACGATCCATTGACTAAAATGCGAAAAACAATTATACAAATGAAAGAGAAAACTCATTAACACTCACAGTGTACAGCTTGATGTCCCTTTGACATCGACAAGTATCAACTGGCCACGTCTCCCTCCAAATCGATATCCGGGCAAATGCTTGTACTCACAGCATGTGTTTAATTTCATGTGCAGCAGGCCGTTGAGGTAAACGTAGAGTATGAATGGGAAATCACGTTCGTGGTGTGACACGAATGTAAATATATCTGAGCAACAGAAACGGAGAAACAGATTGGTGACGGGTGGAGAATTGTAAAATAAAGGAGGTCGGGTAGATGGGACATAAAGTTTACTCCAGGAACTGCACACCAAGATATAGTGCGACGGCGAGGGAGGGACGTGACAAATAACCGAGAGGGAGGAGAGTTCTAGAACTCTGCAATCCAGTTTAGCCAGCATCACATACAAATATACACATATATACATGTATACGTATGTGTGCACATATACATGCATGTGCCTGTGTAGTTATATATGTATACACACATACAAATACAATGTGTTTGTGAATGGCTCAGCTATAACTTACCTTTAATATAGTGACACTGTTGGTAGACGCAAAAGACTTCATCACAGTTGTGCTGCTGCTCAATGTGGATCTCAGTTGGCTCGTCAGTCTGGCTGCCACAGCAGCCCACAAACATGAGTGTTACAGGCAGTTTGCAACAGGTTTCATCACATGTCTAAAATTAAAACAGACATTTAGAGCACTGGCATTGGTTTATTATTGACTAACAAAATTATTATCATAGACCAACATCATCATCATCATCATCATCATCATTGTTCGACTGTAGTCGAGACAATGGAATTTACCATGCTACGCTACACTTCACGGTCCATCATAGCATAGACCAACAACACCTACTAAGAACTACAACTAACCATAATATTAATTATACATGAAAGTATAATGGCAGTTCCTTCCATTCATTTCCGTTTTGAATTTGGTGGATTCATGAATATTATTGACCAATTCTTAAAATATCCTAAGATCTTTCTCATTTCTGCTCCAAAATATCAAACAGCAAGCATGAATTCTTATTTTAAATAGGTTTGAAAACTCATATCAAAATAATTCTTCATCACATAGACTTTTTTTTCATGTAAAAAGTCCAAGAATAAAGGTACAAAAGAGGCTGTGACTGCTGTAGCTGTTGCTGTTCCATTTATGTGAACGTCTTGTTTTCTAGCACCATTATTTTGAGAATCTTTTCTGAATTATTTGTGGAAATGTTATCTAGAACTCCACTACCCTCAATCCTAATTCATGTGGGATGTTTGTGTAGAGGCTCATCACATCAGAAATTATTACGGTTATCTCAATATTAATTCCTTATGTGTGATTAAAAAAAATGTCCATGTCATCAAATGAGGAAACAAGTTGCATAATTGTCTGAACATGGAATTCAGAAGATTATTTAAACATTGAATTCTTGAGTTTGTCCTGCAACACTCAAGCATAAATCTGACAGTTTAGCTGGCTTTTCATATAATACAGGGAGGTCTTTAAAAGTTCCTTGTTTTTATATCTAAATTCTCTTGATAATCCAGCTACTTTGTGCTGCTTTTAAATGTGTGTGTCAATTTTCCAATTTTGTCCATTGTTTATCTGTGTTGGTTCCTAACATTTCGTAGAAATGTTACCCACTTAATTGATCCAAGACCATTTCCTTAAAATGACTCTTGTCTATTATTATAACGGCTCCTCCTTTGTCAGATTCTTTAGTTACTACAGAGGAATTATTCCACAGACATTTCAATGCCTTTCATTCTGCTTTTGCAATATTTAATTTAATAGAATTTGCTATAGAGTATCCCTTGTTCACTCTACATTGTACCTTGCTAAGACAAGATAACCTCCTCCTCCTCCCCCTCCTCCTCTTTGCCAGAGGGGATTCTTGTTGACAAGGGAAGAGGCTTTTGTTGGCTGAGCTGTAAAAGAAAAACTGAGGCAAAACAACAGAACCGTTATATTTATTTCTTACCTCACAAGGACATAACGTGCAGTCAACTGTTGGAAATAGTGGAGCAACTGTGTCATCATGGAATCGGACTGAAGTGTTTGGATCTTGAAGACATGGTTTACCACAATATGGCAGCAGGTCATCTTGGTCGACCTGAAAAGTTAAATCATCATCATCATCATCGTTTAACGTCCGCTTCCCATGCTGTCATGGGTTGGGCGATTTGACTGGGGTCTGGTGAACCAGATGGCTGCACCAGGCTCCAATCTGATCTGGCAGAGTTTCTACAGCTGGATGCTCTTCCTAACACCAACTATTCTGAGAGTGTAGTGGGTGCTTTTACGTGCCACTGGCATGAGGGCCAGTCAGGCGGTACTGGCAAATTCCACGCTCAAATGTTGCTTTTTATGTGCCACCTGCACAGGAGCCAGTCCAGCGGCACTGGCAACGACCCCCCCCCCCATTGGGAGATTCTCAAGCATTTCCAAAATATAAATTATCTTCAAAAGAGAACCTAAAACAAACCATCAAGTTGTTAAAATTGGAAGAAGTTTGAAGTGGAGGAATTTTATTTGTTATAGACAAAGAAAAAAAAAATGAAACAAACCAAAAAGAGTGCCACAGAACCATTTCTGATTCAAGTGAGAAAATCTGGTCAGGAGAAATACGCGTGTGGAGAGAGAGGTGTAGAAAGAAATATAGAGTAAAGAAGGGAGAAAAAGACAGAAAGGAAAAAAAAAGATGTCTGGGCAGTTTGCAAGAGAGGTGAGCTGATGCGAATGAAAGGTGACACTGGCTAAGAAGTAGTGACTTGAAGCCAGAGACAAAAGTAATTATCTGTGCTGCATTGGAACAAACACTTAGGATTATATTATAGTAAATGTTGGATTGAGGATACAGCAGAAAGGTATAAGAACAGGTTGTGCAGTGATAAAGGTGAGATTTTGTTATATAGTACGAAGGAGTGGATGAAAGTGGCCCCGAAAAGAATACTAATTAAGACATGACAATGTCACACAATAATGTTCATCATCAAAGAATCTTTGCAGATGCTGCAGACTGAGCCTGTGTCTGCACATCAAATGACATGGTGCACCTTGCAGAGAGAGGGTACTGGCAGCAAAGGGAGCACCTGATCATTGGAATACGTCCCTTCCACAAGAAGCTGAATAGCAAATGCTCCAATCAGATTAGGTGGTAGCTGAAGCAAAGCACAACAATAATGACGATTTCAAATTTCTGCTCAAGGAGGAGGGGATGGTCTAAGTTGATTTCATTGACTCCAGTGCTCAACTGGTATTTATTTAAATGACCCCGAAAGGATGAAGAGCAAACATGACCTCAGTGGAATTTGAGCTCAGACCAAAAGTCAGAAGAAATACTTTTAAACAGTTTGTCCAACCCACCAATGATTCTGCTTGCTCACCAACTTAATAACAATAACAACAACAACAAACTGTTCTTACCACCATGCACTCTTTATTGCATTCAGAACAATAGCTGTAGTATGAGTCATCCGTATAAGTTGATTGTCTGGAGCCGTCTTGATAGGAGGAGTTCATACATGAGCAGGTGTGATCTGTAATAGGCTGTAAATATACAAAGATGGCATCAAGAAATCACATGAGTTATTGTTTTATAAAAGTGCTGCTTGATAAATTGCTAATCTTGTAATAACTCTGCTTGTTCCTCCGTTACTTAGCCCATCTGTAACTCTTTCATGTGATTAGTTGAAAGGAAAGGGGAAGAGCGAGAGAAAATGAGGATAAGGCAAAGAGGGAGAGTGTTGTATATAAGATTGTGCATTAAGTAATCATCGTATTCCAATTTCCTTCACTTTTCAGGGATCAGCAGATGAGTGACTCCCTTTTGATACAGACACAACTCAGGCTACGCTTTCAGGTTTTGGGGATAAAATTTTCAGAAATAAGCCAATATGTTTATCATTAATGGATCCCACTTGTCAAATATAATCTTGTCAGGTAATTAATTAAATCAATTTATTGATTAGAGTAGTATTAAGAATATTAATTGAAGTAGAGGGATGATGGGAGATAGAGAGAGTGCATGTGACTACAGGCCATGTGACAGAATATTTCTGAAGGTGTATAGATTGTGAAGAGGGAGGAGAGCAACAACAGCATCTCCATTTTCGTTGGGAGTTGAGGTCTAACCCCAGGTCAGATATCGTCAAGGAGATCTGGGATTAGCTTTGAAGCTAGGTCATACTTGTCTTTTCTATTCTATATCTAAGAATCTCTTGTATCTTTTATCCTTTCAGTCACTGGACTGTAGCCATACTGGAGCTTTGAAGGGATTTAGTCAAACAAATTAACCTTGGCACTTATTTTTTAAGCCTGCTACTTATTCTACTGGTCTCCATTGCCAAACTACTAAGTTATGGGTACAAAAACAAGCCAAAACATACACACACACACACACACAACAGCCTTCCACACAATTTCCATCTCTCAGATTTGTTTGCAAGGCACTGACCAGCTAGACCCTGTGGTAGAAGAAGAGCCTTGCTCAAGGTGGAATCCTCTATAAAACAGGATTCCACACAGTTTCCACCTACCAAATTCATTCACAAAGCATTGAAGAGACTTGCACAAGGTGTCATGCAGTGAGAGGGATCTTGAAAGCATGTAACTGCCAAGCAAACTCGTTGAGCCCTCAGCCCCAATTGTCCCCAACACGCAATGCAAGGCTGAATGGAAATGGTGGGGCAGGAGCTGAGAGGATCGATGTTGTGTGACATTAGAGAAACGCGGCTAAGCCATAAAAGAGGACTTTCTTAAAACATTAAAAGAAAGACAATGATACTGGTGGTGATGATGATGAGTGGAAGATATCAAAATGAAATTAAAAAAATATGAAATATTTTGAAAATGAATAAAATTGACAAAGAAAACGAACAGAAAAACGAATCTTAAAATCAAATGAATAAAAAGAAACGTGTAAGGAAGGCAACAACAAAGTGAGGTGAGTGATTAATGAAGCAAATTGGAAGATCAAAAACACTTACTGTACATTCAGTAGTCCTATAGTCGTTAGTCATATAGTCGTTAGTCATATAGTCATTAGTCATATAGTCGGTGGTCGTGCCATCGTTTGTTATGTAGTCATTAGTATTAGTCATATAGTCATTAGTCATATAGTCATTAGTCCTATAGTCGTTAGACATGTAGCTGAAGGAACCGTTCGTGTAAGCGTCACCCTCAGGACTAGTTTCATGTTGTTCCGTTGCTTGACTGTTCGGCTCCACAGACTCATCCCCTCTCTTGCCACCACTGATGGCACCTTCATCCTTCTCACGCATACGTTTGGATTTCTTCTTGCCTTTCGCCTTAATTCCAAACTTGTTAATTGTACGAGTTTCTAACTGGAGAAAGAAACAAACAAACAATATATATACATATATATATAATATCAATAACAATGCACACTCACACACACACACACACACGGTCTCCATTAGCAAAGGTTCAAATAATATTCAACACTACACTTGTACTGAATCCTTTCTTCTTCAGTCACAATTTTTATACTTGTTAAAACAGTCTTCAACTGAATATACAAAGGGCTGCTGAGAAGTTGATGGCTTTGGATAAAATAGAGGAGGATCCATTGAATTATGATTTCATCCAACAGATATTCCCCTCTCAGATTCACACACTTATTGCAGCTGCTGTCCTTCAGTTTTTCTTAGCCCTGAGAAAGAACTCAGAAGGTTAGGTCTCCAACTAAGCCTTTTGTGATTCTCTTAGAGCCAGAAACTTTTCAGCACCCTCTTGTGTGTTTGTGTGTGTGTGTGTATATATATATATATATATATATATATATATATATATATATTTAGAATGTTATATAAATATGTTATAGACTGATTTCATATCTTGAGACTCCCACTTCACATTTTGTTCTATAAAACCTGTTCATCCCCAACATTGCCTTTAGCCAACTCTTATTTATATAATAATATAATAATAATAATAATAATAATAATTGTGTACAGTGCTCAGGTGCACTACAACTCATCTAAAGTGTATATATAATCAGGTGTAGTTTCGGCGGATTTCGGAAAGCATGAGGGCCTTAAAGGATGCAGTGTCATGGTAGTCAACAACTGACGCAGGCAGTTTATTCCATGCTTCAGCAACTCTATGGATTCTTCATCCCTGCATTTAATGTTGGTTTGTACCTATTGTATGTGTCTTTTGCCATCTTGTTTCATATATATATATATATATATATATATATATATATATATATATATTGGAAGGTTTGGAGATGATGTACAGGTATTTTATATTAGAAGAAATGAGGTACTCAGAAATTCGGATGGTTTTATATTTACAGATATTTATTTGTATATTACATGTTTTTATACATCATATAACGTAGATCATGTATTAGCGCTTTCTCCCATTCTAGTGGGGTTTTCAAATCGAACTAGGTCCCTGTGAAAAAAGTTTTGACCATTTTATAGTGTTATTGAGTGTGTAGCGGCAGGGAGGGATATAAGACAGTACAAGAGGGTGGTGAATGGGGAGAAAGTGAGAGAGAGCATGTGTGTGTGTGTGCTTTTTTGTATCTGGAGGGAGTGTTAGAAAAGAAGAAGAAAAGGAAGGAAGGGGAGGGAAAGTAGACCATAAATTATATTTCCTTTCTATCATTGTGAGAGAGTGTGTGTGTGTGTGTGTGTGTGTGTGTGTTTAATGAGGAATAGTCAAATGGTTTTTGGGTTTTAGAAAAGAAGAATTCTTTTTATTATTGTTTTGTGGAGGTGTGTGTGTGTGTGTGAGGGTGACTGTGAGTTTGGAGAAGGGAAGAAAGAAGAAAAAAAAGAGGAAGAAGAAATAATTGTGTTGATATTTATACCATTATATACGTATATATACACTAAATGCTACACTATGTTTGTTAAATTATAAATTGAAAGATTTGTCCTTCAATGTATGATGAGCAAAATTTCGTAAGGTCCATACTTGAAAAAGAGACTTTCTTGTGTTGAAGTTACGGATGACAGAACACAAACTGACAACCACGGAGTCTGTTGTCTGATCTTCAATTGATTTAGTCTAATATCTCACTGATTGACAGTTAAATAAATGTTAAGTTTTATCATACAGGAGCAACTGGTTCCACAAATTAAGGTGAAATGGTTTCATTCAAATATTAGAATATCCTTTGTTCAATGTTGTATTTTCAAAAACCAAAACATATGTGTAGAACTGTGTGTGTGTGTGTGTGTGTGTGTGTGTGTGTGTGTGTGTGTGTGTGTGTGTGTGTGTTTAATACAGTTTACTTAACAAATTTGGTCCTTCATCTGGTACAGCTTATTATAGAGATATTTTCAGCCATTCAATTTGGGGGAGAACTTAGTTATGAAATATTTTTCCATATTCCTCCTGAAGGAGGTGTCATTCTTTGGACATTTGTAGAAGGGAAAGATCTTAAATTTTCCTTCTCCACATGCATCTAGGTGTTTACTCAGTGGTATCTTGCGCAGTTCCTCCTGTCGGACATGTTGTCGGTGAATCCTGGCTCGTCGGCACAAAGAATTTCCAGTTTCGCCTATGTAATCCTCCTTGCACGTGAGGCTGGTTATGCAGTATATTACGTTCTGCATCTTGCAGTTCATATCTGCATTTATTTTAAATATGTGACCACTTTTAAATTTCATTTCTTTGTCTCCTTCTATGTATTTGTAGGTGGGGTTGCTGCAGATCCCACATCTACCATCTCCGCACTCTTTTGCAAAGAATTCAGTTTTAGTTTCTGATGAGAATTTCGCTCTTGTTAGGTGTTTCTTTAGGTTTTTGTCTTGTCGTCTACTGTTTTTTATGCAATATTTGTTTAGTATGTTTTCCATTTTGGGGCTTTGTAAGACTATTGGCGGGTTTAAATGTATGATTTGGAACATGTTGGTAACTCCAGGGTTGTACGTGTTTATGAAAGGGATAATGTTTTCTTTGTTTTTTGTTTTGGGTGTCCTGAGTTGTGCGATGTCTAGTTTCATTGCTTTTGAGATTCCATTTTTTATTAGTTCAAGGAGATATTTTTGCTCTAGTAGGAATTATATATATATACATATATATAATATATATGTATTTATATATATCTTTATTTTTAATCCTTAATATTTAAATTGTTTTGGCTTTAAAGCTGTGGTTATGCTGGGGTACCACCATTGACTGTGCTACACCATTATTTGAAACCTCCACTGATATGCAGCATTTGTTGAATGAGGGGGTTTAATGTTGCTGCCCTCATCTGTGTTTTCTGCCACGAGGTAGGCTCATCTGGAACCCTTGGCAGGAAGAGATCCAGTTTTGTTTTGAAGACACCTACATCCACACCATGTAGGTCTCTCAGACATTTTGAAAGGATACTGAAGGGTTGTGGGCCCTTGAAACCCAAGTTGTTGTAGTATCTCATCCTGTATTTTGATGGAGATGCTGGGATCTTTGGCACTATGCAGTGGTGCCCCATTCAGCTATTCATGTAACTTTTAATGCCAAAGTTTGATCCAAGACCTTCCAGGGTTTTCCAGATATATATCACTGCATATCTTTGCCACCTTCATTCTAGGAAGAAGAATTTTAATTCTTTCAGTCTTTCCCAGTAGCTGATATGTTGCTTTGAGTCCCATCGTTAATTTCATATTGTGTGGTGACCATAGTTGGGAGCAGTAGTCTTAACAGCTGAGAATGTATGCCCTCCAAAGGACCATCATTGTCTCCTTTTCTCTTGTTTTGAAAGTTCAGAGGATCTATCCAGTTATGTATCTGCATTTTATTACCAAATCGGAAATATGCACTTGCAAAGATGCATCATTGCTCATGTCAATGCCCAGGCACTGATTTTTGATTCAGGGATTGCAATTCCTCCTGGGTCAGTGTATCCTGTCTGCATACTGTTCAGCTTCATGTGTTGGTAGTGTAGGGCTTGGAATTTTCCTGCATGTTGTTATTCTCAGCCCACCTGTATATTGCATCCAACTCCGATTGCAGATGTGCAATATTTCTAGGATTTTGTATTGTTTGAGAGACTTTTGTGTCATCCACATAACAAGGATGGCTATCAGAGCAGCTGAGGGCATGTTTGAGAGGGCCACTATGAATAGCAGTGGCCCTAAGACAGTGCCCTGTGGAACACCACTTGCTATTTGTTTCCTTTGAGGTGACTCCATTGGCAACCACCGCCTAATGTCTATCCTTTAGAAAGTCCTGCAGTCAGTCACCAAGTTTTCTGACTATGCCAAAATCATGTAGTTTGTGACATATCATACCATGGTCGACTTTCTCAAAGGCTTTTGCAAAGTCGAGAAATATCACATCCACACTTGCAAAACGTCCGTGAATCTTAGGTTCAATGATTGATATTGCATTCTACAAATTCATGCATCAAACACCAATGTTTTTGTGGACGATGCGCACATGTAAACTGATCATTTTGAGGGGTTTACAAAGGTTTTAAATGTTTCTGAGATGGCATTTTTATTCATTGCATTTGTCCAATGCAGAAACACATGGGATGAAGTGATGAAGAATGATTTTGGGATGTTAAGTCTCACAGAAATGGCGAAGGACCAAATTGATTGGATGTGTGTGTGTGTGTGTGTGTGTGTGTGTGTGTGTGTGTGTGTGTGTGTGAAAGTTTGTGGCTTAGTGGTTAAGGCATTCAGCTCACAATTGTAAGGTCAAGAGTTCAATTCCCAGCGACATGTTGTGTCCTTCAGCAAGGCACTTTATTTAACGTTGCTCCAGTCCACTCAGCTGGAAAAAAAATGAGTAGTACCTCTATTCCAAAGGGCTGGCCTTGTCACACTTTGTGTCACACTGAATCTCCCTGAGAACTACATTAAGGGTACTTGTGTCTGTGGAGTGCTGAGCCTCTTGCACATGAATTTCACGAGCAAGCTGTTCCGACAGAGTGCTCCTTTTTTCTAATATATATATGTATGTGTGTGTGTGTGTGTGTGTGTGTGTCTTTGTGTCTGTGTTTGTCCCTCCATCACTGCTTGACAACCATTGTTGGTGTGTTTACATCCCTGTAACTTAACAGTTTGGCAGAAGTCACTGATAGAATAAATACCAGACTTCAAAAAGAATAATAAGTCCTGGGGTTGATTTGTTCAACTAAAAGGTGGTGCTCCAGCATGGCTGCAGTCACTTGGCTGAAACAATTAAAAGAATAAAAGAATATATATATACGAGGTGCAATGGGTGAATTGACACCATTTTGTATTTTTAATTTTATGCATGCGCTTTGTTTGTTTTTGATTTTGTCAACTACACAGTATAGTAGGGTCAGTTGGGCACTGTCTATTAGAAAAACAGCACCATGGAAACAACATGATGCATTGCTTGGTATTTGCACTGGAAGCTCCAATACAAACACTTCAGAGTGTTTGGGTGTCAATCTGAGGACATGTACAGAGTTGATAAAAATCAAACATCCAGTCAACATCATGGTGTCTGGAGTGAGCACTAGTGATGGCGATGTGATGCCTCCATTCATCTTTCCACACAGCCTCAGACTCAACATGGTGACCTACATCAAGTGCTTGGAGGAGGTAGTGCTGCCTTGTGTCAAGAGGGTGGCTGCTGGAAGACCCTGTGTCTGGTAACAGGACTCTGCACCATGCCACACAAGCAGGAGAACCCAATCATGGCTTTCAGACAATTTCTGTGACCACATCACCCCTAACGTCAGGCCATCTAACTCCCCAGACAACCCCTTTGATTATTGTGTGTGGAGCGCAGCTGAGCGAGGGACCAACAAAACTCCTAGCAACACCAAAGATGAATTGAAGGCAAGGATTTTGGCAGCATTCACCAAACTTAAACAAGGAGACTGTCCAGAAGAGTTGCAGATTCCAAAGTCATCTGGAGGCTGTGGTTGAAGCCAATGGCAATTTTATTGAATAAATTAACTCTTTAGTATTTCAAGATATTTTTATGTCATTTTGGTAAATATATCTGTTAAGATGAGATGTCAGTGTTATTTTCATTTTCGCGTTATTTAGATGGCAATTTATTCACCGCACTCTGTAAATATACACGCATGCACACATACAATATGTATGTGAGTGTGTATATATATATGTGTCTATATATATATCTGTGTATGTATATGTAAGTATGCGTGTCATCATCATCATCCTCATTATTTAACATTTGCTTCCCATATCGCGGCCCAGGTTGGACAATTTGATCAGAGCCAGCAAACAAGGGAGCTGCACTAGATTCCATTCAGGTTTGGTCTGGCTTCTACGGCTGGATGCCTCTCCTAATGCCAATCACTATTCAGAGTGTTCTAGGTGCTTACACATGGCGCTGGCACAAGTGCCATTGCATGGTGTTGACACGGGTGCTTTTTACATGGCACAGTGCGGGGCTCTTGCAGCCCAATCCCCTCCAGCAGGGGGAACAGCATTAACACTTCTGTTGTGGAGATTGGGTCTTCTTGAGTACAGCGAGGCACTAAATATCTCAGATTTCCTTCATCAGGTTCAGTGTCCTGAGATCATCATCCTTCAGTACTTCGTGCCATGTCTTCCTAGGTTTCCCTCTTCCACTTTGAATGAATGGCACTTCTTTGTGAAGCTGTCTACATCCATCCACATTGCATGACCAAACCAATGCAGTCCTCTCTTGCACACTGCATCTAATGCTTCTGTTGAATATCTACACTTACATTGCACATCCAGTGGAGCATACAAGCTTCGTTCTTCTCTAGCCTTCACATGTCCTCCACATTCGGGGGCCCATGTCTCACTACCATGTAGAGTTGCTGTTCACATATATGCATCGATATAAGCTTACTTTCACTTGGAAAGAGATACTGTCAGTTGCCAACAAAGGTAAAAGCTTTCTGAATTTTCTTCATCCTTTTCTTATTCTAGCTATTACACTTTCCGTACATCCTCCCCCACTACTAATTTGGTCTCCTAAGTAACAGAAATAACCCAGTACCTCTAAAGAGCCTCAGTTCATTTGAGAAAATCAATTTCCTGAGTATCTATAATTTTTATGGCTCCTGTGCATCTTCCACATACAGACACTACCTTCTCTGATAACCTTCCGTTTATTCCACTGCACCCCTAGGGTGTCCATAGCTTACACTGAGTACACCATATGCAATTCCTGTCTACACCTTTCCTACAAATCAAGCAAGGCCATTTACCTGAAGGAGTTGATTATGAGGGCAGGTGTCTTCTATATGTGGAGTTCATTTGTAGAGAGGAAGAAGCTATGGATCTTTAACAGAAGTGAGAGTGACATTCTTCCGTTCCAGAATCTGTTGAATTGTATCCTTCAAGATGTGCCAGTCAAACAATAGTTGGTGATCATTGATTTGCAAGCAAATGGCTTGTTGACAGAGAAGCACAGAGAAGGAAAACTTGTAGAATTTTTGTCACTGCTTACCAGGTGATGAGTTTTCAAAGTTGAAGAAATTTGCCTCTGGTATGGCATCAGTGTTTAGAACAACTTCTATGTCTGTGAGCAAACATTTTCAAAAATGAAGTATGTGAAGTCAGCACATCGAATGAAGTTGACTGATGAACATTTGAAAAAATTCTTTTGGTTGGATGCAGCAATTCCAAAGCAAATATTGATGATATCTTATAAGCTTAAACACCAGATTCACAAATCTCACGAATCCTTTTCACTGCTTAGTTTGTGAGATTTGCATAAATTGTGAAGTTCGGATATACTCCATATTAGGTTAGAAAGAGATTTATTTTGTGTTTACTTTGAAATGACACAACATGATTATACTCTCACAGTTTTGAAGTAATCACATGTTGCACCTATATATGCAAATTCTTGTTTGAGTCCAGACTGTGCATCTGTATATGATGTTCTTTTGGGAACATTTATTTCCAAGAGGGTATACAGCTTTGCTTTTACAATTGTATTTTATTTGTTTATTATTAATTATTAACTTATTTGTTGTTTATGTTAGTATCATTTGTATTATTGCCATAATTATTATTTTTTGTTGTTGCTATTATCATTATTACTATTATTGTAATTTTTGTTAATATTTTAAATGTAACTGCTATACAAGCTAGTAGGACCATTTCCCCTACTGTTATGATTATTTGCGAGATTTATAGTACCATTCAACTTATTGTTAGCATTATTATATACTTTGTTAAGTTTCCTATTATTAAATTTATGAATGTAATATTCTAAGTTATGTGATGTTGCATATGACAGCTTCACTGTATGTCTATTAAAGATTTTATGGTATTTATTTGACTTAGGGAAGTGTTTATCAAATGCTGTAAATGAAAGCTCTCACAAGGTTAATGGATATATGTAGTCCAAACACAGGATTATACCATAATATACTTCTCTGGGACTTATTATTAAAACAATTATTATAGTTATTCTCATTCATGAATCGGGTAATTCCGGATAGGTTCACAATTGATTTTTTACCTGATTTTTTTCCCCCTCATTTTATATGTAGTACTATTCTTTCCATTTCCCAAAGAGGGTTTAAAGGATTCCTTTTCTATAGGGTTGATAAACCCCCCAGTTATTCAAGGTTCTCTATTCTGCCCATTACTATGTGTTTTCAAGTTGTTGTTGTTACAATTAATCACTACATTATTATTAGGCATCGATTTAAGTTTTCCTTCATATCCAGCTCTTTCTTTTTCATTACAGTATTCGACACACACATATATTACATTGTATTATATATACATAAACACACACACACACACACTGGATTAGAAATAGATATGTAACTCCTATTAATTAACAATAAATGACTTACTCGAATCTTTCGAATAAGCTCCAGTTTTGCTATTTCTTCAAGTCTATGTTGTATTTCACTTTCATATTTGCGCTGTAGATTAACGGATTTATTTAATAGTTCACTGGTGAGCTGCTCCCGGGCCTTTCTCCGGCGCTCTTCATGTGCCATGTTTGCTCTGTAGACGGCATCTGGCACAATCTCACCCTTTCTAGTAACCTAAACAACAAATATATAGAAAAGAAGAAAAAAACACAGGTCAATAATTAATATTATATAACACATATATATATATATATCACACACACATATATACATACATATATACACATATATACACATATATACATACATATATACATATACATACATATATATCTATATCTATATCTATATATATATATATATATATATATATATATATATATATACATATAATCATCATCATCATTATTTAACGTCTGGTGTCCATGCTGGCATGGATTGGACAGTTTGACCGGAGCTGGTAAGCTGGAAGGCTGTACCAGACTCCAATCTTATTTAGTATGGTTTTCTATAACTAGATGCTCTTCCTAATGCCAACCACTTTGAGAGTGTGATGGGTGCTTTTATGTGCCACTGGCATGAGTGCCACTTGCACGACACCAATATCTGCCATGACTGCAATTTTGCTCAGCTTGAAGGGTCTTTTCCTCAAGCATGACATGATGCCAAAGGTCTCAGTCATTGCTTTTGTGAGGCCCAATGCTTGAAAGGAACTCGGCCACTTTGCCTGTGGGGCCCAATGCTCCAACAGTGCTCTTTACGTGCCAGTGACATGACACCAGCATCAACTATGATTGTGATTTCTCTTGGCTTGACAGGTCTTCTCAAGCACAGCATATCACCAAAGGTCTCGGTCAATATTCGTTGCCTCTGTGAGGCCCAAAGTTTGAAGATCATGCTTCACCACTTCATTCCATGTCTTCCTAAGTCTACCTCGACCACAGTTTCCTCCAAAGTTAGAGGTCGACATTTCTTCACACAGCTCTCCTCCTCCATATGCATCACATGACCATACCAGTGCAGTCATCTCTTGCACACCACATCCGATGCCTCTTATGTCCAACATTTCTCGCAAGATGCTTACACTCTGACAAACATGCACACTGACATTGCACATCCAGCAAAGCATACTGGCTTTATATTTTTCAAGCCTATGTATGTCCTCAGCTGTTACAGCCCATGTTTCACTGCCATGTAGCATGGCAGTTCTCACACAGGTATCATACAATCTGCCTTTCATTCTGAGAGAGAGAGGCCCTTTGTTTCCTGCAGCGGTAGGAGCTCTCTGAACTTTGTCCAGCCTAATCTTATTCTCACCGCTGTGCTCTCAGATTATCTCCCTCCACTACTAAGTTAGTCACCTAGATAACAGAAGCTATCTACTATCTCTAGCTTGCCCCCCCACCCCCAGCAGTTGATGAAGTCTATTTTCTGCATATTTTCAGCATTTATGGTACCTGTGCATCTTCCACATACAAAAGTTAGTTCCTCTGTTAACCTTTCTCTGATATTGCTGCACCTTTTGTGTGTCATATGTATGTATGTGTGTGTGTGTGTGTATGTGTGTGTGTGTGTGTGTGCGTGTGCATGTGTGTATGTATATGAGAGTAAGTCAAAAATTGTATGCACCCCTGTTTCTGTAATTTATCAAAACTAAATCAGGGGTTGAAATTTATTAACATAGTCCCCTTGCTTTTCTACGTACTTTTCCCAGTGGTCCGCAAGCTTACTTATTCCCTCAGGAAAGGTTTCCAGCTGGTCTTCCAACCATTCATTCACCACTTCTTGTGCTTCTTCATTCATAGTAAATCAACAATGATTTGAACAGTTCAAAGAGGTGACAGTCAGAAGAAGCAAGGTTTTGGTTCTATGCAGGATGTTCCAACAACTGAAAACCCAAATTTTCAATGGTTTTAACAGTGTGGGTGGTTGTATTTGGCTTTGCAACAATAATACTTGCTTTGACAACAGGCTTTGGTACGTTTGGTACGAATTACTGGTTTCAGTTTGTTGGCCAGCATTTATCCTTAGAAACTCCAACCAGTCCAGCTGTTATCAGAAAGCTGGTCACAGGTGTCAGCAGAAGAATTTTCAATCTATCAGCAAAGAGATCTACAATGAAACCCTGATTTCAAGGAAAGATTTATGCAAGACATGAACTCCTTCAGGTGCAGTGAGAAGGAAGACTCCACGTCCTTGTGGTGTTTCATCTGGGGGCACCAGAAGCAAAGAAACAACATCCCCAACATCACAGAGAGCCTCCTTGACAGGAGGAACCCCTCCTTACTTGCATTTAGTTCATAATTGCTAATTCTGGCTCTGTGAGAAACTACATATACCACAACAGTCTGCAGTGGCCATCAGAAATAAAACCATTTCATCTTATCACAATTGCCAAAGATATGATGCCCTGTTAATGAACAGCAAACTATTGAATGCACCCCCCCACACACACACACACAACTGCACAATAAACAACACCTGTTTCCACAGAGTGAGGTTATTTGCCTTCTGTATACTATTATCAGAGACTTTTATCACCTCACTAAAATTACATCAAGGCAACTATGTTTGACGTGCCAACTGCTTGGTGAGCAGACACCAGAAAACTGGTAATCTCATCAAATGGTAGCTTAGGAATTGATGTGACTGTAATTTAAAATCCTACGGACAGCCAACAGTTTGGTGTCAATAAAGTGTCTCTTCTACTATGTGGAATCAAACTGTTGTCACTCTGCCTTGCCAAAGTATCCATGTGACATGTGCAGACCGATGGAAGCTCAAACTGTCTCACCTAGAAACCATGTCTAAATTCTCTCTACTCTCACTCTACACATCTAAGGATGTAGCTGACTCATCTTCTTTCTCTCTGTAAACCTGTGAAACTTAGAAATGTAGAACACACCCAGCATGTTGTGTGCATGTGTGTGTGAGATCATCGTTTAATGTCCATTTTCTATGCTGGCATGAGTTGGACAGTCTGGCAGGAGATAACCAGCTGAAGGGCTGCCCAGGCTCCATTTGTCTGTTTTGGCAAAGTTTCTATAGCTGGATGCCCTTCCTAACACCAACCACTTTACAGTGTGTGGACTGGGTGCTTTTATGTGTCACCGGCACCAACACCAGCAAGCACACAAGAGCAGGACCTCTCAACCGAGAAAGGGATGTGTATATATATATATATATATATATATATATATATATATATATATACACACACATATATATATATATCATCATCATTGTTTAACATCCGTTTTCCATGGGTTGGATGGTTCAACTGAGGACCGGCAAGGCAGGAGGCTGCACCAGGCTCCAGTCTGATTTGGCAAGGTTTCTACAGCTGGATGCTCTTCCTCATGCCAACCACTCTGTGAGTGAAGTGGGTGCTTTTTACGTGCCACCAGCATGGGAGCCAGTCAGGCAGCACTGGCATCGACCATGCTTGAATGGTGCTTCTAATGTGCCGCTGGCACAGGTGTTAGTCAGGCGGCATGACTATGATTTCACTTAACTCAACAGATCTTCTCAAGCACAGCATATTGCCCGATGGTTTAAGGGTGCTTTTAAACAGGCCAGTTATGCAACACTATTAGGGTGTGACACTTCACAGGCAACATCAATGCAATAAGAGAATTCCTCCCAGACATGTACCAGCATATCAAGATCCACTGAGTTAATCACTGTTGTTATTCGATGTTTAAAGTCATCAAGGTTAGTGAGTAGTGGTGGAGTTTTCTAAATTTTGAATGGCTGCCACAGGGGCGCTGTAGTCATGTTGTTCTTCTGGTAAATTTCAGTTGTTTGCTTACACACAGAATGGCAACTCCTCAGCAAAAGGCATTCTGCGTTCTCAAGTTCATGAAAGCAAATTTGGCTGTCACGGTGCAGCGCACTTTTCAAAGGTGATTCGACATTAATCCGCCCTCTCCTAAGAACATTCAACGGTTGTTTCAGGAGAGTGGGTGTCTGTGTAAAGGAAAAAGTCGAGGATGACCACTGGTTTCTCCAAAACCATATCTGTGCTGTGTTTGAGGGAAGCCCATGGAAGTCCACAAATCAAGTAAGCTGTGAGTTTGTGATCCCTCAATCCACACCTGGCATGCGCTAAGAAGACGTCTACATTTGAAACCCTACAGACTACACCTCAATCAGGCACTTATCAATGACAACAAGAAGAGGCAGATGGAATCTGCAAAATAATGCTGGAGATGATGGGAAACAAAACCTTCGTTTCACATTTACTTTTTAGTAATGAAGCAACTTTCCACTTGAATGGCACAGTCATCACAATGTGCTCATTTGGGGAACAGAGCACCCACATGAAACAGCTGAGCAGCATGAAAGAGATTCCCCTAAGGTGAACGCCTTCTTGTCTCAGGACAAGGTTTATGGTCCCTTTTTCTGTGAAGGAGACACCGTTACAGGACAAACCTATCTCGATATGCTCCAAAACTGGCTCTTCACTTCACTGCAAGCAGATTCACATGACTTCATTTTTCAACAAGATGGAGCACCACCCCACTGGCACCTGATGGTTTGAGCTTTTTTAAATGAAAAAATGCTTCAATGATGGATTGGTCGGAAAAGGGCACAAGACCTTACTCTTTGTGCTTGGCCTGTGAGATCCCCAGACCTCACTGTGTGTGATTTTTTTTTGTGGGGATATGTAAAAGATTGCGTTTATATTCCACCGCCACCCACTAACCTCAACGACTTTAAACATCGAAATAACAACAGTGATTAACTCAGTGGATCTTGATACGCTGATACATGACTGGGAGGAATTCTCTTATTGCATTGATGTTGCCTGTGCTGCAGGTGGTGGCCACATTGAACCCTTTCTAAGACAGGAAATAAAAGTTGATTGGGAGTAAATACTTGGGACTCAGCTGGAGTTTTCTATTGCTTTTCCTTATTAAAATATTGCATAATGAAATTGGTTCATTCTTTTTGAATAACCCTGTATACACACACACACACACACACAAAGTGAAAGTTTTAAAAGTGAAACAATATAAAAGTAAAAGTATTAAAAGTGAAATATAAAAATGAAACTATTTATAACTGTTACTCCATCGAAGGTTCCACTTTTATTCCTCGAGTTTTGAGACATAATACAGAACCAGTGTCAATGTCGCATTGTCTTAATCCCTCAAAATTACATGTTGACACTCCTGGGATGTGTATTGCCATGTAAAATTTAATTTGATTTGGTTGAGCCATTTGACAATGCATTGGGAACAGACAGAGATACAAAGGATTTTATATATATATATATATTTATAAATATAGATTAGCAACTTGTGTCACACATATTCGACGTTTAACGCAAGAAAGAAATTGGAATTACTTGCTACAAGATATACTTACAACTCCAGCTTTCTTCAAGTAGTTGGTGACAGTTTTGTTGGTGAAATAATTTTGTAAGTGTGGATCATTCAGACTATTGTATCCACCTACGCTGAAACACAGAGAAGAATAATGGTAATACATGAGGAGGATGACAAAAATAACCTTTTCTTCCCTGTCACTCCTGACATTCAATGTAGTCATAGAGCCAAGGAGCAAGTTTCGTCAGGTTGTTAAGAAATTTGCTTCAAAACCATGAGGTCATGGGTTCAATCCACTACAAAAAATATTTGGCAGAACAATAGCTTACCAGTGAAATTTTGTAGACAGAAAATTAGATGTATACATATATATATATATATATCATCACCATTTTTGTTATTATCAGCATTTAACGTCCACTTTTCCATGCTTGCATGGGTTTGAAGAATCCCTTGATACAGATTTTCTATGGCCCTTCCTGTTATCAACTCTTACCTATTTCC
Source organism: Octopus sinensis (assembly GCF_006345805.1). Lineage (NCBI taxonomy): Eukaryota > Metazoa > Mollusca > Cephalopoda > Octopoda > Octopodidae > Octopus > Octopus sinensis. Next base: position 19,108,843 of record NC_043019.1, on the reverse strand, counting down.
CTGTGGCTAGACATGTTTCCATGAAAAATTGGAAATGAAAGACACCACTTGTATGACAGTGAGAGTTGTTTACAACAATCACATATTACGGAAACACGGATTGCTTCTGCTAACCAAATGCAGAGTTATGGTGATTGCATACTGACATATGGAGAAAAAGGTTTTGAGTTGTTTTGCAACTTTCTTGAGCCGTAGTTGCTGGCTTTTTACTGCTTCAGTTTGGCGTGACAATATATCGTGAATAACTTGCATAGTTTGATGTCTGTCACATCTACAGAGAGTTGAATCTCTTACAGAAACCATCCCACTCATAAACTTGATATGAACATAATCTGGATCAGTCTCCTCTTCAGATAGGATTCTTAATTCCATACATTGGTAACACAGATAAACCATACCAGTTTTGGAATGCCAAATGAAGAGTGTTGATTGAATGGAAGTCTCTCTAGAAAATGAGAAGAACCCTTTTATGAGATATCTCATTATTGTCAGTTGTACAAAGCCATGACTCTACAACATGTGAGCTTTTGTGGCTTGTAGAAATTGCACAGCTACTGCATTTGATACTGGCATAGAAGACTATGCAATCGCAGCAGTGCACAGTCAGGAAAAAAGTTTACAGTGCAGATTCACGCATGTAATAAAGACTCCACTTCATATACCGTACTGGGTGGGGGTGTATTTTTGGAAAATAAATTGTATCATATGTGACATTAAATACAGTATTTAGGGAGTAATCCAGTTCAATAGGGTTTGAAGGAGCATCACACCCAATCTGAATGAATAAATACAAAAATCACAGAAGTATTAAGCACTTTCTAACAGCAGAGATGCTGATGTCATGGCAACAACAGATAAATGGAAAAATGAGAAAATTTATTGATTACAATAAACATTTAAATTAACAAAACAAGGAAGACCATTAAAGTCTATTCAAAGAGACAAGTAACTTTTAGAAGAGAAATATATTTGAGATGATAAAAGTTAGGTTTAATGTTATTACAATTATTGCAGACTCACTGCATTATCATCAAAAAGTTAAGTTACTTTTATAAAATGAAGCCTTCTTCTAATAGAACAGTGTATTAAAGGCTTACTTGGTAATTCCACAGCTATACTTATTTCTTTACTACCCACAAGGGGCTAAACACAGAGGGGACAAACGGATTAAGTTGATTATATCGACCCCAGTGCGTAACTGGTACTTAATTTATTGACCCCGAAAGGATGAAAGGCAAAGTCGACCTCGGCGGAATTGGAACTCTGAATGTAACGGTAGACGAAATACAGCTAAGCATTTCGCCTGGCATGCTAACGTTTCTACCAGCTCACCGCCTTTATTCCACAGCTATACTTATCAAAGGAATAGCAAAAGTACAAGATGAACTGGAAGATTCTCCAAGCCATGCTTAGAGTTGTGTGAGAGAGGGAAAAGTTAAGATTCTCCAAAATTGGATTTTACCATTTTTATTGAAAATTTTTTCTCATGGTTTTTATTGTCAAACTTGAAACAGATTTTTGGTTTGATCTGTCACTAAATCAAAATATTTCACCTAATATAATAAATGCAAAAAGTATTTTCAACGTGTCAGTGTGTCACACTTTGACCCCCTCTGCTCATGTTGAAGTGAGAGTAAAAGTAGGCATAGAGACGGGGGGGGGGCGATGGTGGCAAAGACAGAGAGAAAGAGAGGGAAAGAAATTTAGGGAGAGTTGATGTTTTTATTAAAAGTAGTAGTGTTGATGGTGGCAGTGGGAGTAACAATAAGAGAGAGATAGAGAAAGAGTGGATAGGTGAGAGGAAGGGGGACTGACCACTGATCTATCAGGTTGAAGTAACATACTGGACAAAGGGATGATAGTAATAGTATGAGCTGTAGTTGTGATAGGGATGGAGGCAGTGGGGGTGAGGAATGAAGTGAGAGTCAGCAGTGGTGATGGTGGTGGAGGGGAAGGCAGCAAAGTCAAAGGTATTGATGGTGGTGGTGTCAGAAGTCTGAATGGTGTTTGTGTATGGCAGATGTGGTGGCGATGGTGGTGGTGGTACTGTTGTTTATCATGTACCTTTGCAATAAGTTCCAAGTCAACAAATTATATCATTGTTTTGATGAAAATTGCTTGAAAAATATTGTTGAAGTTTAATAAAATTTAATACGTACTCAATGTATGAGGTGTCGTTGTTGGGCCCAAGGCCTAATGAAGAGCCCTCTACAGGAGCTAGATTAACAGCCACCCTTTCGGGTGGCTTTTAAGCTAGTGATGAAATATTTCTAGTTTTCCACAACTTCTATATAAGTGCATAACCTTGGGGGAAATGTCACAAATTTACCTGTGATAATGTTTTAGTATTTTATCTCATTTCTATCATTTATAAATATTTTAGTAAAACAAAATCTGTCAATTCAGAAATAGCCATGGAGACAGTGTCTGCTCTAGGAGACATTTCCAAGTTGAACTGATTTTCAAAAGATGAAATTTTTTAATGCGACTAGCTGCAAGAATGTCAACTACCTTGTTATTAATTATCATAAGGTGTAAAGGGCCCAGTAGCAGAATGTATGGTTGACAGAAATTAAAGAAAATTTTTTAAATTTCGGCTGAGGATGAAGGATTTCAACCAGTTAAATCCTCAACCTCCCTGTACCTGTACCTCTTGTCGCATTTAAGACCGCGGATTCTGCCACCCATGAAGTCATTGCCATTGGGGTACCAGAAGACATGGCTGATCTTCAGGCTTTTGCTGCCAACTCAGCCAAAGACCTAGGCTGCGTTCCCCCAACGGGTGCTATCCGCCTTGGATGACCTGGCCCAAAACCTAGGCTCATCAAGTTGTCTTTTACGGACCCCACTGAGGCAACCTCTTACCATCTGGCCTCAGTTAAAGCTGGGCAGGAAAATCGGACCACCTTCCGAACACGCCCAGGCTTACCGTCCGATGTACGTCCGAAGCTACGTGTAGTGGCTTCCCTGAATAGGAACTCAGCTCTACAGGAAAGCTTCAGTCTTCGGGAAGATGGACAAATCTGGAGATTTGTCAAGACTGCTGAAACGTGGAAGAGAGATACCAGCTGGTCTGAGTGCTCTCTACCCACAATAACTAAAAAGACTACAGCAACTCAGGGAAACTAAGCCAGAACAACCTGCCATCCTCTACACACCATCATAAACTGCGAGCAGGGTACAAATTGTTGTCCTTAAATGCTCGCAGTTTATGCAACAAAATACATTTGTTCAACGCCTACGTCAGAAGTGTTGACCCTGACTTAATCACTGTCACGGAAACATGGGCGCATTCCTTACTCTGTGATGGGGTTTTCAACATTACGGGGTACAACCTCTTCCGTAAGGACCGCACTAACCGCCATGGTGGTGGTGATGGTCTACGTTCGTTCAAATTTTTTGGTAATTCCTTGTGCCGATTTGAACGAATCACAAGAAGAAGTTTTTTTCTGTGACGTGCGTATGACCATGTCAACACTCCTGCTTGGCGTTGTTTATCGTCCCCCAAGTTACCATCGGGACACACAGCTTTGCAATGTCCTCCGAGCTGCTGCCAGGAAAACAGCCACTTATGTGTTTATTGCAGGCGATTTCAATCATCCTGAGATCGATTGGGAGACCTTCCATTGGCCACAGAGTGCAAACGATTTTGTTGAGCTTGTGCTGGACTCAAACTGGTCACAAGTAGTCACCTCTCCAACAAGAGGCGACAACACCTTGGACCTGCTCTTCACCACAACTCCTGAAGCGGTTATCAATTGCACTACGGAGGAACCTCTAGGTGACTCTGATCATGCTATGATCATCGCCAATCTGGCTCTTGCGGGCAACAAAAACCTGAACCATCTCCAATCTGCTTCCTTCGATTGGAAGAGAGCAGATTGGAACCTGTACCACACTGAACTACAGCACCCAAACTGGCGTGAATTCTACAACTCTGGAGATGTGAATACTATACTCCAGAGTATCCTGGACTCAATATGGGCAGCATGTGCAGCATCAGTGCCACGTAAACAAAAAAAGAAGAACCGCCCCAAAAGGGCAATTTGGGAAACTTCAGCGGTCCGACTTGTCAGGAGGGAACGTCGGACTGCTGAACGGGAATACAGGTTGCATAAATCAGACACCAACAGGAAGAAGTGGAATAAATCCTCCAACCATCTCAAGCAAGTGACAAAAAAAGCAGTGCTTGAATTTGAACAGTGCATAGCAGCCAATCCTGACAGCAAGGTTTTCTGGAAATATGTGCACTCAAAGCAGAGACCTCACTCTCCAGTGGGCCCTCTTCGCAACCCTCACACAAACCAGATCACTGACGACCCCAAGGAATGTGCAGAACTCATTGCCGAGTGCTATGCAAACATATTCACTGTTGAAAGTCAAAATGTACCATCTTCACCATCACTAACAGCAAACTCCATAACAACTATGGAATTTACACCTGCAATGCTGCGACGTCACCTTCAAAATAAGCGCAACTATGCCTCCCCTGGTCTCGATGGAGTTACATACCTGCTTCTCAAACGTGGCAGGCACTTCCTTTTACACCAGCTTTCTATTTTCTTCCAGTACTGTCTCAACAATGGTGCTACTCCGGAGCAGTGGAAAACTGCCAGTGTCATTCCTCTGTTCAAAAAGGGCGACCGCACATCACCTGTCAACTATCGCCCAGTCAGTCTCACTAGCTGTATTGCAAAACTGATGGAATCGTGTGTCAGAGAAACACTCTGGAACTTCTGGAGCTCTCACAGTCTCATCCAACCCTCACAATATGGATTTGTCCCTAACTCCAGCTGCAGTGACCAGCTTGTCGAGTTCCTTGAGGACATTACTCAGATTACTGACAGTGGCTCATGGGTGGATGTTGTCTACCTTGACTTTGCTAAGGCTTTCAACTCTGTGCCACACAAAAGGCTTATGGTGAAACTCTCTGCAATGGGTGTGGGGGATGACCTTTTTAACTGGTTGAAATCCTTCATCCTCAGCCGAAAGGAGGTAGTCACAGTTCTAGGACAGCACTCTACACCATATGAGATGTCATCGGGTGTACCACAGGGATCTGTCCTTGGTCCCCTCTTGTTTGTGGCATACATTAACGACATAGATGCCAATTTAAAGAATGCCACAGTATTGAAATATGCAGACGACATCAAGCTGTACCTTGAAATCAAGAGGACAGATCCTGATGTCTACAACTCTTTCCTGCAATCAGACCTAGACACAATGCAGCAATGGATCACAGACTGGCAACTGAAACTGGCTGTGGACAAGTGTACCACCATGCATTTTGGGAGAAAAAACCCTGCGTTCACTTACTCCCTCCACAATACTGATATCAAGAAATCCTCTTGCGAGCGTGACCTAGGCATCACTGTCAGCAGTGATTTGCGTTGGTCAAAGCATATCTCTAAGATTGTCAGGAAGGCCGAGGGTGTCTTGGCATCACTCAGCAGGTCTTTTGTTAGCCGCTCTCCAGCCATCTATTTAAAACTGTATACAGCTATGGTACGACCACACTTGGAATTCGCATCATCAGTTTGGAACCCCTATCTTGCACAGAACATTGACCTCCTGGAATCTGTCCAGAGACGTGCAACCAAACGCATACCCTCCATCAGACACCTACCATATTCTGAGCGCCTTGTTTCCCTGGGCATGGATTCACTGAAGCTCCGGCGTTTGGCGACGGACTTGGTAAACACCCACAAAGTTATCAACCACCTCACCAACAACAACACTGAACACCTTTTTGATCTCCATGTGTCTAACACACGTGGACATGCCTACAAAGTCAGAAAACAATACAGCTCCCATGACTTTCGGAAACATTTTTTCACGCTCAGAGTTGCTGAAGCATGGAATAAACTGCCTGCGTCAGTTGTTGACTGCCATGACACTGCATCTTTTAAGGCCCTCATGCTTTCCGAAATCCGCCGAAACTACACCTGATTATATATACACTTTAGATGAGTTGTAGTGCACCTGAGCACTGTACACAATTATTATTATTATTATTATTATTATTTTAAAATACCTTCCATTGTGCAAAGGATGTCCAACTGACAGTGGCAGACATCTGTCTGGTGTGCTACACTTTCATCCATTCAATAACCAAATTGGAGACAAATTGCAAGAAAAAATTTTATAAATGTCTAAGATTGTTGGGTGGAAGTTGTGCAGTCAGCAGAACAGCAGACAATATCCGAGTTTCTCAAACTGTTATGTTCCACTTTCAACAAACAACAGTTTTAGCTTGCCTGATGCATGAGGCTTGGATGTTGGAGGCTTTGAGTAGACACACAAAAGGTACATGCTCTGAGTTTTAGGATTTATAAAGTCACATTGTTCATATTTACCAAGAAGGAACAGGCTTCTGAGAAGATTCTGCATTCCACTGAGTTTTTCCTAAAACCTATTTTGGAAATAGTCCAAATATAGAATTCTTTCTTATAAATGATGCTGATTTATTTGCTCATAGCTATGAAACTTTCATCCTGTAGTTTCTGGATAATCTCAACCTTTTCCTTTAGAGAATAAACTCACCTGCATCATTTGTTAGGCTGAGGTGCCTTCATATATTTCCTATTCACTGGTCCCATGTTGATGGGTACAAATATGCAGCCTCCAAGCATGGTCATGTAAAACACGAGTGATAGTCAGAGCATTCTAGATGATTACTGGGGTACATTTTTGTAATACAAGCAGAATCTTTGACTGAATGTGAACCTGTGTTATCCAAGATCAATCCATGATAATTGGTAACATGGTTCACTACTCAGCGTACCAGGTTATCTACTTAAAACCCTTTCTCTTTAGCTTAAACTTTTAACCACATTGAGGAGTTTGCTAGAATATTAGATTTGTCTGGTGATTCATTTTAAACAGATTGAATTACTGTAATAATTCTTTATTCTTTAATCTTATCTAAAAGAGTTATTTAATGTCATCAGCCCAAACTGGTACCAGAAGATGGAAGAGATCTTTATAGCTAAACAGCTCACCTTCAAATTCTGCAAGGTTAAAGGTTGTCTTTTATATTTCTAGAATCAATAAAATAAAAATACCAGTCAAGTATGAGGTCAAATTGTATTCCTATAATGTGTCCCAGATGCTAATGGTAAAGTTTCAAAAACATACACCCTGCCTTGAAATTAGCAACCCTCAATTATTATCAATGTTTGGTAGAATGATGGACCAAATGTTTTGAAATAACTTAGTTGGAATTCAAATCTCACCAGGATATGCTTTGCCTTTCATCTTTCTTTATAAGCCTCTCATTATAACATGAACTTTATATATGTAATCCAAATTTTACACAAACAAAATCTCCATATTTTAACACCCCCCACCCCCACCCCTTTTTAAAATTAAAAAAAATTGTTTTCAACATAAGAGGTTCAAACTTTGCAATTTTATTCATAGACTGATTTGAGTTAAAGAATTTACCAAAATGCCTGCCATTTGTCTTATGTTTGGATTTACATTGTTAAATGCATATTTTTCAATGAAAATTTTCTGGAGATACTTTTCGAGAATTTAGTTTAAGATTATCTTGATGAGATAAAAAGGATAAAAATTTAATTTTAATCTATGTCCTGGGAAATGTATCTTTAGAAAATGTCATTAAAATATCTGCTTGTAACAAGGTTGGGTAGAATGACCACTTCCTAACACACACAAACAATTTCTTTTCTTAATTATTCCCCAAATAATTGTAATGGCGAATATCATGTCAGATATATCTCAGGAAAAGTTCATCAAAAACAGCATTTTTTTAATGGAAAATTCCGGGAGATCCGAGTTACAGACAAACCGCTTCTGTAGTTATGCTCTATGAGTGTGTATACACATACACACACACAGACATCCACATACAATTCAAAGACATTCAAACCATGACCTTCACGCCTTTTCCCAGACTTTGGCTAATCTGGATTGCGGTATACGAGGCGTCCCCTTTTTAAGACGGTAAGATATGATTTAAGGGAATATTTTGCTGTTATTTCTAGCAAGTCGCGAGACCAGCTAAAGGCTTTGTCTTTTATGTCAATACATGTATTGTCAGAACGATACTTTGATTGATGTGGCTATCGCTATTTTGGTAGATATTCCTGGTCGTCGTCGTCAAGCAGACGTTACGATTAAATGCTTGACCATCCCATAATGTACGACGTATTTTGGTCTACACCAGCAAATTATACTCTACTTTTTTTTCATTTTAAGACTGTTGGGTCTAGTTTGCAGAAGATTTGGCTGCTATTTCTAGTAAATCGCACAAAGCGGAGAAGTTTCTTGACAGTGGTGGTGGTTGTGGTGAAGAGAGTTAAAGGAGAGGGCGTTACGAAATAACGGTTTCATTAGAATGTGTACACGGATTTGAGTGTAAACACATGTATATATAAATATAAATATACATACATACATTATACACACACATACGCATACACACACATATAAAGTTATCAGAATACAAAGGTCACGTAAAATTTGCCCTTCAATATTTGTCAAAAGAGCCGTTATTTTAAAGTGTACAATGTTATCAACGAATGACCATCAATTTGATGGGAAACTGGAAAAGCAGGGGGCAAGATGGTAAAACATCTGGAAGGTTGAAGTGAGGCGGAGAGCAACCCTGGAAAATCCTCGCCGAACGATTTAGTCACTTATCTGAACAAAGGGGAAATACCATGGTAATGGAAAGTGTGGAAAACTGTCCTGCTGTAGAAAGGCGATGGCGAAGATACGAAGAACTACCGTCCCCAATATGCCTCTTGTCCCACGAATACAAGTTGTTCACGAAGATAATCCTAAACCGATTATCACAACATCTAGATGAACTACAACCAAGGGAACAAGCAGGCTTTCGGGAAAACGATGGATCATATATTGATTCTGATCCGGTTACTGGAACGAGTGAAGGATTACAGACTGTGTCTGTGCGTCGCATTCGTGGACAATGTGAAGGCGGCGGCCTTCGACAGTGTCGAGATCAAATGCGGAGCTGAAGTCGTTGGAGAAGCAAGGATTCGAGGCGCAATACATTCAGCTTGTGCAAGAGACGAATTCTGGATGTATCACCGACTCCCATAAGAGTCCCGGTGAGAAGGAGGCACCATCTCTCCGAAACTCTTCACCACGTGTCTCGAGTAGATTATCAGAGACATCGACAGCGAGCCATCGACCCATCTTGCTCGTCGCCAAGACAACAGATCCGCTGCCGGCCAAGCTGACGGAGCTGGGCATTAGAAACTCGGAAGTAGGCCGCAAAATGAACGGCATGAAAATCAAGTCCATGCAGTCCGAATATTGAGCAAGAGGCTGAATGGTGGTTGGAGACGATGAAGACGTTTAGCTTGGACACGAGATAAATATACGCCGAGGCATGGAGGAGATCTCGTGGAGAATAAGGGCCTGGATGGAACGCTCAACTCCATCAAAGAAAGCTGGATATGACCACTCGCGCCACCCTCTTCAACAGCACGGTTTGCTGTTCAAGAATTTGAACCTGGAGATCTCCATTTCCAGCGACTTCGAGGGCCACTTCCCAGTGGTGTCGGGCGTCAACGAAGAGCCCTCGACCAAAGTTTTTGTTTTTTTTTCCAAGGTCTGGGGTCTCTCGCCCCTAAGCCCTAGACCATCACCTAATCACCCTTATCCGTCTTGTTGCTTAACAACAACAACAGCACGGTTTTATCAGCAATTTTATACGGAAGCGAAACCTGGACCACGACAAAGAGAGAGAAAGAGATGAACAGAGGATGGTAACTGCTCAAAGAGCTTTTGAAAGATCGATGCTGGGAGTGTCACTGAAAGAACAGATCGGGAGCAAAGCGATCAGAGAGAAATCTGATGTGGAAGACAGAAGGCAGAAGTTCAGATGGGCCGGCCGGACACGTCACTCGGTTCACCGATAAACAGTGGACCCGCTGCTGTCGACTGGAAGGTTCCACTTTTATTCTGTCGAGCGGTAGAGGTCACTCGGAAGGCCTCCAAAACGGTGGGTTGACGAAATAAGCGCTTGGAGCTACGTAGATGAGGAAGGCACGACCCAGAGAGGAATGGACGGCATTCTGTGACCACCGGTGTCGAAATGACGCCCAACAGTCTGGTCGATCAAGGTGATATATATAATAGTGAAGATCTTAAGAAAAAGGTTCTGAATAAATATATACTAAACGACTCCGGGTGCAAATATTAAGGGTTGCAAATTTCCTTAGGTCTTTGAAATGCGTTGATCAAGATGGGAGACACCAAAAGGGTCTTTGTCCTCAGCCTCTCGAAATCTTTGCTAACACTCAAACCCACCCACCCATCCAACCAACCAACCAACCAGCCTGGATCTTTTCCTTTTGAACGGCAGACAATTTCTAGTTAACTAAGCACTTTAAAACTTCGTATTCTGGTAGAATGTGTCAAAATAAAACATTTTTTTTTTGTCTTGGCTTTCTTGAGAAAATTGGAATTTGTTTGTTTAACGTAGTTTAATTTTTCGAATTTTAACCAATCCTATGCTCTCTTAATTTAATTGTTACGCGTGTAAAAAAAAACTAAAGCAATGGAATTAAATTAATTTAACAATTAAGAAAAAAAAATTAGGGTTAGGGTTAGGGGGAGGTTTAGGGTTAGTTACAGGATGTTGTCTCAGTTTTAGACGCAGCAAATGATTTTAGTTGAATAGAGGTAATCGGTTGGTTAAAATTGCCGAAATGCTCGGATTTTCAGACGAAATATCTTACAAACTATAGAATTTACTCAATAAAACCAAGAGAAAATGATGTTTTATAAACACATTCTACCAGTATACGAAGTTTAAAAGTGTTTAGTTAACTAGAAATTGTGTTGAAATCTGCCGTTCAAAGGGAAAAGATCCTACATCCTTTCTTCGCAGGTTTTAAGTGCCCGAGTAATCGTGAGCAGACACAGGCACCTCTCGACTTTGACCTAACAGACATCCAAGACGTGATAACTGAAGGACGGATGGCTGTACTGCACTGGTACTTTATTTATCGACCTCGAAAGAATGAAAGGTAAAGTTGACGTCGATGGAATTAGAAACCGTAACGAAGAGAGACGGAATGAATACATTCACACTCACTGCAGTTAATACAAAGAGTTTGGAAGGAGATTTTATGGTGAAGATAGAGACAGGATCAGTTGTGAGGAAAGGCACAAAAGATGCGGAGAATTTGTAGTTTGTATATAGTCAAGGATATATGAGACAAATGGGTGAAGTGAATCTAAGTAGAGAGAATGAGGCGATGGCTCACTGCGGTCTCTACTGGGCTTCTAACAAAGAAGTTAACCAGCGGGCTTAGGCGTTGCATTCCTATGAAATCAAGTGACTCGTCTATTTAAAACTATAATGAATTCCAACTCCAATTTTGACTTCCACTGAATACAGAAGGCAGAAGTTACTGCAGTGGAACGCCACTGCAGAAGCTGTTAAAAAAAGCTGTTTCAAAAAATCCAGTGGATACATATAAAACCGAAGGGAGATGTGGATTTATAGATTAAAATAGACCTAACTGGATCAAGTAAAGTTTTATGTAGCTTTCTATATATTTAATCGAGATGTTTACCGTTTTTGAATAAATGAAATATTCCAGTTTCAACGTGAAATTTATATTAGACACTTTAAGTAGCAACCTGAGGGAGAAAAAGCAAAAGGAGTTCTATTGTTCTTTCAGAGATTAATAAATTATGAAATAGTTTATGAGCAAGCTCGAGTTAAATTTTGATCAGAAAGAGAAAACTTGAGTCAAAGTGTAAGAACACAATTATTCTTGGGACCATATAAAGGAATTGGGTTTCTATTCCTTTTTTATGGAGCCGCCAATATTTCTTTATATTCACAACACAGAAAACAGATACCACAAAACACTACTCAAATTATATCGGGCATTTCGCCGAATGCACTCATTTGCAAAATCCAGAATCCAATCTAAAAACAGCAAAAAAATTCACCGACTTTCAGTGAAGCCATTTAATTGTTATTCAATAATTTAAACAACCCAAGCGTCATGTTGTCACTTTGAAATTCCAGGCAAACCGTTTCGGCCTGGAAATGTTCTTTCAAAATAATCGTTAGTTTAAATGATTTTCCCTGCCGAGAGATGGTGCCAGTGAATTAGTCATACCCTCAACCCATAGCTTACCGAAAACCATCTCTCTCTCTCTCTCTCTCTCTCTCTCTATATATATATATATATATATAGTGTAATATATATATATATATATATATATATATGGGTAAGTCGATCCCCAGCCCAGAATCCGAAAGTAGCTTTTTTTCTGCCTCGCCAAATTTCTCTTGGAGTCTCTGCGGGTTCTGGGCTGGGGATCGACTTACCCATATAGCCAGCTCTCTCTCTCTCTATATATATATGTGTGTGTGTGTAGTAAAAGTAATTGGGCGGAGGTAAAGAATACGTTCACCACCCGTTTTCGGCGGAACAAAAACCCTAACCCTAAACACCAGGTGTACGTATTCCTTACTTTCGCAAATTAATTGAGTTTATGTCGGGTCATAGAGTGACCAATGGTTCCGCACCCAAAATGGTTTTAGCCTCGTGGACACTAAAACCGAGGACAAAGGTGATTTTTCACCACCGGAGGTCCTCGCAGAGGTGAAAAGTTAGATTTGTCTTCGACTTTCAGAGTCTGACGAGATGTCCACGAGGCTGAAGCCTTTGTAGATGCGGAACCATTGGTCACTCTTTGACCGGACATAAACTCTGCTCGCTGCTTTAGCGTGTGCTTCTTTTCAATGATACATTGACGATATACATTTCTATCGATTTATCTATCTTTCTATCGATCTACCTATCTGTTTAACAATCTGTCGTCCTTGTTGGTGGTCAGTGGTGGATGAAGTGGGAATGGGGATAAAGGGGAAGAGAGAAGGGAAAGAGTAAGAGAACAGAGAGAGAGAGAGAGAGAGAGAGAGAACAGAGTGAGGAGAATAGAATGAGATTAGTTATATATATATGTATATATATATAGATATAGATATAGATAGAAAGATGGATGGATGGATGGATAGATAGATAGATTGGGAGAGAAAGAGAGATGTAGAAATAGGAGGGGGAAAGAGAAGGGAAACACGAGGGTAGAAGTGAAAGATGAAAATATATTAGAGAAGAGAAGGAAAGAAAGAGAAAATGCGAGAAAGAAAGAAGGAAGAGAGAAAGCGAAAGTTGAGACGCTAAAAAGGAAGAAAGTGTAACCGCTGCCATTAACAACAACGACAACAACATAAAATGAAAACTGACTTCAATAAAAACATAAAAATAATAAAATAAATCGGAAGAGAAAATATTAGTTGGGGTTGTTTGAATAAAAGATATTCACTGTGTTTGGTAGATATTGTTTAGTTTCATATCAACAATAGCCCAGCCAGTGATGAAAGGCGTTCCAGCCATGACACTCCTGTCTTTTATTTAGAATGTCTACCCTGAGCTGCATTATCCAAAGTGTCCGTCCATTCGTTTATTTTTTTTTGATGGGGTGAAGTGGAGTTGGTTTGTGAAGGCGGTCGGATATTTGAGATGTGATGAGGGGGCGGGGACATTCGTGTTGGGAACGAAGATGTCTGTAGTGATGATGATGATGATGATGATGATGGTGGTGGTGGTGGTGGTGGTACTGCTTCTGGTGGATGTGATGAGACACTTACCCATTCTTTGTCGGCAACTGCTGCATGTTGTTGGTGGTGGTGGTCACTTTCTCTGATGTATAATATATGTAGATAAATATATATTAAATATATATATATATATATATGTGTGTGTGTGTGTGTGTGAGTGTATATCTGTACGTATGTGTGGCGGCGAATAGATTTAAAGTAAATCTATAGAAATATATATTTACATATATTCCTGGAGGACAGAAGTGTTAGTTTGTGAGTAGAATAAGAAAAGAAAAGGAAAGGTCGTTCCGAAACACTAAAGAGATGATCTACGTAATTTAAACGTAAACTGAAGTTTTTTTTTAATGTTGATTGCTCACTTCTGCAGGTACAAATATATATATATATATACAAATATATATATATATATATAATAGGTACATGTACATATATATATGTATGAGGTATATGTAAATATATATTAGGGATTTTCTTGCTATTTTCGCTCCTTAGATAGTTTTATAGCGGAAGGTGGTGGAGGAGGCTGAAAAGTTGCAGAACGGCGCTGCTTGTCTCTTGTTGTTGTTGATGATGATGTTACTGTCAAGGAGGCGGCGGCGGCGGCGTACCGTTCTTCGGGTGACGCGGCGGCGGCGGCGGCGTACCGTCCTTCGGGTGACGCGGCGGCGGCGGCCACGGCTGGTGCTGTTAGCACGTGGTGAAGGGACAGAACTCTCCCCGCATTAGTTATCTCCCTTGCATACAAACCAGTAAACGTGAGTTCTATGCGATCGCTAGAAATAGAAGTCAAATTAGAAATCTATTTCTTTATTGCCCACAAGGGGACAAACAAGGACAGACAAACGGATTAAGTCGATTACATCGACCCCAGTGCGTAACTGGTACTTAATTTATTGACCCCGAAAGGATGAAAGGCAAAGTCGACCTCGGCGGAATTTGAACTCAGAACGTAACGGCAGACGAAATACTGCTAAGTATTTCGCCCACCGTGCTCTAAAAGAAGAAAGGTCACTCGGTAGCGTGCTCCAGCATACTGTTAGAAAAGGATATTCATTATAGACTTGCTCGATAATGATTGATTTGAAAGTCTACAACAGTTTTATTTTAAGAGTTTGAAGGAAATTTGACTGCTATTTCCAGCATGTCAAACGACGCATAGAGGATTTTCCCTTTCATTATATCTCTTGCTCCACCAAAATGAGGCATATTTTCATTTCTTTGATCCAGCATGAAAATCCTCTACGCACTAGGTTGACTTGCTAGAAATAGCAGCCAAATTTTCTTCAAACCGCACCCTACCGACAATGTAGTTAATGATACACAATGTATGTCTAAATAAAAGGTGGACAGTCTAAACTGGGCAGATTAGACCAAAGAGTCAAAATTCGGTATATCACCAAAAGAGGATACTCTTCGTGGTCGCTCGACCTACTAGAAATAACAGCAAAATCTCTCACGAATCAAATCCGAATATTTTTATTAACAAAATGATAGAATTATTGTGGCTGAAACGCCTTGGCTCACAGACATTCTTATTTAATCGTCCGTTTGGCGTTCTTAGAATTAATCGTCCGTCTTTGTGTGCGCGCGTGGTAAGGAACCCTTTTTGGGGGTTTTTTTTATCCTCGGCCATTTGAGTGTCTGATTCCTTTTCGAAATGAAGATGAATTCTCTGAACGACTTTGTGGAATCTCACTAATAAGACATACAGAACTGATAGAAGCATCGGACTTGGATTAACAGAGCTTTAGAGGTTAAAAGCCAGTGGCATCCAGAGAGTATAAAGGTTAATTCGTTTGTGAACGCTAAATCAAAGTCTATGTAGCTAAAATGGTTTATTTTAAAACGATCCAAAACAACTCCATCTTATTAGTAGATTTATATACTCGACGAAGGAAGCAGGCAATTATAATTTAATCAAATGAAACGTAATGAAAATAGTAGTAGTAATAGTGGTGGTGGCGGCGGCGGCGGTGGGGGGGTTGAATTTCAGATTTTCTGCCCTCCTGATTCTGATACAAAAAAAACTTGACCCAAGCAACAATTACCCTCAGGAATTCCCACTGTGTACAACTTGGGAAAATGTCATTATATTCTGCAGTTTGGGGCCAACCCAGACCTTGTTAATGAAATCGGGTAAGAGAGAACTGTACAAAAGCCCATTGGGTGGATTGTAGCTGGAATTCAACTGAGACATACTTGTCAGACCTTTGTCACACACTTGTCACACCTTTGTCACACCTTTGTCACACAGTTCTTAACACACTGTATCATGCTGATTCTGTCTGAGAATTACCATATTTGCCAGTGTATGATAAGAAAAGATGGTTAATGAGATGATATGACATCCCCACATAATTACCCAGGTTTTGTGCCAACCCCAAAAGAAAAAGCACATCTTAATTGCCTTGAATATGGTACATGTGTCTGTGGAATACTCAGCTAGTTACAAAATAATTCAAGGGTAACTGATCAAAGAACTGGATCATCATCATTGAATGATGGACCTTTTGAATCCTGGGTACAATCCACTTGATGGGCTTCCATATAATCTCTGTCTCCCCAGTTTCATTCACAAGGTATGGATCAACCCAAGACTAGAAAAATGACATTGTCTCAAGAGGCTGCACAGTGAGATTGAAACAGAGATTTCAGAATTGCAAATAAAAACTTCTTAACCATTCAGTAAAACTTTATTTCAGTCAGTGGAGCAACATGTGACCAAAAGCAAAGCTGTGACTTAGTTGTAATAACCAGATGTAACCAAGGACAAATTCTGCCAATAGGTACTGCTACATATGACTCAAGGCAACTTCCATCAATGGGAAAGCACATGGCCATGTGGTTGTCGTGCTGCACTCATAATTGGACTGGCTGCTTGTTTCAGTACTTGCACCAGTTGTGCTGTGTTCCTAAGCAAAACACTTTGTTCCACATTACTCAGTCGACTTGGCTGTAAATGAGTCCCAGCAAAAACTGGGAAATGAACCCTACAAAGGACCAGCGTCCCATCCAGGGGTAGAGTTGTAATCTCAGACACTTATACACCAAGGAAACTAAGTTCAGTTCCGGCCTTCACCTCATCACTCACCTAAATTCCGGCAGTTGCTGTTGCAGCATGTAACCACCGTCTCCAATGCTACACATTTCACTTCACCAAAGAAACATCACAGAACATGAGGCAATGCCATATGGGATTGCCTAACACCTTATTCTAGAGAGAGGAAAATACATTTTTTCTCACCCACTTAAAACCATCTGGTGACATTAGGTGAAGAGTGGGGATGCAACTAAAGTCATATATATATGTATATATACGATGCCAGTGCTGCCTGACTGGCTCCATGCCGGTGGCACATAAAAAGCACCATTTAAGCATGGTCAATGCCAGTGCTGGTGGCACGTGAAAAGCACCCACTACATTGTCGGAATGGTTGGCATTAGGAAGAGCATCCAGCTGTAGAGACATTGCCAGATCTGACTGGAGCCTGGTGCAGCCCCTGGCTCTCCAGACCTCAGCCAAACTGTCCACACAAACCAAACATTAAACAATGAGGAGGAGGAGGTACTCAAAAGTAATCAGAAGCATTCTCTGTGGGACAAGCCCATTGTATTTCAGGCTTCCACCGCTAGAAGCCACTTGATCCAACCCTCAGGCATCAGCCTGCTGACCGGCGGTGGCATGTGGGATTGTACTGCCACATGTTATATCTTTGTTTTGCAGTGCTTCTCTCCTGTTCATCAATTTTTGCACTGGTTGAAATGAAGGAACTGTGTGCTTCTGGGAAATTCTGTTTTCTGCTGGAGAATACAGTGGCTGAAACAGTTGTCATATCTCAAACAGCTTACAAGGACATTGCCATGAGCAAAACACAAGTTTACGAGTAGTTTTCATGCTTTAGGAATGGTTGCTTGTCACTTGAAGACCAGCCTTGTGCAAGGCCACTGTCAAGCTTCCAAATGAATGAAAACAGGAAAATTCATAAACTGATCTCAGAATACTGTCACCAAACAATTGATGAACTTGTTGATATGACCGGTGAGTCCTGGAACTTCTGCCAACGAATTTGGAGCAAGGAATTGCAAATGAAAAGAGTTGCAGGAAAATTTGTGCCTCGCTGGCTCACAGAAGATCAAAAGCAGTCACGGCTGAATGTGTGTCACAAACTGAAAGAACAGTTGGAAGTGGATTCAGACCTTTTTTGAAGATCATTACTGGTGACAAAAGCTGGTGCTATGGCTACGACCTGGAAACGAAGCAGCAGTCAAGGCAATGGAAGCATTCAATGTCACCATACCTCAAGTGAAGTCCACACAGAATTTGTTCCTCCTGGTCAAACTGTTAACCAGATATTTTACTTGACAGTTCTGAAGTGTTTTCGAGATGCAGTGAGACAAAAACGCCCTGACCTGAGGCAAAGTGGAGGGTGGTGGTTTCATCAGGACAATGTGCTTGCACATACCATCTTGAGTGTGAGACAGTTTCTGACCCAAAATGGAATGACCAACTTACCCCCCCCCCATTCACCCAGTCTTGCTCTCTGCAACTTTTTTTTGTTCCTCCAAATGAAAAAAAGTCTTTAAAGGCAAATATTTTGCAGATGCAGAAGAAATGAAGAAAAGTACGATGAAGGTGTTAAAAGGCATCACTTCACAAGAGTTCCAGGACTGTTTTGAACAGTGAGAAACGCGTCTGGACTGATTCTTTGCTTCAAATGGAGAATAATTTGAAAGCAATAAAAGTATAAACATGTAAAACTAAGTGACTTAAATAATACTGCAAAATCCCAGTTTCTTTTGTGTAGCCCCTTGTATGTATGTATATATATATATATATATATATATATCATATGTAGAAAAATACAAACTGGGACAAGAACGTGAAACATTTAGAAGATGATACAAAAAACACGGACAGGACATTTGAAGCCTCTAATCTTCAGTCAAGAACTGGATCATCCTCGCAATTTCGGCTGATTAATCTTGAGATCACTCCGATCTGGCCAGCCTCAAGGAAAAACTAAGCTACGAGCATTAGATTTCTTGGAAAAAGGATCGAATGTATACGAAACAAGGACAGAAAAACGGACGATGCCACACGAATATAAATACAAAAAACAATAATAGTAATAACAGGACAAAAACAGCGGGTGTCTTACGACTAATAGACAGTACAACTTAGTTTAGCTGGCGTATTTGGAAAAAAATGCCTTTTTCGGCAGACGAAGACAACGATGTTATCATGGCGCTGGTTAGAAGCCGAAAGGTTGGTTGACCAGCAGTCACGTGAGAGGAGAAGAGAGAGAAAAAAAGGGGGCAAAGGAATCAAAGAGAGAGGAAAAAAGAGGGACGAAGGCACCAAAAGGGGGAGAAGAGAGAGAAAGAAGGAATTAAAGAGGGGAGAAGAAAGAGAGCATGCCAAGGATTGACTTGGCAACAGAATCAGTGAAGTGCAAACTAAGAAAGACAGAGAAATGTGAGAGAGTGGGGGAAGAGGAGACCAAAGAATCAGTGGCAAGAAAAGAGAAAAGGAGGAGGAGAAGTAGAGAGAGAGAGAGAGAGAGAGAGAGAGAGAGAGAGAGAGAAAGAGACAGATCAAAGTAGAGTGCAAAGTGTGAAAGACAGAGAAATGTGAGAGAGTGGGGAAGTTAATCCAAACATGAAAACACAAAGAGAAAACACAACAACACGAGGACATGGAACAAATATAGTATTATTGGACGCTCAGGAAAGAAGGATGGTTTAACGTTTCGAGCGGAGCTCTTCTTCAGAAACATAGGAAGAGGAAAGATCCAAAGAAGGGAAGACGCAGGGAAAAAAAATCGCCAACGGTACACACGTGGTATAGAGCGAGAGAAAGAGAGAGAGCGAGAGAGAAAGAGAGGCACAAGCATGGCTTTGGTAAGGGGCTGCTTCCCAACAATGATTTCAGGTTCAGTCCTACTGAGTTAGACAAGTTTCTTCTACAATAACTTTGGGCCAATCAGAGCCTTGTGAGTGGATTTGGTCAACTGAAACTGAATGAATCATGTCATATATAGATATAGATATAGATATATATATATCCCTTTCCAAGTAAGTTTATCTGAACCCTTTTGATGAGACTCCGTATTGTTTTCTTCCCCACCCTTCTCTAATTCCCTTTTTCTCCCCTTCACTATTTTCCATTTGTCTCTCTCTCTCTCTTCCTCTTCTCTTTCTCTTTTCCTCTCTCTTGTTGCTCGCACATGACCATCGTCCATCTTTCTTTTCCTCATGTGACCATCTTTCTTTCCCTGCACGGCCATTCTAAGGACTGGGCATCTTCTATCTTTTCTCTTTTCAAAGAAAATATTTCTTCCGGCATTCACTATCTTTCCCCTCATTCTGGTCTAATGACCCTCCTTGTTTTGTTTTCGTTCAGTTTCCTTGTATGCCTCCACTGTCCTGTTTTTGTTCCCAACTTTGATCCCAACATAAAATCCCAAATTTATTTTGGAAGTTATGGGAGCAACTGTCTTCGAAGACTCATATTGTCTTTCAGTACTTGAAATGAGAAGTAGATAGACAGCCAACAACTGATGAAGGGACGTTCTTTGTGTTATTTGTCCTGTTTTTAATTTTTTTTCTCTCGTTTGCATATATAACTCACTTGTTTCCATATTTCATGTTATTTACATTTGGTGACATCCTGTACCTATATATACATTTATATATATATATATACAGAGCGTGATGGCTAAATTGTCACCATTTCATGTTTTTAATTTCGTGCATACACATTTTTTGTTTTTGATTTTGTCGAATACACAGCATAGTAGGGTCAGTTGGGCACTATCTGTGAGAAAAACAGTACCATGACACAATTCACTCTGCCAGAAATTTGGAAACGACATGCTGTACTGCTTGGCATTCGTGCCAGAAGTTCCAATGTAAACATTTCAGAGTGTTTGGGTGTCATTTTCAGGACAGTGCAGAGAATTCAGAAAGAGTTGGATGAGTCTAATGGTGATTACAAAGGTAGGCCAACTCAGAAAACTCACTCTGGTTGCTCTGATAAGAAAAGAACTTCTGAATTTGTTGGAGAGATCCAGGTCATGATTGACAATAATCCCTCCAAGTCAATCAGATCCATCACCATGGGAGGGTCTGAGTTTCTTATCAGGCAGATGGTGCATGAAGACATTCGACATTTCTCATACAAGATGAGAAAGGGCCAGTTTTTATCTTAAGCCATCAAGGACAAGAGGAATCACCAAGCTATGAAGCTTTGAACAAATTCAAGCATCCCTTCCAGCCGGTTCAGATGGTGAACACACAGAGCAACCATTGGCTTGCTATATCCCCAAAGCATGTACCGAGAGTGATAAAAATCAAACATCCAGTCAACATCATGGTGTCTGGAGTGAGCACTAGTGATGGCAATGTTATATCTCCATTCATCTTTCCACACAGCCTCAGACTCAACATGGTGGCCTACATCAAGTGCCTGGAGGAGGTAGTGCTGCCCTGTGTCAAGAGGGTGGCTGCTGGAAGACCCTGTGTCTGGCAACAGGACTCTGCACCATGCCACACAAGCAGGAGAACCCAGTCATGGCTGTCACACAATTTCTGTGACCACATCACCCCTAACGTCAGGCCATCTAACTCCCCAGTCAACCCCTTTGATTATTATGTGTGGGGTGCAGTTGAATGAGAGACCAGCAAAACTCCTTGTAACATCAAAGATGAATTGAAGGCAAGAATTATGGCAGCATTCACCAAACTTAAACAAGGAGACTGTCCAGAAGAGTTGCAGATTCCAAAGTCATCTGGAGGCTGTGGATGAAGCCAATGGCGATTTTATTGAATAAATTAACTCTTTAGTATTTCAAGATATTTTTATGTCATTTTGGTAAATATATCTGTTAAGATGAGATGTCAGTGTTATTTTCATTTTCGCGTTATTTAGATGGCAATTTATTCACCGCATTCTGTAAATATATATACACATACTAGCAAACGCCTTCCACCCATCGTCCATTGGATGGTTTGTATAGGTGAAGAGGGTTGACTTGGACAGTATTATGGAAGTTATAATCATCTGATGGACAAGCCATAAGGATTACAAAGCGTAGCAATTCTCACTTTGAAACTGACAATTTTGATAATCTTTTTAGATTACAGAATGCCCCGCTCTCTCATGTATCCATGTTTAAAATTTCAGCATGATCGGATGAACAATACTCGAGTTATAAGCACACAAACAGACAGACAGAACAGGATTTATATATTTTTCATATATATATATATATATATATATATATATATATATATATATGAGCAGCCAACTGGCTTCCATGCCAGTGGCATGTGAAAGGGCACCATTAGAGCGTGATCGTTACCAATGTTGCCTTACTGGCACCTGTGCTGGTGGCATGTGTAAAATGATTCGAGCGAGGTCGTTGCCAGTACCACCTGACTGGCACCTGTGCCGGTGGCACGTAAAAAGCACCCGCTACACTCTCGGAGTGGTTGGCGTTAGGAAGGGCATCCAGCTGTAGAAACTCTGCCAGATTAGATTGGAGCCTGGTGCAGCCATCTTGTTCGCCAAACCTCAGTCATTGAAAGCGGATGTTAAACGATGATGATGATGATATATAAATATATATATATTTATATATCATATATATATACACACACTAGCAGTAATACCCATCATTGATTGGGTAATTACTTTTACTGTTTCTCAGGCTGAAAAACTAGAAAAGTGGGAGAAGAATAGCTTTACAGAATCCATTTGACTGCATTAAAAAGGCTGCAGGTCAAGTGGAACATCACTGTTTGTACAGAGAAAGCATTGCACATCGTGCATTTGTTTGGTGTTCGTTTTTTGACGGACTTTTTTTAGTAAACATTTTTACTGATTAAGAATATCAGTAAGTCGTTGTGAAATTACAAATGTTGTGTCCTGTCAGTCAGATTTAGGTTTACTCGTCCTGTATGTGTGTATAAGAGAAAAACAGGTCATAGTTGGAGCAGAAAAAAGATGGATTTCATATATGAACTTCTGTTTGTTCTTCAAGTTGCCATCCAGTAACTTTTAGTGTTTGGCCCTGACTTTTATTAATGCCTGTATCAGAACCGAAAAGCTAGAAAAATGGGTATATCATCTAGAAGAATAAACTTTATGGAACCCAGGGAACTACGATGGCACTGCAAAGGCTACAAGTCAAGTGGAACATCCATTTATCACTGTTCCTTTTGATGTTTGAATAGGTGGTATGTCATGAATGGTGCTAGAAGAATAGCTTTAGGGAATCCAGGTGACTCTGAGAAGGCTACAGGTGAAGTGGAAGACCCATTTGTCATGGTTTCTTTTGACATCTGAATAGGCTGTATGCCCAAGGAGAACTGAAACATGCAAACGGACAGAATCTCTCTTTTATATATGTAAATATAAACATGCACACACACATGTATATATGTGTGTGTCTGTGTGTCTGTGTTTGTCTACCACCACTTGAAAACTGGTGTATTTATGTTCCCATAACTTAGCAATTCAGCAAAATAGGCTGATAGAATAAGTGCCAGGCTGAAAAAGATATATAAATCCTGGGGTCGATTCATTCGACTAAAGATTCTTCAGGGTGGTGCCCCAGCGTGGCTGCAGTCCAATGACTGAAACAAGTAAAAGATGAAAGAGAAATTGTTTAATAAATCTGGGATCCTGTGTTTTATCTTTTCTCTTTTGCTTGGACTGCGGCCATGCTGGGGCACCACCTTCATGGGTTTAGTCAAACAAATTGATCCCAGTACTTCTTTTTAAAGTGTGATACATATTCTATTGATCATTTTTGATGAACTGCTAAGTTGTGGGGACATAAACAAACCACCACCAGTCGTCAAGGGTAGGAAAATACACAAAGTTACACACACACAAATATATAATGGGTTTCCAGGCAGTTTCCATCTACTCACAAGGTATTGGTTGATCTGGGGATATAATGGAAGACACTTGCTCTCCCAATGTGCGATACAGTGGGACTGAACTCAAAACCACGTGGTTGCAAAGTGAGCTTCTTAACCACACAGCCATGTCTGTGACAAAAATCATCCAGGCAACAGCAATAACGATCATTCTTTCTTACTTTGGCTCAAGGCCAGCAATTTTGAGGAGAGAGGAAGCCAATGGCATCCTTTCCCACACCCCAGTTCATGACTGCTACTTATTACCCCTAAAAGAATAAAAGACAAAGTGAATCTTAGCTGAATTTGAACCCAGAACAGAAAGAACTAGAACAAATAGCACTAAGCATTCTGCTAACAATTCTGCCAACTCAACACCTTAAAAAAAACACAAAAAAAACCACCAATAACAGTAATAAAAACAACAAAATGAAATAAATCTACTCTACCACCACCACCACCACCACCACCACCACCATCATCATCATCATCTCTTTACTGAAATAACTGTCCTGAGAATGCTAGGAACATTTGTAATGGACACCTTCCAAGATGGCATGTTGCCAACAAGAAAAAGGGGGAAGTTGGCCAATCAACAAGTTGACCAACACTTTTTCACTGCTGTTGCTATATTTCCAGTCACCAGTATCAACACTAACACCATAGCCACCACAATCGCTTCAACCACTAGCTCTATAACTATCATAGCTACAATTGTTACCACCATAACTACCATTATCACCACTATCATCTCCCTCATAAACTCCACTAGTACAAGCTAACACTACAGAGAATACCACCCCACCACCCACTCCAGTGGACTGCCGGGCCACAAGGAAAACAGCAGCACCAGAACGAAGCAGTGATGAAGATGTTCACGGTGTTTTAGATAAAGCTATGGTTTTGAATCTTCCCAAGATTATCGCTCTTCGGTATTTCCCATTGAGAAAGGCTCAAGAGCCAGACACAGCTGTCTGGGAATCCAACAGGGGGAAGCACTGAGCAGACATGCTATTTTCACACCTTTTACCATTACCATAAAAGAGAATTTCTTTCTCCACAGTAACTGCCGTGAATTTGCCTTTTGATGTTAAAACATATTTCAACTACCTATGGTTCGCTCATTCCTAATCACTGCTTAGCACTGATATTGTTTATGTATATGTATATGTATATATAAATATATATATATATATATATATATATATATATATATATATATATATATATCTGTCTGGCCCCGTGTCGGTGGCACGTAAAAGCACCATCCGTTCGTGTCCGTTGCCAGCATCACCTGGCCCCGTGCCGGTGACACGTAAAAACACCATCCGTTCGTGGCCGTTGTGCCAGCTCTGTCTGGCACCTGTGCAGGTGGCACGTAAAAAACACCCACTACACTCGCGGAGTGGTTGGCATTAGGAAGGGCATCCAGCCGTAGAAACACTGCCAAATCTGACTGGGCCTGATGAAGCCTTCCGGCTTCACAGACCCCAGTTAAACCGTCCAACCCATGCTAGCATGGAAAACGGACGCTAAATGATGATGATGATGATATATATATATATATAGAGAGAGAGAGAATTATACTTTACTAACCATATTCTTCATCGGCATGGTTAGTGAAGAATAAGTGAAGGATATGGTTAGTAAAGTATAATTCTATATTCTTTATGCAAAACCTAATTCAGAAACGCGCGTCCATGGATAACCAGATATATATATCATCATCATCATCATCATCATCATCATTTAGCGTCCGCTTTCCATGCTAGCATGGGTTGGACGGTTCAACTGGGGTCTGTGAAGCTGGAAGGCTTCATCAGGCCCAGTCAGATCTGGCAGTGTTTCTACGGCTGGATGCCCTTCCTAACGCCAAGTATATATATATATATATATATATATACATATATATATGTGTGTGTGTGTGTGTGTATATATATATATGCATAAATAGAGTTAGCAGTTGTAGTAACCGATTCAGGGATAAAATATCCGTATATACTACCACTATCCGTTACCTGCATTATCCCCAGGCATATATGGCGAGTGCAAGTAACAATAGGATAAATAAAAGTTTATCAGGAACCAATGCAGATAATTAGAAAATTGGAGAAAAACATAGATCAACGAGTGCATCAATTGGACCACATTTTAAAGCCTGTTTATTGATACAATGCAAGACATAACAAAGCTAACAGCTGTTTCTAATCAGATTACCAGAATACCATCTATACATAAATTTGAGAATAAAATTCTTTGTCTTTGAGTTAAGGCAAAAGATCTTCATGAGAGTGAAAAACAAGAGCATACAATATATAAAGAAAAGGACGAAGGAAAAGGAAAGCAAACATGGCAGAGACAAATAGTCTAAAAGCCCAATATGTTCGGTGCACATAATTATTTATCATCCGGGCTCAAAGAGCGTAGGTTAGAGTCACATAGGCTCCTGATAAACTTTTATATATATTTGGCATTATGTCATGCTTGAGAAGAAGACCCATCAAGCTGAGCAAAATCACAGTCGTGGCAGATGCCAGTGTCACACAAATGGCACCTGTGCCAGTGGCATGTAAAAGCACCCATTACACTCTCAGAGTGGTTGGTGTTATGAAGGACATTCAGCTGTGGAAACCATGCCAAATCAGGCTGGAGTCTGATGCAGCCTTCCAGCTTACCAGCCCTGGTCCAAACTGTGCAACCCATGCCCGCATGGACAACAGATGTTAAATGATGATGACGATTATATATCAAATTTGATGACTGGCATCCGTGCTAGCAGGGTGCAAAGAGCACCATACGAGTATGATCTTTGACAGAGTGGCTAACCAGCATCCGTGCCAGTGGCACATAAAAGGCACCATTCAAGTGTGATCGTTACCAGCGTCACCTTACTGGCACTTGAGCCCCGTGCTAGTGGGGTGTTAAGAGCACCATTCGAGTGTGATCGTTGCCAGAGCAGCCAACAGGCTTCCGTGCCAGTGGCACGTAAAAAGGCACCATCTGAGTGTGATCGTTACCAAAGTTGCCTTACTGGCACCTGTGTTGGTGGCATGTGTAAAGGATTCAAGCGAGGTCGTTGCCAGTACCGCCTGACTGGCCCCCGTGCCAGTGGCATGTAAAAGCACCCACTACACTCTTGGAGTGGTTAGCATTAGAAAGGGCATCCAGCTGTAGAAACTCTGCCAGATCAAGATTGAAGCCTGGTGCAGCCATCTGGTTCGTCAGCCCTCAGTCAAACCGTCCAACCCATGACAGCATGGAAAGCAGATGTTAAACGAAGATGATGATGATGATGATGATGATATATATATACACACAGTATAACAGATACTGAACCAGCAAAACATTTGGCATCATTCAAGAACATTTAATTAAATTTTATAATAAAAACAGTGCAGGGTGTTTATAAAAAAGCTGATTCTAGAATTGTCAAGAATGTGGATCCTATGTTATTGAGAAAAGAGGAATTCCATGTAAGCTAAATATTCCATCATTGAAGAGAGGAAAAGAAGAAGAAACAGAAAATATAGAAATGTAAAATATACTCAGTCGAGCACATTATTGGTTGACAGTTCTTGAAGAAACCAAGGAGTTTCCAGAGTGAAAGATAAATGGGTTTGGTATTCCCATTATTGAAAAGTTAATAGAATCCTAGGTAAAAGATAATGTCAGTTAATAGTTCCAGAGGTAAAGTTTCTAGGATAATTCATGGCAAAGGATAATGGAGTTGCCAGTTTCATGTTTGAATAGAAAGTGAATGAGAGTTGAGTTGAAAGACTGAGGAAGAGTAAATTATGGTGTTAATGAGAGTAGACAGAGACTAGTGTGTATGGTGAAGGTGTGTTTGACATAGAGGTTAAGAGGATGTATGTATACACACATACATGTGTGAACTCATGTACCAGTACATACACGTACACTTATATGTTTCTTTATTACCCACAAGGGGCTAAACATAGAGGGGACAGACAAACAGATTAAGTCAATTACATTTACCCCGGTGCGTAACTGGTACTTAATTTATCGACCCCGAAAGGATGAAAGGCAAAATCAAACTCAGCGGAATTTGAACTCAGAATGTAGCAGCAGATGAAATACGGCTACGCATTTCGCCCGGTGTGCTAACGGTTCTGCCAGCTCGCCACCTTACAACACATACACATATATATGCAGAGGCACATGCACATGGATGTATATACAGACGGATGCACACATTTATGCTGCCATATTTTGCTGTTATAATGTACATCTATCCACTCAATGATGAACCACTTCTAGTCACTTTTCATTGGCAATTTCAGCCCCACATTTTGCTGTTTTGGTTGGAATATTAGTGGTAAACCAAACTGAGTCTTCAAATTTCACACCTGTTACATTACATGAATTGCCAACTGAAAATAATGGAAGAAGGAGAGATCCACACCGAGTTCTACAGGGAAGAATCCAGTAGAGATGTGTTTGTTCAGTACAGTTCATCCCTTCCACTCGGTGCCAAAATAGGATACGCCAGAAATGAACTTGTGTGCATCCAGAGTAAGTGCAGCAGGACAGAGGACAAGGTGACCCACACCACACACTTCCTAGAGATATTGAAAACCAACGGGTACCCTATATCCATTGTAAACCAGCTTAGGTACCCAAGACGACAAGCATGCCGAACACACAGAAAACCCAGCAACACATGCTTCCTTAAAATAGCCCATTTTCGCGTAAGGGTAACTACAGCCATCTGAAGAGCCATAAGAAGAGAAGGGCTAGACATACAAACAGCCCACTCTGGCCCCTCTCTGAGAGGACACCTCGCAAAGAAATGAGCAAGGGACAGTAATCAATGCACACTAGCAAACTGCCCCATCCGTGACACAGATTTATGCCAAAGGGTAAATGTTGTTGTATAGAATACAATGTAACAAATGCAACAAGTTCTATGTGGGTAACACAACAAGAGACCGTTACACGTCTGCATCAAAGAACATCTGAACACAAGAACCTCCTCCTTCAGAAAACATCTGGACAGATGCTGGAACACTGACAAAAGCATAACAGTCACAATTAAGGCCAATGAAAGAAATTTGGGTAGTCTAAGAATTAAGGAAGCTATCCTCATTGATAGACTAGGGCCCCAAATTAACAACAGGCTGGAGGTTGGCAATCAGTATATTATTTAGCTACATCTGGGTGCATGTATGTTCATTTTTGATAACATGTTCATGTATTATATATAAAAAAAAACAGAAAAAGAAACTACACGTATAATACATAACTTAGGAGCAGCACTGCGGCTGTGTCAACACACACGAGCTTGAGACACGGCTGCCCTCATGCACTTCTCATGAGGAATTCCAGAAGGAGCTTCATGAGACCACTGCTGAGATGCTTCCGGAAAAAAAAAATTCAGTAACCATTAGAAAACCGATTGTAGCAGTGACTTGATCAATTCCAGCAATATCTGAAGAAAGAATTTTTGTATTCCGAAATATTAGTATTATATAATTAAATTATAACATATTACTTTTACTGTCTCTCAGTATATATGTGTGTGTGTGTGTGTGTATGTGTGTGTGTATACATAAGGGGCATGGCTCATTGGTTAAAGTGTGAGGCTCACAATCATGAGGTAGTGAGGTCGATTCCCGGACTGGTGCGTGTGTTGTGTTCTTGAGCAAGACACTTTATTTCACGTTGCTCCAGTTCACTCAGCTGCAGAAATGAGTTGTGACATCACTGGTGCCAAGCCGTATCGGCCCCTTTGCCCTTCCCTTGGATAATGTCAGTGGTATGGAGAGGGGGAGGTTGGTATGCATGGGCAACTGCTGGTCTTCCATAAACAAATTTTCCCAGGCTTGTGTCTCAGGGGTAAACTTTCTAGAGGCAATCCCATAGCCACTGAAGGGGTTCTTCACCTTTCACTTACATACATACACACAGACAGACAGACATACCATTGGCTTCCACATTATTTTAAGTCTACCAAACTCACTCACAAGGCAAATATACAACAACACACCATTTCTCTGCTTT
The DNA here is from genome assembly GCF_006345805.1 of Octopus sinensis. Taxonomy (NCBI): domain Eukaryota; kingdom Metazoa; phylum Mollusca; class Cephalopoda; order Octopoda; family Octopodidae; genus Octopus; species Octopus sinensis. The sequence goes on along the minus strand of NC_043019.1, from coordinate 19,079,247 downwards.
TGATTTCAATGGAAGAATATCTCACCTGACTTCCTTCTTACCTGCAGCAATTCTGGCCTTAAAATGGTGTCTTGTATATTTGTCCCTTTTTATCATTAATCAGCTCGGTATTTTCCATGGTGTGTATGAGGGCCGTGGAATTGTTTCCCAAGATTAAGAGGAAACAAGGCTACTGGAGTTCTGTGATGTGAATAACCTATTAATCTGCAACACCAACTTCAGGAAGCCAGCCAGCCACCTGATAACCTACCAATCAGGTGAATGTGCTAACCTGATCGATTACATTCTCACCAGACAGCAGGGTGCATGGTTGCTCTTAAATACAAAGACCCTCCCTGGTGAAGAATGTACCCCATCAGCATAGACTAGTCATTAGTGACTTGAGACTTCAGGCTAGAAGGATGCCAAGAAGCAGACCAATCTGGAAAAGAAGGATTTGGAAGCTTAAGGGCCCTTCATATGGTCAGAGATTTAGGGACATCCTAATTAAGAAATTTGATGAGAGAGAGGAGGAGCTACAGGCTTGTGACATAGAGGGCAACTGGGAATTCTTGCAGGACAGCTTGCTGAGTGTCACAGACCAAATCAGCAGCTGGTGCAAAGTCCCAACTAAACCTAGGGTGATGTGGTGGTGGAACAATGCTGTAGACAGGGTCATTAGAGCAAAGAAACAAGCCTGGAAATCCTGGAAGAGTGGAGTAGCAGGGAATTGTATCAGAGAGCCAGGAGGGAGGCTGGGAGATAGGTGTATCTAGCCAAGGGAGAAGCAGAAAAAAAGAAGCTTGCAATGTTCAGCGATGTGAGGACCAAAGACTTTTGGATTGCAAAACAGTCTGTGAGAGAAAATCGTTATGTCATAGGAGAGAAATGTGTCTGCATGGATGATGGTGCACTTGCATTTAATGATTCTGCAAAGAAAGAGGCTTGGAGATGCCATTATGAAAGACTGCTGAATGTGGAGAATGAATGGGAGGAGGAAAGTCTGCCAAATGTTGACCCAATTGACAGTACCCTGGTAGATAAAGCAATTAAGGATATGAAGACAGTCTAGTCACCTGTATTGTAAATCAGGTGGTTCACGAAAGAGTCATACCCAATAACAGATGTAGCAGCACCATAGTCAACTGCTACAGAGGTAAAGGTGATGCCTTAGATAGAAATAATTACAGAGGTATCAAATTGTTGGATCAGGTGATGAAAGTTAGAGAGAGAGAGAGAGCCATAGCCCAACTAATTAGGCAGAGAGTTAGTCCAGATGTGATGCAGTTTGGTTTTGTGCCAGGTAGAAGCACCACTGATGCTATATTTCTGGTAAGGCAGCTGCAGGAGAAATACATAGCCAAAGGTAAACCTCTGTACTTGGCCTTTGTTTACTTGGAGAAAGCCTTTGACAGGGTCTCCCAATCCCTTATCTGGTGGTTGATGCAGAAACTAGGGATAGACGAGTGGTAGGTAAGAGCTGTACAAGCCATGTACAAGGACACTATCAGTAAGCAACAAGTACGGCAAAGAATTCAGGGTACAAGTAGGAATTCACCAAAGATCAGTCTTCAACCTCCTCTTGTTCATCATAGTTCTCCAGGCAAAAACAGAGAAATTTAAGACTGGCTGCCCCTGGGAGCCCCTCTATAATGATAATCTTGTTCTTATAGCTGAATCACTACCAGAACTAGAGAACAAGTTTCAGGTATGGATGCAAGGTCTAGAATTAAAGATACTTAGAGTTAACCTAGCAAAAACCAAAATCTTAGTTAGGAAGAAGGCAGACAAATCAGAAATCCCTTCAGGTAGAGGGCCTTGCTTGATCTGTTGAAAAGGTGTAGGTAGAAACTCCATAAAATGTACCTAGTGTAAGCTATAGACACATAAGAGGTGCAGCAATATCAAAGGAAGGTTAACAGGGAAAATAGCTTTTGTGTGTGGAAGATGCTTAGGTACAATAAATAAAGAAAATGTACAACTGCCAATGAGGTAAGCTAGAGGTAGTAGATAGCTTCCATTATCTAGGTGACCAAGTTAGTTGTGGAGGTAGATGCTCTAAGAGTATAGCTGTGAAAATAAGAATAAGCTGGGCAAAGTTGTGAGAACTCCTACTTCTGCTGGCAACAAAGGGCCTCTCTCTCTCAGAGTGAAAGGCAAATTGTATGATATCTGTGTGTGAACAACCATGCGACAAGGTGGTGAAACATGGGCTGTAACAGCTGTGGACATACATTGGCTTGAAAGAAATGAAGCCAGTATGCTTCATTGGATGTGCAATGTCAGTGTGCATGTTTGACAGAGTGTAAGCATCTTGAGAGAAATGTTGGTGTGCAAGAGATGACTGCACTGATATGGTCATGTGATGCATATGGATGAGGACAGCAGTGTAAAGCAGTGCCTATTTCTAACTGTGGAGGGAACCTGTAGTAGAAGTAGACCCAAGAAGACATGGGACGAAGTGGTGAAGCATGATCTTCAAACTTTGAGCCTCACAGAGGCAATGACTATTGACCGAGACCTTTGGCGATATGCTGTGCTTAGAAAGACCTGTCAAGCTAAGTGGAATGATAATCATGGCTGATGCTGGTGTCACATAACTGGCACCCATACCGGTGGCATGTAAAAAGTACCTTTCAAGCATTGGGCTTCACGGAGGCAAAGTGACCAATGCCAGTGGCACATGAAAAGCTCTTTCTAGTGTTGGACCTCATGGATGCAATGACCAACACTTTTGGCATTATGGCATGCTTGAGAAGACCCATCAAGCCAAGTAAAATTGCAGTCATAGCAGATACTGATGTCACACAAATGGTACCCATGCCAGGGGCACATAAACACACCTATTACACTCTCAGAGTGGCTGGCATTAGGAAGGACATCCAGCTGTAGAAACCATGCCAAGTCAGCCTGGAGTCTGGTGCAGCCTTCTGGATTGGCAGTCCTGGTCAAACGGTCAAACCCATGCCAGCATGGAGAACGGTCATTAAAAGATGATGATGAATCCTGGAGCACATTTATTATTAAGTATATTCCTCTTCATTTCAGAATGTACTTTATGACCAGGAGATTTTGCTGCTATTTCTAGCAGGTCATGACATAGAGGTTCCTTTATTGGTTCCAGGTCTGGTTAGTGTTTAAAAATAATCTTGTTGAAGAGTGCGTATAATATCATCATCATCATCGTTTAACATCCGTTTTCCGTGCTGGCATGGGTTGGACGGTTCGACCGGGGTCTGGGAAGCCAGAAGGCTGCACCAGGCTCCAGTCTGATCTGGCAGTGTTTCTACAGCTAGATGCCCTTCCTAACGCCAACCACTCCATGAGTTTAGCGGGTGCTTTTTACGTGCAAGGGAAGGCTGGCGGTGGCCACAATCGGTTAGTGCTTCATATATATATATATATATATATATATATATACACACACACATATATAGTGTGTGTGTGTGTGTGTGTGTGTGCACCCATCCATCCACACACACATACACACACACATGAAAAAGACATGCATACACACAGACACGAGTGTACATTTACCAGTATACATACACACACACACATACAAACACACGTGTATGTATATGTATATTTGTAGGCATATATACATACACAACTTGGAACACACATACACACACATATGTATGAGCACGCAGTGTATATACTTTCAACTTTATTTTTACATCTCTTAAAAGAAAAATGAAAATATGTCCAATCATTACTCTGATGAAAATTTAATTATTATTGTTGCTAAGCTTAATTAATTACTCATTTTCAGAATTTCTATAAATTGTTTTCAAATTTTGGCACAAGGCCAGCAAGTCCAAGGGAGAAGGTAAGTTGATTACAGTGACCCCCAGTATATGACTGGTAATTATTTTATTGACTCTGAAAGGAAAAGTTGACCTCAGAACGTAAAGACAGATGAAATGCTGCTAAGCATTTTGCCATTGTAGTGTTGATATATTTATATCATAGGTATTTATACATAGGTAGATTTCAAGATTGGGAGTTATCAATCAGTTTGCTTCAGTACTTCATTGATCTTCTGATTAATCAACCTTGGAAAGATGAAAAAGCAAAGTCAATCCCCCCCTGGGACTTGAATTCAAAATGTAATGACTGCGATTTAAATACCAGTCATTACATTTTTCTCATGCTCCACTGAATCTGCTGACCCACCAACCCTTATCAAAAACAATATTGGCTTATTTCTCTGTGTTTTTTTTTTGTTTTGTTTTTTGTTTTTGCCGTTTTGCAAAACCAAATTTTCTGAAAACATGTTATTAGAATTCCAAAGAAAATTTTATTGTTGAGAAAATTTATTAAAAAATTAATTTCAGAAAATAAGAATAAAATGTACAAAATGAAAAAAATATCATAATTATGATTTGTGTAATCATGAACACACACACACACATTTATCATTTAATAGACATGATACTTAAATATGAGCTTCTGTTGGTTTCACGCCATGAAAACACAAACTAATGAGACGAATAGTCGTTCTTATTTAAGTATTGTGTACATCAAATTGTATTTGTCACTCACTAGATGGACACCCATAGCTCATGTATGTGTATATATATATTGAACAAATAATGAGGGATTATCAACCCAGGCAAAATACTTCATAAGCTCTCTGTTGACACACCAGACTAACAATATTACTTAGATTAGTGAAGAACTCTGGGTAATCTTTTGGTAGGGCACAATTCTCTATTGTAAATCCGTGGATGGTTTTCAGATAAACTAGTTTTTACAGATATGTAAGAAACAATTTAAAGATAATGGTCAATACATGTAATTGATTTATTGGAGCAAATCTGGCTTACAGCTGTTTCCAGCGGTCATTATAGGTACATTACTGATAGGTTTACTCAATTGGTCTATTTTTGGTCAACTGAGGTAAATTGAATGAAGCAAATTGTTTCCAGAAATGGCTCCGACGAAAGCAGCATTAATTTTCTCAGGTCATTCAATTTACCTTAATTGATCAATAAATCAATTGAGTAAACCTATGTATTAACGACAGGCTTCTTTCAGTTTCTGTTCATCAAATTCATTCACAACAATGCTTTGGTCAACCTGGAACTATAGTAGAAGACACTTATTCAAGGTGATCCCACAGTGGGACTGAACCCAACATCAAATAGTTGGGAAGCAAGCTTCTTAACCACAGAGCCATGCCCCTGAGATTAAATAACTTTGGGCTAGACTGATCCCAAATCAGGCATCTGGCCCCATGTAACAACCTGTGATTAGAAACAGTGTTCTTTGAGACACACTGACCCTCAGACTTTCCATTGCTTTCAACTCCGGAGACCCCTAACATCAGTTAAATTCAGGACTATAAACATATAAAGGACTAGAAACAATGAGTTGGGGTGGGGGATTATTACATGACCTGCCAGATTTAGCAGCCAAATATCCCTCGTGTTTTACTCCACTATTTTAAAGTAAAAAAGACAGTCTGATTGAAATCCAGTGTGTTTGAAAGAAAAAGGCTGGTTGGTCATGATTGGATTTCATTGCTTCCCGCATCTCTTTAGCCCATGGCTACAGTTTTTGATTGTAGGCATTCTGTTTTCATGTGGTCCATTTTAAGGCCTAGTGCTAAGCTATGGGTATCCAGTTCTGTTAACATAGCCTGCAGCTGATGTGTGTGTGTGTTGTGTGTGTTGTGTCTCTGTATTAACCAGACCATCGGATGTTGTTATACACCACTGGCCACAATGTGCTTCCTTGCATTGTTGTAACTTTCAAATGATGCTATCTTGCAGGTTGTGTAGGCAGGCCAACATTTCCTCTGAACACCTTTCATCCTTTCGGGGTTGATAAATTAAGTACCAGTTGCATACACGGGTCACTCTGATCGACTCCCCCCCTCCTCCCTCAAAAGTTCGAGCCTTGTGCCTAGAATAGAAAAGAACATTTCCTCTCAACAGAGAATGCTGCTCTGTCACAGAGTTAGCCATTTATAGCTGAGTGAACTGGACATACATGTACACCCCCGCCCCAACCCCTCCCAGCAAAAATGCCACAAATTCCAATCCCTGGGAACTACTATAGTCTGACAATCTTGCCCTCATACCAGATTCTATATCAGAGCTAGAAAAGAAATTCCAGGTGTGGAAACAAAACCTAAGGTCTTAGTAAGCAAGAAAGCAGACAGGACCCTATCTGCTTCAGATAAGTGGCCTTGCTCAATTTGTAGGAAAGGTATAGACAGCAATTCCATTCAGCATACCCAATGCAATTCACAGACACCCAAGAGGTGCAATGGAATAATAGGAAGGTTATCAGAGAAGGTAAAAACTACAAATCCTCAGGAAATTGATTTTTCTCAAATACCCCAGAGGTTTTTTAGAGGTTAATTCCTGCTACCTAGGGGACTAAATTGGTAGTAGAGGAGGATGTACAGAAAGTGTAATAGCTAGAATAGGAAGAGGATGGAGAAAATTCAGAGAGCTTTTTACCTCTGTTGATTGCAGAAGGTTCCTTTCTCCGAGTGAAAGAAAGATTGTATGATGCATGTATATGAACAGCGGTTCTACATGGTAGTGAGACATGGGCCCTGAATGTGGAGGAGATGCAAAGGTTATAGAGGAATGAGGCTGGTATGCTCTGCTGGATGTGCAACAGAGCATTGGTGTATTGAGGGAGAAGTTGGGCATAAGAGGAATTAGATGCAGTGTGTAAGGGAGGAGGCTGTGATATGGATGGTCATGTGATGTGGATGGATGAGGATAGTTGCATAAAGAAATGCCAATCACTTAAAGTGGAGGTGGGGAACTTGTGGAAGAAGGAAACCCAGGAAGACAATCTCAAAACGCTGAACCTTACAAAGGAGATGACAGAGGACGGATATATGTGGTACTTGAGAAGACCTGACCACCACAACAGAATTGAGATCCTAAAACCAAGGTGCCATGTGAAAAATATTGGTGTGGGTGCCACATAAAAAGCACAGGTGATGGTGCCATGTAAAAAGCACCCAGTACACTCTGTGGAGTGGCTGACATTAAGAAGGGCATCCAGCCATAAAAACCAAGCCAAAACAGACTATATGGGACCCAGTGTGTCCCCTGGCCTTTACCAGTTCCTGTTAATCTGTCCAACCCATGCCAACATGGAAAACGGATGTTAAATGATGATGATGACTTAGAGGTGGAACACCATAACTCCTGATGTGGTATATGGTGTATGTTGGACATTTCAAATGTGATGGAACCCATCTAATTCTAGGCCTGAAGACAGCTTCCAGAAAGAAAGAAGAACCACTGCTACTTCATTCGTTGATAAAAGACAAAGCTGAGCTCAGAGTCGTAAGTTCAAATCCCAGCAGGAATTCTCTCTGAGGTTGGAACAATTCTGTCAAGCCACAGCCGACATATGAAGATGCATATATACTTGTTTCAGTCGTTGTACTGCGACCAT
>NC_043019.1:19044331-19066831 GCF_006345805.1 Octopus sinensis | reverse complement strand
GCAATCAGTTAAAAAAAAAATCTACTTTCTACTTCTCTCATCAACCACATCTAATAACAATTTTCTCTGCTATTCTGGACTGGTTCAAAATATCACTGTTTTCACCGAAACAGACATTGGCCCAATCCTCTGGTCTGATAAAAATGCCTTCAGATATTTAGTTTCAGCCATCCGTGTTCTGATTTCAAATGCTGTTGAGGTCAACTTTGAATCTGGTCTTTCTGGGGTTTCGTCAAATAAAGTAGCAGTCATATACTGTGGTTGCTTTATATTTCTGTAATCACATCCCAGATATAAATGGATCAATTTAACATGTTTTGCTCCTTACATAAATCTCACATAGTCTTCCCAGATTAGATTCAAAACTCTTCCCCAGCTCCTCTCCACATCTCTCTTGGATTATGTTCGTGTAACTTTGCCAACAATTAAGACACAGAAACGTCAAACAGGACTTAGGAAATTAATCTCTGGAACAATGTTTTTCAACCCTATTTTGTCCCCCTCCCCGCTTCAGTTTTTTGAATAAAGTATAAAGCACACACACACACACACACACACGAGAGAGAAATTAAAATGACAAGGGAATAAGCGATTATGAACTTCGTTAGCTAAAAATATGGAACACTTCATGAATTTGAAATATCATCCTTTGTGCTACTTCAGCTCTACAGATACGAAAATTGTAACGATACAGAGAAGATTAGCATGGCCCCCTGTGCACAGATGACATGCAAATTTGTGAAGCGATCCTTATCTTTGGCTAATGATGTTTGCACCATAATTCCTTATTCCTCCCTTGTTGTTTCAATTTCTTATTGCTTTGTACTCGATTGATGCTTTGTCGCAAAGTATATTGAGTTCTAACACTAGATTATTAGTATTGCTTTAAGTCAAATGATGAAATACATAAATATTCAAAATGAAAACTTTATTATCAGTTTTATGCCCTTGTTACTTACTTTGCCCGCTTCTGAAATATCCCACAACCTACTAAAATTTAGTTGCTCTCTCCACTGTCGGAATGCAAAGCCCCAAACACACACACACAAGAAGAAAGAACAGATCAGAATTCTGTGGCAGAACTTATGACTTGTGTTGTGCTGGGACAAGCCATTTGATTTCCTAATTTTCAATCCTCGCAGCCAATTGGTGAGGGTCCATTTTCCCTTCAGGGTGTTGTCTAGTGTGTTTGGCAGCCCTCATAATCACAGAACCAACTAACAATCAGCGTTAGGGTTAGGATCCATTGTTCTGCTCTGTGAAATTTCCTTCAACAAATTCCCAACAGTTGTTATTCTTGTAGCTTCAGATTAACCTTGATCAGAAAGACTTATAATCAAAGGCATTCCATCCATGACCATCCCATCTTGAGGGTATCTAGGACTATTCTTTTTTTAAAGTTGGTGGGAGTCTGATATGAAGGCTTTTTGACTGCTATTTCTTCAAGGTAGACTGATGACTCCCAGGGTTTGCATATTTCCAACCATTTATATTAGGATTTAACAGAACTAAAAGACTGATCGAAGAGTGACTGAAATTTCTTTAGACTGCAAGGTCAGTGCTCTCAAGGGTTGAGGATATGATTTTATTGACCTCAGTAGGAGGAGGAGGAGGAAAGACAAAGTTGAGCTGAGATGTAAAGGTGGAACCAAATACAACAAGGTAATGCTATTCAACCATTCTGTTATCTTACTCCCTCACACACACACACACAGAGTTTCCATGAAGCAATACATGGTTTCATCCTCTGAAAGAACAAGAAAAGAAGGCACTCAATAAAACACAGAATAAAGTGTGTGTGTGTGTGTGTGTGTATATTTATATTTATAGATGTAGGTGTGGTGGTGTGGATGAAAAATTTGTTTCTTGACCATATGGGCTTCAATCTCACTGCATGGTACATTGGTCAAGCGTCTTCTGCTAAAGCCCCAGCCTGAACAAAGCCTTGTGAGTGGATTTGCTAGAGAGAAACTGAAAGAAGCCCTTCATACATATTATGTATGTGTGTGTGTATATATATATGTATATATATACACATACACACATTTTCATAGTATTTTTCCGATGGCCAGATAACTGAAGAGATGGCAGCATGGATTTCCACCTCAACATCCGAAACTCGGAGTTTTATCATGGCTACCAAATAATTGTCACATATTACATTTACAGATATATATTTATATTTTTCTCTCCTTGTTTCTTTCTGTAGAAGAGCGTAGGCTCGAAACATTAAAGACTTTTTCAATTCCCAAGCGTTATACTAATACATCTGTTTGTTTTCTACACCACCTGTCTTCATATTTTGTTTTTTTTGTGAATTCTCCCTATATATATATCATTGCTGTTATGCAAAAGTGTCCCAAGTCCAAACTGTTGGGTTTTCAGAAAACGAAAATAGCTTCAGCATTCCATTTCTGTTTACATTAGCAACAGTTTCAGCTTAACAACAATATTTTGTTGGGTGCTTAAAATCCTAACTCCATGCATGTCTGATATTTTCAGTCAGAAATATTTTTGCAAAACTGTCGTTTCTGGGACTTACCACACTTTTAAAAAATGCTAAACTGTTGTGCTACACTTTGATAATTTTCATACCTTGGCACCTGAAGCAGTTGGAGATACGATAGTTTGACCAAAAGAACTGGCTTTTGCCAGTCAAAATCAAATATTGAGAAAAAAAAATGCATTTGGACATAGGGCAGTTTAACATAATAGCAACAATACACACACACTCACTCACACACACACACACACACACACACGTGTTTGTGTATACTCTTGTCTTGACATCATGTGATGGAGCATCATCGTTATTTTCCCTGGTGAACTATTTATCTCGCTTGGAAACCAGTGATGGTTGGTGATTGGAACAGTATCCAGCCATTGAAATTCTGCTTCAATTAAAATCTGTATAAGTGGATTGCTAGCATGGAAAAGTGGACTGTAAACAATGATTTTATATGTGTGTGTAGATATATAAATATCTCATCATCATTTAGTGTCTATCTTTCATACTGGCATGGGTTGGACAGTTTGACAGGAGCTGGTAAGCTAGAGATTTGCGTCAGGCTCCACTGTCTATTTTAGCATGGTTTCTACTGCTGGATGCCCTTCCTAATGCCATCCACTTTACACAGTGGACTACATAGATGTATGTATCATCATGTAGTGTCCATTTTCCATGCTGACATGGGTTGGATGGTTTGACAGGAGTTGGTAAGGCCAGCAGCCATACCAGGTTCCAAAATCTGTTTTGGCTTGTTTTCTACGGCTGGATACCCTTCATAACACATACTACTTAACAGTGTGTACTGGGTGTTTTTCACGTGGCACCATCACCAGTGTTTTGGGTGTTGGTGGTGGAGATTCAGAAAAATCACTGGTGATAGTGCCATGCAAAAAATAAGACATGCCAAGCTAAGCGAAATTGTGATCATCCATGCCTACATACAGGCTTGTCCTTTACAGGTGCTGTTGCTACATAATCACAGCCATGCTGGTGACATGTAAAAAAGCTCCCGACACATTCCGTAAAGTGGTTGGCATTTGGAAAGGCATCCGTGCCACAACAGACAATTGGAGTCTGAACAGCCTTGGCCACCTCCTGTCAAACCATCCAGCCTATGCCAGAATAGAAGATTGGCATTAAATGATGATAAATATATAGTGATAGTCTGCCTTCCTCTGTTGCAAGCAGTAACTCTGTCTTGTCAGATCTAAGAAGTTTGTCTTGTAAGCACTGATTTTGGAAATCTAGGAAGAACATAAGCAGCACCCAATTATTGGTAGCAGACTTATTTCATGACTATGCCGTTAGTTCATTCCTTTGCAGAGCTTTCCCTATGGAAATATCTCTATGAATTTTCCCTGTAATATCTCAGACTCTAAACACTTCATTCCAAAAAAATTTGAGTCTCCATGTATCTTCAGATTTTAGAGTCCATGTTTCCAAAGCATAGATTGCAATTAGAGAAATATTGCTGTCTGATCCCCGACTGTTTTAGGCCACATTTCTTAGTCTTCCAGGTGTTTCAGATACTGGTGAGACCCTTCTTTTCACAAACTGACCATGTTCTCTTCTGAAATCATCCAATGGGACCATTTCACAGCTAAACTTTGGACCATTTATTTTCATGCTTCATCTCACCGTTTAGTGGACGTTTTTAATTTGTTAGAAATCCCGGCTGTTTGAAATGAAAGTTAGTTGGTACCAGACTTTTTACCAAGTCTTTTCATTCTTTCATAACAAAACTCAGGTAGATGATGAAGAAAGGGCAGGGATAGCAAACCACCTCGTCTTAGATATGTAATTTAAACCAATTTGCCACCTTGTTACACTCAGTCTTGTAATTTTTACAAAACAATGTCTATCAAATCCTTGCAATGGCAACTTTGAAGTGGAAATTCTTTTACTTTCACAGGTCTCTGACGATGTAAACTGCAAAGACTGTACCTCTGCTCGATCTAAAATCAAACTGACTCTATCCCATCACTTCAGTGCCTGTGCACTTACCTTTCCAACCCTCTGCACCACTTCTCATATTCACCTGCCTGTAATTTGAAGGTACCCACTGACACAGCTTTACCACCATTTTCTTTCTTTTTCCTCTACCTGTTCCGATATCATACTTTAACCTGTCGTCACCTGACACAAAGCCACCTTCCTTACTATTATACCTCCTCAGTTGTGGGTCTTGTCTTGTGAGTTACTTGGTGACCTCACTGGTGCTGGTGCCACATAGCACCCAGTCCACGCTCTGTAAAACGGTCAGCATTAGGAAAAGCATCCAGTTGTAGAAAGCATTTCAAAGCTGACATTAAGGCTTGGTGCCAGATCCTTTAACTCACTAGATCCTGTCAAACTGTCCAACCCATCCATGCCAGCATAGGAAACAGACATTAAATGGTGATGATGATTCTATTGAATGGTTTTCCTGGCATTAAGAAATTGAAATTACCCTGAAGAACCTAATAGATTTTTGCTAAACCTTCTTTTACTTTCTTTCTTTTTTTTAACACTGGAATGACCAATTTATAGACCTCGTCTTTTTGTGTTTTTATTGTCTCAAACCTTATGTGAAGCATCAACTGTGTGCTCTCCTCCTGCTCTTGGTGTTTTAGAACTGATGGTATCTACATCAGGGGGCTTAACAGTTTTTCATCCTTTTTATTGCTGAATAATGGTTGTCAGAAGTAAATGATAGAAAGAGATGAACAAACTTACAAGACAAAATAGAACTGTTGGAAACTGACTTGAAGAACAATCTCAGCCTTTTCAGATCAGTTTTTGAAATGGAAGGAAAGAGCAGCAAAATCAAAGACAAAACTGATGACACACAGACAAAAACACTAAATCCCCAGAGCCCAGGGTTAAGTCGTCTGAAACAGATTCTCTTGCAGAAATAATGAAATAGAAATGGCTTAGGTGGTGGCGTGTCACATTTGTTTATTGTATAAAATAGTAAAAAATGAAGGCATTAGCAAGAAATGGAGAAAATATTTTTGCAAATAAAGTTCCTTGTGACATTAATTCAACTTGGGTCAGAGAGATGACCCCTTGTCATTGTCGTCCTCATAAAAGCACTGAAACAGATTGGCCCATTAAAACTTGTAACAAATGACTCTATTCAAAGAATGATATGAAACTTTTAAAAATCTTTTAATAAATCCATGCAAAGAGTCAAAATCCAAATTATGAAAAGGTGACATTCCTCTCAAAGGACCAAACTTTCTAAGTAAGCAGTGGATGGTTTTCTAGAGAAATAATAAATGGGGAGAAAACCATGAACAGACAGGCATTTGTCTGAAATATCTCTTGTGAATATCCTTAATGGAGAAATATAGAAGTAGGGGAGACACATGCGAAGCAGTAGAACTAACAAGGTTTTTGAAGCTGTTGAACTGATGCCAGCTTTACAATCCAAAGACTTAATAAAGGTGGCCCCTCTGTGCAGTCAGTGAACTTGTTGAAGAAAGCAGCCAAAACTCCCTCGAGTCATATCCTATCATAATGGCCACATTGAATTATGTAGATTTCAGTATAGAAAGAGTCTGGCTGGAGTGTCTTTGATTATAGGTTTGTTAAACGAGACTTGGTCTTTAGTGAAGCAGTTGTATCTCTACTTCCCACAAACTCCCTTGACCCCTATTTTTAATCCAAAGATCAAAAATAGGGGACGTACAGTTTTCAAGAATAAATTACATTGCTTTGGCTTTTGGAGAAAATATATTTATAAACATTCATAGTTTTTTTGGTGTTTTTTTTTTCCATCTATTTATGTGATTTTAATAACCCCTCCTCTTCCTACCTCTTCTGTCTCTCTGCTCTTCATTTCAAACTCACAGAATTCAAGTACGTACTTATGAAGTTTGCTTTATAACCATGTAGTTTTGGGTTCAGTCTCACTGTGCAGCACCTTGGGCAAGAGTCTTTTACTTTATACTTTGGCTGCCCAAAACCTTGCGAGTGAATTAGAAGACAGAAACTGAAATGAAACTCATCAAATCAATGTGTGTGTTCTTGACTTGACATCATTCACCAACTGATTGTAAACGAACTTCCCTGCCATACAAGCAGTAACATTTGTTTACAATCCTCATTGAAAGCATGTCCTGACTCAGGAAAAATCTCACTTTGCCTGGAAACAGGTAAAAATTGGCCACAGGAAGGACATCCAGATAGAAGTTCTGCCTCAACAAATTTAGATGTTAAAATAGTGATACATCATCAACATTGTTTAATGTTCCATGTGGACATAGGTTGAACTGTTTGCCAGAATCTAACAACCCTGTATTGGATTCCAGTGTCAAAGTTCCTAGAGCTGCATGCTGCCCTTCTGAACACCAACCACTTTGTAGAGTATACAGGGTGCTTCTTTTGTGACACCAGTACTGGTGAAGTTACCAAGTAACATACGAGACAAAACCCCTTCCCAGTCAGGGTGCAGGTAGGGACACTGAAGTTGGAAAGGTCAGGAACAGGTGTCTTGCTATAGAGAGTATCCCTGCACAAAAGGGAGAAAGGATAAATGAGATATCTGGATACACCCTCTATGTGTAAATGCATGCATGTGTGTGTTTGTGTCTATATATATATATATATATATATATATATATATATATATATATATATATATACACACATATATATATATATATATAGGGTTAGGGTTATATATATTTTAGAAGGTTTGGAGATGATGATGAATCTGAAAACTCCACTAGAGAGGACGCAAGTGCTAATATATGATTTATAAAAACATGAGACATATTAATAAATATCTGTAAATATAAACCATCCAGATTTCTGAGTACCTTATTTCTTCTAATATATATATATATATATACACACACACACACACACACATACACGTCTTGCCTGGGTTACATTCCGCATCAGTAGAAACATTTCTTTGTTAAACTGAAATGAATTCTACCAAGTCATTTAAGCTTGCTTAAATGGCTCAGTGGTTAGAGTGAATTCAATTCTTGGATTGCAGATCCAGCAGAACATTCTAGCTTTATTCCTCTCAAGTCTTTGCATGTCCCTTGCATTCAGAGCCCATGTTTCATTACCATGTGGCATTGCTGTTTCTATACAAGCATCATACAATCTACTTTTCACTAAGAACCTGTTTTTGCCAACATATCCTATTCTTATTCTGGTGACTATATTTTTAGAACATCGCCCTTCTACTGTTAATTAGGTTGCCTGGGTAACAGAAACTAGCCACTACTTCAAGGGAGCATTCAAGAAAATCTGTTTCTGTTGCCTTTAATGTTTATTGCTCCTGTGCATCAAATACGTACAAACACTGCTTCTTTGTTAACCTTCTGATGATTACACTGCACCTCTGTGTGTCTATAGCTTGCACTTGGTACACAATATGAAATTTCTGCCTACTTCTTTCCTACATACCGAGAGGGGCCATTTGCTAGTAGTGGTCAGAGTCCTGTCTGTTTTTCTGTTTTCCTACTACAACTTTGGTCTTTAATAAGTTAACTTTAAGGCTACTTCATTCCAGGTTTTGCTTCTGCTGTGAACTAGGATAGCTGATTCCTCTGTTAGGTCAATGTTGGAGAGACTCCCTTCTTCCACTGCATTGTCCACATTTAATAGCCTTTCATTATAGCAATTCTATGCCGCCTTTCTTCTCAGAATCATTAAGTACAAGCATGCCATTATCTGTCTACACACACTTCTCACCTACAACATATCTCTTTTTCTCTCTCTAATCCACTGTTTTGCAATCCAGAGCACCTCATGCTTCTGACCCTGTCACTGTTGAACACAAATAAATCTCTTCCTTTTTCCTATGTAAACCTGTCTCCTGGCTTCTCTTCAAGCTATCTGCTATGTCTATCTGCTAATCCTTCCAAGCATGTCTCTTCACTTTCCTAGTTCTACCCACCTCACTGCTCCAACATGTCACCCTCAGCCTGGGAGCATAGTTTTGTGATGTTTATAAGCAAGGAGATCTCCCACAAACAGTTCACCGAAACCAGATCAAGTCTCTTTGACATCAGAAAAGAGCACATGCAGTTCTAAAGTTCTAATTGCACCCTCATGCAATTCACTCCACCAACAATTTGGAAATGACATGCTGTGCTCAGTAAGACCATGCAAATATTCCAAGTGTCCATGAAGTTCCTGTGAGTGAAATCTGTTTTGAGTGGATCAAGTACTGCACCGCATTTTTCAGTGCAATCAGCTATAAGACAAGTGACACAACAGAGGTTGAGACAACCAACTGCACACCTCAGGGTTTTTTTTTTACACCAGTTTACTTTCTAGAAGGAGATTCTAAAGAGAGCTATGGTTCCTTCACTCCCAGTGGTTCACATGCAAGTTAATCCACAGCTGGAGCCCTCACAAGTGCTACTACGAATGAGAGTAGATCTAGGAGCAGTTGTAGCTGAGAGATGAGACCCCACTCCTCATAACTCTGGGCCCCAGTACTGGATGCAATTTAAAGTCAGACCTTGGACAAATACACACACACACACACACACATACATATACATGTGTTTGTGTATGTATGTGTGTGTATATATGTGGTGGTTCTGGGATTGTTGGGAGTGTGGAGTTGACACTTAATTACTGTTATTCCCAAGTCTGTTCTGACCCAGAACAGTAGCACTTGTCAGGGTCCTATCTCTGAGTTAATTACATTTCCCAAGGGTAGAGGAAGCTTCTGTTAGTTTTGATAAAAATATGGAGAAGGCAGCTCTTCTCGGAAAAAGTCAAAATAGTTCCCAGTCATCTTGTGTCACTGGAACTTCCCATCATTCAACCGAGGGAGTAGCAAAAGTGTTGTAGAAGCTTTTGTTACTGAAATCCAATGACGTACAGATGTCTCCCTTTCATTTCATTCCTTGGTTTTCTATTTTATGAAATCCTATGATGATGGATGCATGTTGTGAAAAGTCTGATCTGTGCACAGGCCAATCATCATCATCATCGTTTAACATCTGCTTTCCATGCTGGCATGGGTTGGACGGTTTGACTGAGGACTAGCAAACCAGATGGCTGCACCAAGCTCCAATCTTGATCTGGCAGAGTTTCTACAGCTGGATGCCCTTCCTAATGCCAACCACTCCAAGCGTGTAGTGGGTGCTTTTATGTGACACCGGCTCAAAGGCCAATCCAGCAGCACTGGCAACGACCTTGCTCGAATATTTTTTCACATGCCACCGGCACAGGTGCCAGTAAGGCGATGCTGATAAGGATCACACTCGAAAGGTGATTTTTATATGCCACCAGCATGGAAGCCAGTCAGCTGCTCTGGCAACAATCATGCCCAGATGGTGCTCTTAGGGCTCCACTAGCACAGATACCAGTCATAGAATTTAATTTCAATTCCGATTTCACTTGCCTCAACAGGTCTTCGCAAGCAGAGTTTTGTGTCCAATGAAGGAAAGTTACGCATAAGTAGACTGGTTACACCTCTGGCATAGGCCACAAGGTTATGGTCTCACTTGGCTTGCCAGGTCTTCTCAAGCACAGCATATTTCCAAAGGGCTCGGTATTAGTCATTGCCTCAGTGAGGCCTAATGTTTGAAGGCCGTGCTTCACCACTTCATCCCAAGTCTTCCTGGGTCTACCTCTTCCACAGTTTCCCTCAACCACTAGGGTGTGGCACTTTTTCACGCAGCTATCCTCATCGCCACATGACCATACCAGCACAGTCGTCTCTCTTGCACACCACATCTGATGCTTCTAAGGTTCACCTTTACTCTCAAAGTACTAACACTCTGTCGAGTATGAACACTGACCTTATACATCCATCGGAGCATACTGGCTTCATTCCATGCAAGCTTATGCATGTCCTCAGCAGTCGCAGCCCATGTTTCACTGCCATGTAGCATGGCTGTTCATACACATGCATTATACTGTCTACCTTTTACTCTGAGCAAGAGGCCCAGTCACCAGCAGAGGTAAGAGCTCTCTGAACTTTGCCCAGGCTATTCTTATTCTAGCAGCTACACTTTCAGCACACCCACCTCCGCTACTGACTTGGTCACCTAGGTAATGGAAGCTATCAACTACTTCTAGTTTTTCTCTCTGGAATGTGGCGGAAGTTGTTCTCTGCACATTTTCAGTATTTATTGCTCCTGAACATTTGCCACATACAAAAACTATCTTCCCAGTTAGCGTTCCTTTGATATTGCTGCACCTCTTATGTGTCCATAACTTACACTGGGTACATCTTATGGAGGGGTACGATGAAAGTAAATCAGAACGGTCAAGCTGAATGGCTATCATCTGCTTGTATAAATGTTTTTGTACATAAAATGGTGCTCCAGTTTGCAGGAAAGATACTCCATACCCTTTGATGTTTGGTAACATAGAATCCATCTGAACTTTTCTACAACACTTGCTCTATAATAAACTACTTTCCTCCTGTTGTCGGGGGGGGGGGGGCTGCAAAATTAGAAATTCTTTTGGCTTGAGGTGAATAAATATGCATCAATCGTTGTTTGTCACTGATCTCGGACAAAACTCAGTTGCGAATTGTGTTACCATTTATCACAGACTGATCTGGATCTCATAGGTTGGCAATCAGTTAGGGATTCACCTGCAAAACCACCCAACCATCCACAATGCTTCTGGCAACAAAACCCGTTTCCCTATATATTCTATCTTTTCATTAACATTGAACCAAACACCCATGATAAACGAGAATAGGTGTTTTTTATTTTACTATAAACTAACCAGGTTCCAAACATGGAGGGGAAAAACAGTGTTTTTTTAACTTAAAAGATTGAATTTATACTCTGTCTGTCTGTCTGTCTCTCCGCCCACACACACACACACACATCTCAAAACTATGACTTTTGTCAGGGGTGGCGGGAGCAACCAATCTTAAACAGTAAAACTTTTATCGTTTCACTCTCACTAACTTCTGTTGTTGTTCTCTCTCGGATCGACCAACCCCTCTTCTCCTGCCTTCAATTTGTATTTTTATGCCTTCCTCCTCTGCTCTATTTATCTTTCTATTCAGATTCGAGAATGTTAATTTTGATAAATCTCCTCTCACCAAACATTTATAAATAACTGCTTCAACTTGTAGGTTGTTGGTTTTGGGGACTTTTTTACTTGTTTTGTTTTTAATAAAGATGATATGTTGTTTTGAATAAGTAGCAATTAGTCAATATCTGGTTGAGCATGCTCATGGTGGATATATATATATACATAGAGAGAGAGAGAGAGAGAGAGAGAGATTGTCATTAGTGAGAGAGAAATTAAAGACAGTCTGACGTCACAGACTGACAAAATGTTTTAAGATGTTTCTCTCCTCCTCCTCCTCCTCCCATCAACACTCCTACACAACTGCCTTCCTTTCTTCCTTTCCTTTTCACTACCAACACTGCTCTTAGTGTTTCGCCATCTCCTCCATTCACTCCCCGATACTTTTTTTTTTTGCCGACAACACCTCAGACCTGTTTCCTTTTTTTTTCGCTGGGGCGGGGGTTTAATTTTGGTCATGAGTTTTTTTCCTAAATTCTGGTAAAGTTTCATTGAGAAATGTTCTTTCAAGGCAAACCTTCATGTTTATTATATAGACTGCAATACAGCTTTGCATGTTTGTTAGAGTATATTTTTATAACACTCTGTACAAGTATTGAGCACTCTACAAAAAAATTCTCTCTCACACTCTCTCTTTTTATATATATATTTATTATATTTCACCAGTTCCTTTTAAGTTCTATAATTCTTGGGGTACTAATGTCCATTTTCAGAATGTTTCTCTGTTTTCTACAAAATATTTTAAAAAAATTTTGTAGCTATAGGTATGAAATAATTTGTGCTGGGGATTTAATGTTTGTAAAGTCTTAGATAAAGTCAACCATGGTATGATGTATCACAAGCTATGTGATGTTAACATTGTTGGAACAGTTGAAGAATGGCTACACGACTTTTTAAAAGATATACAAGTCAGGCAGTGGTGGCCAATGGACTCACCTCTAAGGAAACACAAACAAGTGGTATTCTACAGGGTACTGTCTTAGGGCCTCTGTTATTTGTATTAGCCCTGTCAGGCAAGTCCTCAGCTACTCAGATAGCTACCCTTGCTAGCTATGCAGACAATACAAAAGTCTTTCAGAGGATATAGGACCCTGAAGATATTGCACATCTGCAACAGGTGTTGAACATTATATACAGGTGGACTGAGGACAATAACATGCAATTTAATGCTGGAAAATTTCAATTCCTGCTCTAGCAGCATACAAAGCTGAATGAAATGCAGACAAGATACGCTGAGCCAGGAAGGATTGCAATCTCTGAATCAAAATCGGTGCATGACCTGCACTTCAGCATGAGTAATGATGCATCTTTCCAGCTGTGTATTGCTAAGTTGGCAAAGAAAATGCAGACAGCTGGACAGGTGGACTTTCAGAGCAAGAGAAGGGGAAACCATGATGGCCCTCTGGAGCAGCACATATGGCCTCAACCACTGAGACTACCGCTCCCGACTATGATCAGCACATAATGTAAAATTGGCTGCAGAACTCGAAGCAATCCAGCAAAACTACAGAAAGAAGATCATCTCAATGTGACGTGTGTCAGCGACTGAGAAAGGCTGAAAGTGTTAAAAACTCTACTCTCTAGAATGAAGGCAGAAAAGATATACAGGGATAGAGATCTGAAAGATCCTGGAAAGAGTTTTATAAAATTTTAGTATTGAAAGTTACACACACTGCCTGGTACCAAAGATCTTAACATTGCCATCAAGATACAGGACCAGATACTGCAACAGCTTGGGTTTCAAAAATCTACAGCTTTCCAGTATCCTCCCAAAAAGCCTGAGGGGCTAACATGGGTTGGATGTAGGTGTGTTCAAAACAGAGTTCTGAATGAACCCACCTGGCAACAAGAAACACAAATAAGGGCAACAACATCAAACTTCTTTATTCTCCAAATGCCACATATCAGAGGAGATTTCAAGTAGTGAAAGTGTAGCAAAACTAACAACGGTGCCCCCAGGTTGGCCACAGCTCTTGAGCTGAGGCTAGTGAAAGAACCACAAGCAGGTGTAGACATAAAGAACATATGGCATTAATGTCAAGTTCCTACTTCTTGTCTTTTAATTCCAAAGGAGTGTTTATGTTGTTAATGCAGTTGAATTGGATGGAACTGTCCATGTATTGAAATCACGGACAGTACCATTTGGCAGATCAAGATGGATGTGTGTTTGTTGACTGTGAATCTTTTATATTTTTTGTTCTTGTAAGCCTTGTACCTGAAGTAGAAAAATCCTAAGTTGTCTTTCATTGAATTTCTAGTTCTTTTCAGGTTGAACTTACTTAGGGGTTCCTGGCTTATGGCAGTTTTGTTGTATATATTAGACCCTATATTAATAGTATGGGATTGTCCTTCATTGTGATTCTAATTCTCTTAAAGGTAATTACTGGTTGATGGGTTTCAGATTTCTGAAGGTTTTGTTGTATGTATATATAGATATATAGATAGATAGATAGATAGATAGATAGACACGTGCGTGTGTTTAGGCACAGGCATGGCTGTGCGATTAAATCCATTTCCCAGCTATGTGGTTTCAGGTTCATTGCCAACGTGCTGTACTTTGGGCAAGTGTCTTCTACTGTAGCCCTGACTAACCAAATCCTTTTGAGAGGATTTGGTAGATGGAAACTAAAAGAAGCCTATCAGATGTGTGTGTGAGTTGCTTTTCCTTCCTCTACATTTGTCTTTCACTCATTAATTGTTAACAATCTCTTGACTAACAGTGTCATTTACTTGCTGTCTGCTACAAAAACATGTCCAAGCCTCTTGACATTGCATGATCTTCACAAACAAAAAGGTCAGCTCATAAGGTGTTGCTTGTCTCCAATTTGCCACAAAAACATGTCTGGGCTGTTTGTTCAATAGACTGGGAGATTATTACTTTGCTTGGAAACAATGTAGGAGTTAATGACAGGCAGGTCATCTAGCTGTTGAAAACTCTGTCCTAACATTCACTCTTTTAACCCATGTAAACAAAAAGACATTAAAATGATTTATATATGTATAAATATATATATATGTATAAATATATTTATATATATATGTATAAATATATTTATATATATATATGTATAAATATATATATGTATAAATATAAATATATATATGTATAAATATAAATATATATATGTATAAATATAAATATATATATATGTATAAATATATATATGTATAAATATATATATGTATAAATATAAATATATATATGTATAAATATATTTATATATATATATGTATAAATATATTTATATATGTATAAATATATTTATATATGTATAAATATTTTATATATATATATATGTATAAATATATTTATATATATATGTATAAATATATTTATATATATATATATGTATAAATATATTTATATATGTATAAATATATTTATATGTATATGTATATATGTATGTGTATATATTTATGTATATATATGTATGTATGTGTATATATAGTTAATCCAAACATGAAAACACAACAACACAAGGACGTGGAACAAGTCTAGTGTTATTGGACGCTCAGGAAAGGAAAGAAAGAAGGAGGATTAAACTTTTCAAGCAGAGCTCTTTGTCAGAAACATAGGAAAAGGAAATATCCAAGGAAGGGAAGACGGAGGAAAAAAATCACCAACGATACACACACGGTCACATTTTATGTGTATATATATGTATATATGTGTGTGTATATATATATATATGTATATATATACATATATATATATATGTGTATGTGTATAAATATGTGTGTGTGTGTGTGTATATATATATATGTATATATGTGCGTGTGTGTATATATATATATATGTGTGTGTGTGTGTGTGCATATATGTATATGTAAATATTAAGCAATAGTTAATTTAGATAAGATATGAGATAGAGAGTGAAGTGGTGGAATGAAAATAGATGTGAGATATGCAGGGATATTGCATTTGTAGATCCATTATTTTGGCAGAATAGTATACATAAAGTTTCCAATACCTTGTGAGTAAAATCCAATACTATTTAAAATTGGTCATTGTAAATTCCAATGACCAATTTTATATACTATTGGAATTTACTCACAATTTTATCAGTGGCCAGCATATTAAAAAAATACCTTTTAATGGCAAAAATTTTAAACAACTTTATAAATAAGGGCAAAAGAAAAATATTCCTCTGCCTAATATGCTGAGAATAGACGTTGAATTGTCAATAACCTCATAATTCATCATGCGTTTTGAAGAAAGCTGACAGAAATTTCTAAGAAATTCCATTATTACCAAATCAGTCTGATTTCTGAGTTAATTCATAAAGAATTTTCTTGTCATCAGCGGTAAATATGTTAAGAAATAAAATACTTACTTGCACCCCTGGAAGAAGCAGATGCAAAGTCATGCGTATGCTTAAGTACCCCAAATATATCCAGATAGAAATTTCGCAGTGCACCTCAAGACGTG
This sequence comes from Octopus sinensis, assembly GCF_006345805.1. Classification (NCBI taxonomy): domain Eukaryota; kingdom Metazoa; phylum Mollusca; class Cephalopoda; order Octopoda; family Octopodidae; genus Octopus; species Octopus sinensis. Next base: position 19,050,872 of record NC_043019.1, on the reverse strand, counting down.
TGATCAGACTGAAAATTCTCATAGCATAAGAGACAGTCTGGAAGTGTATGGTAATAAATATATATGTATGCATGGTGTGTGTGTGTGTGTGTGTGTATGTATAAGCATCATATGTGGTCTGCTAGAGAGATGCCTGGTTATGGCCATATGTTAGGTATGAATGAAGACAGCTGTGTGAGGATGTGCCACTCTCTAACTGTAGAAGGAACCTGTGGAAGAGGTAGACCCAGGAAGACATGGGATGAGGTGGTGAAGCATGACCTTCAAACATTGGGCCTCACAAAAGCAGTGATAGAAGACCAGGACCTTTGGAGATATGCTGTGATTGAGAAGACCCAGCAACTAAAGTGAGATTGCAAGTATGGCCAATGCCAGTGTTGCATGTCCAGCCCATTTAAGTGTACCCTTGATATGTCAGGCAACATGATATGCTTGAGAAGACCTGTTGAGTGGAGTAAAACCAGTAGCTGTGGCCGGTACCCTCTGGTTGGCTCTTGTGCTGAGGCCACATAAAAAGCACCATCCAGACGTGGTCGATGCCAGTACCCCCTGACTGGCTCCTGTGCCAGTGACTCGTAAAAAGCACCATCCGAACGTGATCATTGCCAGGCCTGCCTCACTGGTTCCTGTGCCAGTGGCACGTAAAAGCACCCACTACACTCTCAGAGTTGTTGGTGTTAGGAAGAGCATCCAGCTGTAGAAACTCTGTCAGACCAGACTGGAGCCTTGTGCAGCCGCTGCCTTTTTCGACCTCAGTTAAACTGTCTAATCTATGCCAGTATGGAAAACGGCCGTTAATCGATGATGTGTGTGTGTATATATATATATATATATGACATTTGCAGTGCCAAATACTGCACTTTTCTAGTTTAGTTAGGCTTGTAACAAACAATATTATTATTATTGTTGTTGTTGTTGTTATTAAATGATCACCTGAAATGTTTATTGTGAAGAACTTTACTACATTTCCCTCGCGTTTCATTGGCAGGGTGGCCTTTATAGAGTAAAAGTAAAACAATACAAAACGAAAGGTAAAAATGCAAACAAATAAATAAATACAGCAGTTTTTTGTTATTTTCTTTACAATTCATTTTTTGTTGTAACTTTTACTCTTTATAATTAACCAACCAGTTTCTGCAGAGACCTAAGCTGGGTTTCTGCCAGACCTCTTTTTCCTTCTCATTATTGTTATTATTGGTCAACAGGGTGGACAAAGTGTATATTGGCATTTCTTCTGGCTCTGAGTTCAAATACCACTGAGGCCTACTTTGCCTTTCAGCTTTTTGTGGTTGACAACATAAACCTCAGTTCAGTCCTGGGGCCAATATAATCAACTTACCTCTCTCCTCTTAATTGGTGATCTTGTGCCAATATTTGAAACCATTATTATTGTTGTTGCTTTTGTTGTAAAGGAGAACCTTATCGTTGCAGACGAACACTTGGCTGCATTTCTTCTGGTTTTACATTCCGAGTTCAAATCTCGCCAAGGTCGCTTTTGCTTTTCATTCTTTTGGAATTGATAGAAATAAGCACCCATTGAGCACCCATTGAGCACCCATTGAGCACCCATTGAGCACCCATTGAGCACCCATTGAGCACCCATTGAGCACCCATTGAGCACCCATTGAGCACCCATTGAGCACCCATTGAGCACCCATTGAGCACCCATTGAGCACCCATTGAGCACCCATTGAGCACCCATTGAGCACCCATTGAGCACCCATTGAGCACCCATTGACCGCTGGGGTCAATGCAATTGACTGGCCCTTTCTCTTAGAATTGTGCCTATAATAGAAAGAATTATTATCGTAGTTAAAAGTAGTGGGTTGCATAAAATGCTTTTATAGTTCTGATACTTTTTTCATCTCTGTACAATCTGAGTTCAAATTCTACCAAGCAAGAAGTGGTGGTGGTGGTGGGGCATAAGTAAAATAAAGTACCAGTCAATACATGGCTTGAACTTAAGTGGCCCCTTCCTTCAAAGTTGTAGCCTTCCAGCTTTACATTCTGCTCAGCTCAATTTCGCCTTTCACCCTTTAGGTGAGGGCGTGTCAATAAAATAAGTACCAGCTGAGCATGGGGTTGGGGGGGGGGTCAGTGTAATCAACTTACCCCCTCCCTCAAAATGATAGGCCTTGTGCCTATAGCAGCAAGGATTATTATCATCATCATTTTTTACATGTTTCAGTCTTTGGAATGCAACCATGCTGGGAGACCAGTTTGAAGAATTTTAGTGGAACAAATCAACCCCAGTATGTTTTTTTTAATCTGCTACTCTTAAAGTTCTCTTTAGCCAAACTACAAAAGCATAGAGAATGTAAACAGACCAACATTGGTTGTGAAGTGGTGGTGGCAGAAGCAGAGACATAGAAATAGAAATTATTGTCTGTATTTTCACATCAACTTTTCCTTACTCAAATGGGTCAGACAGAATTTTGTTGAGTTAAGTTGTTTTCTACAGCTGGATGCTCTTCCTGTTGCCAACTTTCACCTACTTCCAAGTAAAGTAATATTTACCCAAATCCCCTCACAAGTCTTTGTTTGACCTGGGACTATAGCAGGAGACACTTGCCCAAGGTGCTACAAAGTGGGATTGAACTTGGAACTATGTGATTAGGAATCAAATGTCTTATCACACAGCCAACTCTCTGAGGTATCTATGTAGATAGATATCTCAGTGGGTTGGTTGGTTGTGTGATAAGGAGTTTGATGGGAGGCAAGGTAGGGGAGATTCCTTCGTCCTTGTGTGAACAACCAGTGTCCTGTTGAGGGATTGATAAAATACATCCACTGCAAATTTTCAGGTGATGGGATGATCAACCAGCCATAGAAACCATTCCAAAACGATGAGACACGGCAATGTTCTTCTAGTTTTTCTATTGCAGTGTGAACCAGATGATGGAGGAGAAGGACACCTGCCTAGACATAACCCCCCCTCCCCGTATTAGCTTGGAAAGATGGAGACATGTAATGATAATATATGTATACCTGGAAGAAGGGCTTTTCTTTTACATATTGCGGTTTTCACTTTAAAGATTTCTAATCTTGTTAGCACTTTGCTAATGGTTGCTTCTCAACCACGTGGTTTTGGGTCCAGTCCCAATGGACAGAACTTAGGGCAAGTCTCTTCTGCTATGGCACCAAGTCAGCCAAAGCTATGTAAATAGATTTGGTTGATGGATGTAACTGTACTCCACCACTTAACCAATGATGGTTTGTTTACATTCCTGTAACTTAATGGTTCGGCAAATCAAACTGATAGAATAAGTATCAAGCTTTACAAAAAATATTGGTACTGACTAATTAACAAAAAATTCATGGTGGTGCCCCAACATGGCCATGGTCTATGTAAAAGATAAAAGTATATTTAGTATGTTTTTGTTTTTTTTTAATAAAGATGATAGCAACTTCAATGTTTCATTTGAAAGAAATTCTTTGAACTGTCTTCAAGCCATTGTGAACATTCTTTAAAAATATTTTACATTCATTTTCTATATTGGTTTGAATCAATTTGATCCTGTTTTTGCCCTCCTAGATGGGCCAAAAGCCCATGTGTTGCTTGTACATCCTGAGAGACAACGTGGTTTCTATATCTGGATGCCCTTCCTGTTCACAACTACAGGGTGGACTGGGTGCATTTAATCATGGCACTAACATTAAAGAGGATTTTGTGTCCCTACTTTGATGAAAAGTCCCTCTACCCAGGTCAGTGCAATCAAAATGAAGTGAAGGGTGAGTGGTTGGAAACAGTGGCTGTAATGTGGAGGTGATAGAGAAAGAGACAGAAGTGAGACAGTGTTCCTGTTGATGGACTCTATTGAGGCAGAAACATATACCCATGCTTGTCTTCTCATCACCAGATGATAATCCTGTCCTTTTTTCCTTTGTAGCCCATCAGCTTTGGAGAATTCCCAGTTCTTGAGATTATTTCTTCTTCTCAGTTGGCATTTGCAGATTATGACACATCTAACAGCAGAGATAATTGTAATAAATCAGGAATTTATATTGTATGGTATTTGATGTACCTGTATTTGTTTGTTGTTCAAACACATGTACCTGATGACCTGCTCTCAGATATTTCTCTTAGCTCAGTTTCTTGTTTATATATATGCAGACACACAAGAGAGTGGACAAACGAAAGACAGGCACTCAACACATTTATTGAGAGTTACATGTAGGGATCAAAACAGTTTGATTCAAATTCTGTGGTACTTCAAGTTTCAAAGCATGAGATGCTTATCCTCAGCCATTGAAAATTTCCAATGGCTGAGGATAACCATCACGTTTTGAAACTTGAAGTACCACAGAATTTGAAACAAACTGTTTTGATCCATGTGTGTGTGTGAGGCATGGATGTGTGGGTAAGAAGCTTGCTTCCTAATCACTTGGTTCTGGGTACAGTTCCATTATGTGGCACCTTAGCCACATCTGCTAAAGCCCTGTTAGTGTATTTGGTAAATGGAAAGTGAAAGAACCTCATATCTGTGTGTGTGTGTGTGTGAATCGGTGTCTCCTTGACTTGACACTGTTGTCTACCAATGTCTCTCTCATACAGTTAGTGTACTTCATTTCCAATCTTCCATGAAAATCTGTCAAGCCTTGGGGGGGAAATATTACATCTCTTGGAAACAGATGAGGAATGGTAACAGGAAGGTTATCCAAATGTAGAAAATCTCTCAGCAAATTCCATCTAACCCATGCAGATATGGAAGAATAAACATTAACACAATGATGGATGGATGGATGGATATGGAGGAATGCTTAGATGTAGTTGACAGCTTCTGTTACTTAGGTAACCTAAGCAGTTGAAGTGAGTGTTGAGAAAGCATAGCAGCCAGAAGAATACAAAATTAGGTGGAACATGTTTAGGAAGCTGTTACCTGTGCTGCCGACAAAGGAATTTTCTCTATGAATGGAAAAGCAGATTGTATGGGGGTTGTGTATGGAGTGCAATATTGATTGGGCATTCACTGTATGTGTATATGTATGTATATGTATATATATATATATATATATATATGTATGTATATGTATGTATGTATATGTATGTATAATGTATGTATATAATGTATGTATGCATGCCTGTGTTACATATGTATATTTATGAATATATATATATATACACGTGTGCGCATGTATGTGTGTATATATACATGTATGTGTATGTAGATATGTTTATACATATGTGTGTACATGTTTATATGTATATGTTTATATATGACTATTTATGTTTGTTTGGTGTTATTTTTCAACATGTGCATATATATATATATGTGTGTTTGGATTGTTCTGAAATATATGCAAGTTACTAATCTTTTGGTCATCTCTTCAACTTGCATCCATTTACTGCCAATTTGAAAGATTTACTCTCTCTTATTCATGACTTCCTTTCTGTAGATAAGCATCACTTTTTGTTGTTCATAAAGCTGAAGATTTGCAGATTCTCGTGGATCCGATTTCTGCATCTTGTAAGGCATAATTAGCCTGGACAAAACTGTTGCAATGCTCCAGCCTGTACCAGGAAACCCATATGTGAAGCCATCTCTCATAGTGGAAGGAACAGTACTGAAAGTGGTGCAGAAGTTTGTCTCTACCTGGGAAGCACACTCAGCTGGTGTTGCCCCCTTCAATTACGAAATATATTCAAAGCTTCAGGAGGCAACCGATTCCCTTGGGGCTCTTTGAGTTTCATGTCTGGTCCCAACATGGTATCACAAAACAAACAAAAGTTGCCGTGTACCGTGTGTGTGTGTGTGTGCTGACATCGCCCTTTTACTCATGTGAGACGTGGACCCTTTATAGGCATCGTGTAGGGGTCCTCAAACACTTCCATCAGAGGTGTCTGAGATACATTCTGAGTGTTGGTGGGTAGTCGACATCCTGAACATTGAGGCCATGATGCACAAGCACTGATTATGCTGGGCTGTTCAGAAGAATTATGAAAGAACCCCCTAAGCAGATGTTATACAGCAAACTTATTTGTAGAAAGCACCCCTAGCAGAAAGCAAGACTACAATTTAAGGACTGTTTTAAGTTCTCGTTGAAGGCCTGTGATATATGGAAGGTCAATTGGGAAAGCAATGCTTGTCATCGCCACCAGTGGAGGGAACATGTAAGAGAAGGAGTGGGTATTTTGGGGGGGAAAAGTCCCATTTTTCATGCTTAGCTTAACTGACCTGCTCAATAATGCATTGTTGTTAAAATATAATTGATATATACACACCTTTTATCTATTTTGGTTACGATATCATTTTTGGAATTCTTAAATTTTATTTTTATACAGCATAACAATATTGCTTATAAACATTCCCCCATGGGGCCCCTAATAAAATTTCCTCTATTGACATCTTTGGTTTCTTAGTGTCTTGCCTCTTTAACTGGTAATTAACACCATGATTTGAAGCCTACCCCTACCCTGCCTTTTTTTATAGACAGCTACTTATATTATTTACATTATTTACATTCGATGGATATTTGTCCTCATCTTGTTTGTTGTTAACACAACGTTTCGGCTGATATACCCTCCAGCTTTCATCAGTTG
>NC_043019.1:18869331-19034331 GCF_006345805.1 Octopus sinensis | reverse complement strand
AAAGCTTTTGACAAGGTGGATCATGGTATGATATGCCACAAACTGCATGACCTCGGCATAGCTGGAAAACTTGGAGTGTGGTTACATGACTTCCTGAAAGATAGGAGTCAGGCAGTAGTGGTTAATGGAGCCACCTCTATGAACACACAAATAGTGAGCGGTGTTCCACAGGGCACTGTCTTGGGACCACTGCTTTTTATAGTGACCCTCTCAGATATGCCCTCAAATGCCCTCTCTGGGGATTTTGTTCTTGTGTACAGTGGCCTTTCTCTCTGGGACACATTTGTAGCATATATATGGCTTGCATTACAGACATGAATTGTTGAAGTTTCATGTCGATGTTGAAGTTTCATGTATATATGTGTATATATTTGTGTCTATATCTGTATATATATTATAATAAATTTGAGACAAAACCACTATTATGCAAATCAAAGAAAGAAAGACTTAAGCCAATACATAAAATATAAAATAATTTATATAAATTAAAATTTAAAAAATGAATAACCACTACAATCGTTTCGTGTCAGCACATCTTAGACATTCTTCAGGTGGTTTCTAAACCTAAAATATAAAATATAATCAATATTTTTATGATATAAATATCTATATAATCTAAATAAACTCTATTATTAAATATGATTATATCGAAATCGACTATAATGTTAAATATTAACTTTAATTTATAAGGTAGAAAAACCATATGCTAATATCCATTTTAGTCTATATCGCCTTATATAGATATTTGAAATAACTAATATATATAAATTATCAATGAAAATATATATAAAAATATTATAATCAAGATCTAAAATAGACTCTATAAATGATTGTATATAATGAAAACCTAATATATTTAATTTCTCATATTTAAAGATGAAATAGCTAATTTCAAAAAACAAAAAATATATATATATACACACAAGCTCATGCACCTATATACATGTATGTATATAAATACATCCAAATACGCACACAATGTGTATATATATATGTATATATGTGTGTGTATATATGTATATATATGTGTGTATATATGTATATATATGTGTGTATATATGTATATATACATGTGTGTGTATATATTTGTGTATATGTATATATATATATATACACACACACACATAAGGACAAAAAGTCAAGGTAGAAATTGCTAAAATAAATTTATCATAAAAACATTTTAGTCCTGGTTGTAGTCATTCAGACTGTTTCAACTCTAATTATGGGAAACAATTAAATTTTTGAAAATTTAAATGAAGATTGGCTATGTGTACAGGGAAGAATTGCAGGTAAGGATCCACGAAGGATCAATCCTCAGCCCCCACTTATTCGTCTTAGTCTTCCTCTAACTTGAGTAGCGTTCTTTGTGCAACATGTGGTCAAGCATTGTCTTGCAAGAGAATTGGTCTGTCTCTTGTTTAATTGCAAGTTCACTCATCATTTCATCCAATTGGTTGTTGTAATTGACTTAGCAAATCTCAAGAAGCTGTAGTGAAAGACACCAGTGCTGGGCCACCAAACCGACACCATTAGCTTGTTATGGTAAATATTCTTTTTGGGGTTGTATTTTGACACTTCGTCTCTATCCGACCACCGTGCAGAACGCTTGCTATTGTTGAAAAGAATCCATTTTTCATCACACATAACAATACAATGCAAAAATGTTTCGCTTTTATGCCATGACAGCAAAGTACAGCAAGTTTCAAGATGCTGGTTCAGTTCATGTGGTACTCACTTGTCCAGCTTCTGTGGTAGCCACTTGTCCAGCTTCTTTACTTTGTTGATTTGTCTCAGATGATCCAATACAATTGGAATCGAAACATCAAACTTTGCTGCTAACTCACACGTAGTTCGAGATGTATCTGCTTCCTCTGCACTTTCCAGCTCATCATTATCCACCTTGGTCTCTGGTCTACCATGGGGCTTATTTTCAAGAGTAATGTCACCAGACCAGAACTTCTCAAACCATTGACGTACAGCGTGCTCGTTCGCCCCGGTCTTCACCAAACACCTCATTGATGTTTCAAGCTGTCAGGGATGCATTGGTTCCACAATGGAACTCAGATTCATAAACAACACGAATTTTTGATCTATCCATTGGTTCGCAAAAATTGATTTACAAGAGAAAACTCACAATATAATCAGACACCATGAATTGCATTTCGAAAAGTCATGGTGCAACTCTTCAATGTTGCAAAACAAAGAATTGTCAGGATAAAATATTAGAGTTAATGACGGTCAAACTTGGTGCAGAAGAAAATCAGACATTTCATACTTAATCAACTTTATATGTTTTATCTTATATTTAATCTTTCTATAAGATGTAATTTTTCTAAATGGTATAATTTAATTTTTCATTATTGAATTGATAAAAGGTGGGGGTTTTTTCTAATTTATATGTGTGTCCACAACTTGCAGCAATTATATTTAATGGCTATAGAGTTACAAATAATGCCAAACCTTTTCAGTTCACTGTTGTCTATAGCAATATAAAATGGAAATAAAACTAAACCTTCCCAAAACCTCAAAGAGCTGATCCAGCTAACGATTCCCAGACAACTGATTTCCAACTGCATCTCACTGGACTTTTCTTCCTGTTTCTGTCTTTGCTGCCCATGGTCACCTGCAACTGTTTTAATGGAATTTTAACAGCTTCAATCTCACCTGTCTTGGACAACTTGCAATGGCATTAGGTTCTACTTCTTTTGAGACTTAAATCTGCTGTCAAATTAGTAATTTGGATATTGGTAAGGTTGCTTTAGTGGAATTTATTATTCATATATCCTCAGGAAAGGACTGAAGGACAGATTCTTCAATCTGAGCCAAAAGTCTAATGGCTGGATAATATCCATAATCTCAATTGGTTATGCTTAAGGAACCCAGCCTGAAAGTTTAATGACAGTTGCTGCTTCTGATGGGATCCTAAAGAGGATGTATCTGAGGACTCTAACCCCACCCAACTCTTCTTGGAATAGGGAGTAGCAAAGAATGATAGATATGCTCACAAAAAGACATCAAAATGGTCATATCAAATCCTGGAAGCTATTCAGAAAATTTCTTCAGTGTTCTGCCCAGCATTCAACTAAATGCTCTTGTGATATTGGCACAATCAAGTGGAAACCCAGTCCTGTTGAAAAATATATGAGTCACTGTCAGATAATTAAAAACAGACTAGAATTATCTGTTAATATCTGGACATAATGGTCAGCAGTGCATGTGTCATCAAAACAAGCCAGGTATAATCATAGCAGAAGCTTGAGAAGACAATTCAGGTCTAGCGAGTTCTTTCTTTATAGTTTGATAAGGGTTTTGTTTTGCTGCATAAAAACAAGCAGTTGGCTTGATTGATGACTGCAGCCACCTGAAATGCTGCCTCATTTTAGCCAGTTTTGGGATCAATAAAAAACATGATTATTGCAAATGAACACCACTCAGAGTTGAGTTCCACTATCAAAATCCTCTTCATTTCGTGTTTATTATACAATTCAAGAAACAAAGGGATTAAATTTAAATCTTTTACAGTATTGCAATGATGCTTGGCAGATATTCAGTTGATGAACCACACGTAAAAAAAAAACAGAAAACAAATGTCTGATGATGTTGTTGCTGCTGTTGGCTGATGATTTTTCTCATCTGCCCTGATTGACAATGGCCAACCATAAACAAGGTACATCATTAATTGAACAACTACTCTCTCTCACTTATCAATTTTTTTTGCTACTGGTTTCTGAACTCCTTCCATTGTCATTGGAGTAAATATTTCTGCCTAACAAGCTACACAAAATCTGCAGTGCTGTAACAGAATTGATTTCTCTTTTCTGAAAAGAAAATGAGTGCATATAAAATTATTTAAAAATAAATTGGTCGTTACCATTCAGCGCTTTGGTCTTGTCATCCCTTTCCATCTTACTTTCCCACCAATTTATGCAGTCAAGTAATTATTGTATGTTGATGTAGCAGCGCACCTCTTTGTAATCATCCTCCCGTCCCCAATGCTCTGTCATCCTCCCACTAATCCTCTGTGGCTACTCTGCACTATTAGACCCTCCCTATCTCTGTCAGCCTCTCTCTCTCCCTCCTACCACCCTCTCTCAACAATAAACCTTTGTAACCCCAATAATAATAATTGTCTTGGACCCTGGCAAATCAGCTCATCCATGCTGGCCAGTGAATGACTGACCCCCCCATCACTCAGGCTGCCTATTCAACTCAGATCATCACTTTGTATGGCTACAGATTAGCTGCAAGAATATTCTGGAGATACGAAACTCTCAGAAACAGCATTGAATCAACATTGCTGCATCCAACTGAAGCCTGTTTCCTGCCAAGGTCAACTTAACCTTTCGTTCTTTTGAGGTTGATAAAGAAAATACCTGTCATGTACTGGGATCAATGGTATCTCCTAATCCCATCCTTTCCGTCTGAATCAGAAACCATTAATTAATCAGCTAATATTGATGACATTATTTTTTAGGTTCCTCCACATTAGTAAAACCAATGCTGAAACAGCCACTAATACATCATCATCATCATTTTAACATCCACTTTTCTATGCTTCCATGGGTCAGGCAGTGCCAGATTTCCAATAGAGGGATGCCCTTCCTGTCACCAACCCTTGCCTATTGCCAACCAAGGTAATATCTCTGTGGCCAGACATGTTTTCACAGAATATTGGAAATAACTCTGCTTGTATGACCATCACTCTTGCTTACAATTATCACATGATGTCAAGACAAGGAGACACAAATATATACATCTGCTCACACACATATACATAAATAACAGGCTCCTTTTAGTTTCTGTCTACCAAATCCATTCACAAGGCTTTGGGTAGCTAAAGCTTATAGCAAAAGGCCCTTGCCAAAGGTGTTACCCAGTGGAACTGAACTTGAAATCATGTGGATGGGTTTTCATTCACACAGCCCTACTTGCACTTATTATGTGCAATCTCTTGTTTTATAGAATTCACATTCAAAGGAAATCCTTCCATCAGAATTTATGTGAAAAAAATGTTTGTTCCAAACACCAGATGAACAAAAACAAATATTTAAATGCAGAACTGCCCTACTTAATGTGGTGAGTCAAAAATATTTTTAATTAGTTAAAATTATAACTGCAATGAGAAGTCAGTAATGTCAAAAGAAGCAAAGGAGAAAACTCTTTGAGTATTGTTCCTTGACCCAATAATGACTTATTTTGCTGTTTCAGCATTTGTTATATTTTCAAGTGGCTGGTTTTGGTGACATGTAAAAGCACCCATTACGTTCTTGGAGTGGTTGGTGTTAGGAAGGGCATCCAGCCATAGGAAATCAAGCCAAAATCAGATGGGCACCTAATGCAGCTCTCTAGCTTACCAGTTCGTCAAACCATCCAACCCATGCCAGAATGGAAAGCAGGCTCTAAACGATGATGATGATATATATATTGTAAGATATATATATAATTTCAGCAAAAAACAATTAAGATTCAAATGAATATGGTACTTAACTTAGATGCACCAGGATTCTTTATGGTATTAACCATAAAATTATGTGGGGTGATTATAACCAAGAAAAAAAGCAACAAGAATGGATCGGTAGATTAGTACAATTGTTTCATACTAAAAACATTTAATTTCAAGCTGCAAATATTACAGCAAACATAATGTCAAGTATTCATCAGCTAAATCACATATAGGCTTTCCATATATTCTCTAAGAATATATGGAATACTTGACATTATATTTGCAGCTTGAAATTAAATGTTTTTAGTGTGAAACAATTATACTAATCTACCGATCCATTCTTGTTGCTTTTTTTCTTGGTTATATATATATATATATATATATATATATATATGTGTGTGTGTGTGTGTATAATCTGGCACATAAAAGCACCCATTACACTCTTGGAGTGATTGGTATTAGGAAGGGCATACAGCCAAAGGAACCATGCCAAATCAGACTGGAGTCTGGTGCAACCCCTCAACTTACCAACCTTGGTCAAACCATCTAACCCATGCCAACATGAACAACAGATGTTAAACTGTGTGTAAGAAGGATAAAACGTCAAGTAAACCCTTGTGTAGTTGATTATACCAGTCACCATTACTTGACAGGTATTTTGAGACCCCAGAAGAACAAAGGATAAATTTGACCTTAACAGCATTTGAACTTGGTATGTAAAGAGCTGAAACAAATACCACAAGGTATTTCGCTTGGCATTCGGTGATAAGCGTGAGAGTTGGTTGATTCCATTGACTTGCAATACTTGACAATTATTTCATGAAACCTGAAACGGTGAAAGACAAAGTTGATTTAGGCAGGGTTTCAGCTGAGAACTTAAGGAGCCACAACTACTTATTGCAAAGCATTTTGTTCACCATTCTACCAATATTACCAATACACTGTCTTTAAGTAAAAATGGCTTCAAGTTTTGACTCAAAGCTAGTAATTTTTAGGGAAGGGTGGTTGATTTTCTTGACATCCCCAACCCCAAAACTGCTGAAAACAAAGTTGGCCTCAGTGGCATTTGAACTCAGAATGGAAGAGTGGAAGAAATGCATTTTGGTTGGCACACTAACGACTTGACCAGCTCATCTCCTTTTCTTAAGAAATGATAATAATAATAATAATAATAATAATAATAATAATAATCCTTTCTATGAAAGGCACAAGGCCTGAAATTTTGGGAGAAAGGGCAAGTCAATTACATTGGCCCAAGTGTATAACTGGTACATATTTTATCAACCCTGAAAGGATGAGCAGCAAAGTTATCTTCAGTGCAATTTGAACTTAGAACGCAAAGACAGACAAGCGAAATGCTACCAAGTATTTTGCCCAGCACACTAACAGTTCCACCATTTTGTTACCCTTCTAATAATCCTTTCTACTAGAGGCACAAAACCTGAAATTTTGGGAGAAGGGGTAAATCAGTTTCATGGACCCCAGTGTGTAACTGGTGCTTATTTCATCGACTCCAAAAGGATGAAAGGCCAAGTTGACCTGGGTATAATTTAAACTCAGAACGTAGCAACAGATGAAATACCACAAAGTATTTCACCCAGCGTGCTAACGATTCTACCAGATTGTCCTCTTTATAATAATAATGGTGATGATGATTTCAAATTTTGACGCAAGGCCATCAATTTTGGGGGAGGTGGTATGTTGATTACATTGACTGCAGTGTTCAGCTGGTACTATTTTACTGACCCCAAAAGGATGAAAGACAAAGTCAACCTCAGCAAAATTTGAACTCAGAACATAAAGATGGACAAAATGCTGCTAAGCACTTTGTCTGGGACACTAATGATTCTGCCAGCTTGCCACCCTTATAATAATACAGGACAACAGAGGGACAAAAAGAACTCTCAGAGACTGGAATATTTACAATATCCTGTGAGTATTTAAAATTCCCTTCAAAATAAGTTAAGAAATGTTCAAATTTACATATCTACAGTTTTCAAACAACCAAAACGATCAGCTTTAAAAACTTGAATATCCACAACTGCTGTGAATGCTCATCCTTTCCTATCTCCCTATTCTAAAAACATTACAGTTTTCTTTGTGTGGACATACAAAAGACCAGCTTTGGTGAATCTGAAAACTTTCTGTGAAAATTTGACCCTTCTTGTCTTTTCTTTCCTTTCTCCCTGAGTATTCAAAAATGTAAGCATCCTTTTTATCTCCTTTTTATTGCAAAACCACAACTGTTTTCTCTAAACGAGCATCTCTAGAAAAGTCAACTTCAATCTCTACAATATTACCTTTATTTTCTCCCTGAATACCCGAAATATGCAAACACACCCTTTATTGCAATAACAGAAATGCACGTGGAAAAAAAAATAATAATAATGATACTAATAATAGACTCTCTCTGGTCAAACACAACTTCTCTCTTTTCACAAATAATACAGAACAGAGTAACTCGGCCCTTCCTAAATTTTTCTTAAGGTCAAGGTCACTGTTGTTCGCTGCCAGTAGTAGTAGACATTTGAACTCTTTTTGACCGATAGGACCCCATCCCACCTAAAAAAAAAACATTACATGAGCCGCATTTACTACTACTGCTACTACTACCACTGCTGCTGTTGCTACTACTACTGCTGCTGCCATTACTGCTACTACTACTATTACCACTGCTGCTGCTGCTAATGATGATAAATGTGACCCCTGTATGAAGATTAGTGGTTAAGAAAAATAAAAAGTATTTTTAAAAATGAAAATTTAATAATAATTTAACTTAAAAAGAAAAAAAAATTTCAAACAGTCCACCAAATCGCTTGTCCAATAGTTATTCTGGAAGTGCGCCTGTCAAGAGGCTGTCAGCCTGATGGTGAAAAATTTTCAAATGACAGAATATCTTCCCCGAATACGAACCTAGAAGGTCACTTAAACGGGATTTGTCCCAAAGTAAAGCCCCAAAGTTCACCACCACAACGACCACAAAATCAATAATGTAAAAGAACTAAATAGAACCGGGAAGAATATAAATAAGTAATATACGCTTATTACTTTGCATTAAGTAGGCCAACCCAAGAAAAACACACCGCAAACTCCTACAGAATTTGGAGGAATCCAGCTAGCAGACCAAACCTGGATGAAAACAGATTAGCAAATGTTAGAAGAGATATCTTCAGAAATACCAGACTCACAGATGCAGAATTAACCTCTATTAAAAAAGTGGTAGAGAATGACCTAAATGTAAGTCAGGAAAGAAATAACGAAGCTGAGGAGAGGAATGTTGGGCCACAAGCATTGACTAAAAGGCGCCCATCTGCCGAAACGACTCAAGATCCTGAAGAAGGAAAATATAATGACCCTAGAAAAAACAGCCCTGAAAATGATGTCGAAACAGAATTTGAAGACCTCATGTTTGTTGAACAACACAGAAAATCTATCATTGAAATGAAGCAAGAAGTTCTGAATGAGCTTGCAGTTGTAGGCCATACAACTATGAATGATAGGGAACCACTCCATAAACTCTCAAATGCACATCAACATAAAACAAATAAAAATTGGCAACTGCGTTACACAGGAAATCATACACCAACTAAAACCCGATCTTAATAAATTAAATGAAATTATTTACTCTGTCGCTAAGGTAATCGAAAGACGCTGTTTAACACCCTAAAAGCCAACAATACCAAATTCGAAAAGAAAATCAAACTGGAGGAGTAGAATTGAAACTGAAATTGAATCATTGCGAAGGGAGATATCAATATTAACTGAGCTAATCTCTGGAAATGATGTAAGATCAAGAAAAGGCAGGAAGATTGTGAGAAAATATGGACGCTCAACAAGAGAAGAACTAATGTCAGCGAAAGAAACACTTAAATAAAGAGTTCCAGCAAAAGCTCAGAGAATACGCAGATTTGAGAAAAGAATCAAATACTATAAGCAAAATAAGATGTTCAAATCCAATGCCAAATCATTTTACAGGGAAATAGGGAAAGAAAAAATAACCATTGAAAATCCACCCCTAATGGAAGAAGTTGAAAACTTTTGGAAAGGGATCTGGAGTGGTGAGAAACCATACAATGAAAATGCAGAGTGGATCAAACGCACCCAAGATGACTACAAAAATCTACAAGAACAGGTATGGGAAGACATCCCAATCGCCGACCTAAGGAGGGCACTAATGGAGGCTCATAAGTGGAAATGCCCTGGTATTGATAGAATACCAAATTTCTGGCTCTCATCACTCTCGTCCACACACAAAATGTTAGTAATACTATTTAATAGTATTATGAAAGACCCGGAAAAAACACCACATTGGATGGCAAATGGTATTACTTACCTCTTGCCCCAAAATAACAAAACGAAAGACCCAAAAAACTACCGGCCTATAACATGTTTGTCTACTACCTATAAGATTTTGACATCTATTCTAGTGGAGAAAACATATACGTTTATGGAAGAGAATAACCACGGAACAAAAAGGATGCAGACGAGGCTCATACGGATGCAAAGATCAGCTTCTAATTAATCGCATGATCCTTGAGAACTGCCATAACAAGCGCAGAAATCTCAGCTCTTCATGGATTGATTATAAAAAAGCCTTTGACAGCATACCACATTCGTGGATTCTGAAATCGCTGGACATTTTCAAAATTTCTCCTGTGAAGAGAACAGGATATGGCTACAAAATTGACAACAGGAAAATAAGCCATCTATTTTATATGGATGGTTTAAAACTATACGGCAAAGATGATGAAGAAATTGAAGGACTACTACATACTGTGAAAGGATTCAGTGATGATATTGGGATGGAGTTTGGCCTTGAGAAGTGTGCCAAAGCCACTTTTAAGAAAGGGAAATTGGTAAAGTCAAGTTCAATCGAATTAGATGTCAAAACAGTAATAAAGGAACTTGAGCAGGAACAAACCTATAAATACCTAGGAATAAATGAAGGCTCTGGTATCCAGCATGCAAGCATGAAAGGTAAGGTTAGGAAAGAATGTTATAGAAGAGTTCGAGCAGTCCTGAAGTCTGAGCTGAATGCATATAATAAGGTTTTAGCCATAAATTCCTTAGCAGTACCAGTTGTTCTTTATAGATTCAATGTGCTTAACTGGAATACCAGTGAAATAATGAAAATTGACAGAAAAATCCGCAAGCTACTGACTTGTAATAAGATGCACCATCCAAAGGCAGACATGGATCATCTTTACCTTCCCAGAGCTCAGGGAGGTCGAGGTTTTATCCAGCTTGAACTTACATACAAAACCACCACAATCGGACTGGCCAAATACCTTGAAGTAACCAACGATTGGATGCTAAAACTTGTTGAAAAACATGAAAGACTGAAAAGACTTCACTCTATTCTCAAAGAGAGCACAAAATTCGCTGCTGATCTCTTAGATACCCACCAGATTGATCAGGCTGAAGGAAATGCGCCAACTGCAGCTGCAAAGACAAAAGCACATGAAAATTTAGCTAGCAGATGGGGACAGAAACCTCTCCATGGCAAGTATGTGGCCCGTAGCAAACAAGCTGATGTCGACCAGAAACACACGCACCAATGGTTACGAAGCTCAGGGCTAAAAGCAGAGAGTGAAGGTTTCATATTAGCTGCTCAAGACCAAAGCTTATTAACCCGGAACTATCAAGCCAATGTAATAAAAAATGGAGCCGAAATGCCGATTCTGTAACGATGAGATTGAAACAATAGACCACCTAATCTCAGGGTGTAGAGTCTTAGCACCTGCAGAATATAAAGCAAGACATGACAGAGTCGGCCAGTATTTACACTGGACAATATGTCGGCATTATAAAATCAAAACCGCTGACAAATGGTATAAATATCATCCTGAAGCTATGACTGAGGGAGAAAATGTGTCGATTCTATGGGACTTCCCCGTGCAGACCGACAGGACTATAAAAGCTAATAAACCGGATATTATTATAAAAGATCAGGCAAAAAGGATGTGTTTATTAATTGACATGAGTATTCCTTGCGATCACAATATAGCGGTGAAAGAATTTGACAGGATTAGTAAATATAAAGACTTGCTAATAGAAATTGAAAAAATGTGGCATCTCAAGGCGACTACAGTACCAGTGATTGTAGGATCTCTAGGAATGATAAAAAAAGGTACTGAAACCTATTTGAAAATGATTCCAGGCTTACCATCCCTACAGAAAGTGCAAAAAATCGTATTAACTGGAACGGCTCATGTACTGAGAAGAGCACTATCGCTGTGAAAACAACATCCATTCGTGAATTTATTAATTAATGTTTTTAAATACATATTTTACCTGTGAATGCATACAATGAGCTTCTCTGCCCTAGGTGTACAGAAAACACTTGGTGAGAAACGGAAGAAAATTTGAAGAAAGAAGGAAAAAAAGAAATAATAATAATAATTATTATTATTATTATTATTATTATTGTAATAAGTTCTACTCTAGGCTGAAGGCCTGAAACTTGGTGGGATGGAAATTAGTCAATTACTTTAACCCTTGTGCATAACTGGTACTTATTACATTGATCCTAAAAGGATAAAAGGCAAAATTGAACTTGGAACATAAAGTTGGACAAAATGTCACCCAGCATATTGTATGGCTTGCTAACAATTCTGCCAGAGGCACAGAGCCACAAGGTTTTGGTGAGAGAAGTGTTGATGAAATTGGTCCTAATACTTAACTGATAATCTTAATTCAGTTTTGTGAAAACTCATTCTGTCATTCATTTAAAATAGGAATATGATTTGCATTTACTCCAAAGAAATTCTTATTCATCAACAATCTTTTGTACAAATCTTTTGTCATAGGTTGTTGTTATTATTGTTGCTATTCTCTTTGTTCTCTCTCTCTCTACCGCTGTGCTGTACCATTAACCTAAGCTAAAACCATTATTGTTGTCTCACACAACCTGCATACAGCATACACACATGCATACTTCTTTTGCATTACACGTAATAAAATTAAGTTGATTAGTATCAACTGTGCTTGTAAGGGGGAGGAAGAGGGTTATAGCTGTGTGTTTAGAGAATGCATATACACAGATAAGGATACACACACACACACACACACACACACACACACACACACACACACACACACACACACACACCATGCACAATTGCAAGCTGAGTGATTAAGAAGCTTGCAGGTTCAATTCCACTGTTTGTTATTTTGGCCAAAAGTCTTTTTCTATAACCTCTGGTCATCCCAAACCTTTTATAGGTGAAAACTGTGTGGAAGCCCATTGCATATGTCACACATGGTGATTCAACATCAAAATTATGTTACGGGTCCATCTCTTTGGAATACTCAGCCACTTATGTTTGCTAATAACAAATGAGTAGATTGTTCAGTTGATGGAGCAACTGGAATATTCATCCATCTCTTTGGAATACTCAGCCACTTATGTTTGCTAATAACAAATGAGTAGATTGTTCAGTTGATGGAGCAACTGGGATATTCATCACTGAAATGGACAAAAGTCATTTACTTGCTTTAAATTTATCTTTTTTTTTGTATGACTGTGTATATGAATAATGTGATGGGTGTGTATGTGGTATTGGTTTGTTTACATCCCTGTAACCTGGTTCAGCAAATGAGACTAACAGAATAAGTCCTAGTGTTGATGGATTCAAGTAAACCCTTCAAGGCAAAGGGATTTTGTATCAAGCATTTGTCACAACTCCTGATTAAAGATTTACACAAGGTCCCCTATTAGCACTTTCAAGTGTTAGCAATAGCTTCATTCATTTAGTGCAGGTATCAGGGAAAACTTCACATCCTTTTCTCAATTTATCTAGAAACTAAGGATCCAAATATCTTCAGGGTACAGGGGCGTACTTGATAAACCCACTCTATCCTCCAACTGGACATAAAACTGTTGGTTTTTCTCTAACAGTTTTACAAGTATTTAAGCAGCTGGAGATAGTCCTTCACCAGAGCTTAGCAATCCTATTTCATTGTTGTCATTGGCAAAGGTGTCCTCCGTGTGCCAAGAAGGGTCATGCTCACTGATACAAATTAAAAGCCATTAGATTCAACAAGCTTTGTTGGGGTTTCCTTGACAATCATTAAATTACAAAAGTCTAATCACTTTTCATCTGCTAGATATTCAACCACGTGCATTATGTTGACCAATAACAATCAGCCTACTGTCGACTTCCCATATGGATGCATGCAGCACAGATGTTAAAAAACAGAATGAATTTATTTAGGGAATGAAATAATGTTCCTACTTGACAAAATAACATTTAGACGGTTTTTTTTAAATTAAGGAAGATGCTTTCAGGTCAACATGTCTGCATCATCATCATCATCATTTAATATGTTTACCATGCTGGTATGGGTTGGATGGTTTGACTAGAGAGCTACACCAGGCTCAGTGCACAAATTTTATCTTGTCTGTCTTTCTTCATCTGTTGTATATGGAGGGATTGTCATGGAAGTACAGTTCTTTAGTGGCTCCAAAGGAGGAAGTCTGGGATGATTAAATCAAACAAATTGATTTGTCAGTTGAGATTTGTATTTCTTGAAATAAATAATTCTCCAAACAATCTCTCTTGCAGTATGGTCTGTTGTTCCACCTTATTGCCCTCAGACCATTATGTCCGGAGCAGCTGGTCAAAGAAATTCCTCTCACATTTAGTGGCATCAGCCATCAGTTGCTATTCGTGCATTTTCTCTCTCATCCTTGAAGAAATATGAGCTGATTATTCATTGTGAATTTACACTGATGGCTCTCAGCTTTTGTTTCCCCCTAAATCTGGTATTTCTTTTATTAACATAGCCATTAAGCTGGAAATGAACACCAGCATCCAGGATTAATTTGTAAAGAAATCAATCCCCATCTCTTGCCTCAAAAGGGAATCGTCCTTTCCTACTATCAACAGCTATTTTTTATTTTATTTACTAAAGGATTAACAAACCCTTATAATCCCGAGATGGGTGTCATAGTCAAATTGGTTAACTTCTGGAATAATTATTTCTATCTCATGGGGAAGGAAATTTGTCCAAAACTTTTTACATTATTTACCCTCAAATTCTTTTGCAAAATAAAAAATTTGACTGTCAATTATTGGAAAGTATGAAATGAAAAATCATAATCCTGTGGTCATTGGTAATCCACTAGTTTTATTTCTTACATTAATTGCACTCTGAATGGATACATATGTAATTCTATATAGATTAGCTGTAAGAATATTCTGGAGATATGAAACTCTCAGAAACGATATTGAATCAACATTGCTGCAGCTTGGTGGGGGCCTGTTTCCAGGGGTTCTCATGGAACTAGGTCTCCTGACGACCACAGATTCCTGTTGTTAGAAACAATAAATCCGACGGAGTACCATAGATTTAAAAGGCAGATTCTTCTCTCGAAAGACTCTCCTGCAGGAACTTTGTCCCACCACAATTGCCAACGAATTTTCAAAATATAATTCTATATTATCTGTCCTTTGGGCTGTGCTGAATTTCTCCATTAAAATTGCCAAGGGTTGAACAGAAAAATTATTTGAAAGATTAGTATGATTTTCAGGCCTCTTTTCTGTGTGTGTGTGTGTGTGTGTGTGTGTGTGTGCATACACACACACACATTATATATTGTATTTTTTGTGTTGTATGTATTTCTGCATGTATGTATTGTATTTAGTTGTTCATATTAATCATTATCTGCCTTCTGTGAGTTCAGAAATTCTCATTTGTTTTCTTCAATCTTCATAGGGAACTGCCCCGTCTCTTCCCGATAACCACCACCTGCCCAGCCATTCCACATTGCTTTATCTGTCCTTCACCTTGCCCCTTTTTTGTTGCTGGCTGCTCCTACCCATCTTTCCATCCACACACACACACACACACACACACGAGGCTGCAGTATGAATCATTGTAGCGAAGGGCTGGGGATGCAGATGATGATATGATGGGTGTCGAAGGAAAGGAGATGCAAAAGGAAGCAAGGATGTGCTGCTCAGGCAGCAGCATTCTAGAAGTGAAAAAGTGAGTTGTGGTGTAGGGGCCAGTGAGGGGGTTGGTTGTGATGGGGGTGGGGTTAGGTTAAGACCAGAGGAATGTTAATGGTGTAGGCTGAGGTAAAAGAATGATATCATGCTTGCTATCGGCTTTGAAGTACCAATGGGTGACCAATTGATAGAGGTGTTAGAAGGATGGCTAGATTGCTTGGTGGCAAGCATTCTAGCTCCTCTCTTTACTATGAGCTCATATTCTGCTGAGGTCATCCTTGCCTTTCATCTTTTGGGGTCATTAAATAAAGTAACAATCCTGCACAAGAGATCAATTCTTCTCTTTCTCTAAGTTTTTCTTTCCTTCTGAAAGGAATCAACCATAGTCAAGTGAGGAGATAGATTGATGCTATTAGGTGTGAAAGTCCTAGGACATGTCATATGTTGTAACTGTCAGTTTCGACCTCCTCCTGGCTTGCGAAAGTTATGTCCCACAAATGATTCTGTAAACTACGAAACAAATGGTAGTCTGAAGGAGCAAGGTCGGGAGAATAAGGTGGATGAGGATCTTCTGTGATGTGATCTTTGCAGTGTGGGGTCACACATTGTCCTGATGAAACATCACTCCTTTTCGATTCACTAAAACGGGTCTTTTTTTCTTCAAAACTTAGTTCAAACGCTCTAATTGCTGACAGTAGACTTGAGCATTGATTGTTGCATTAGGTGGTAACAATTGAAAGTGAATTACTCCTTTGCAATCCCACCAGATAGAGAACCTTTTCCCATGAAGTTCCCTTCTCGGTTGTGGTTGAGCTTTTTCCCTTTTACAAAGCCACTGTTTACAATGTTTAACATTTCGATAGAAGATCCATTTTTCATCACCAGTCACAAGTCTATCCAAAAAGGGTGAAAGAGTTCACGAGAATGAATTTCTTTGGAGAGAAGAGCAGATGTCAACTCAGGATTTGCGGTTGCTTTTGGACAGTTCATGAGGCACCTATTTTCCAAGTTTAGGAACCTTTCCAAGTTGTTGAAGATGACAATGAACAGTTGTATGGTTTGAACTAAGCTTTATTGCCAATTGTTCAACTGATAATGCAGGATTTTCTTCAAATAATGCCTCAAGGAGCTTATCATCAAACTCAACTGGACGTCCTGTTCGATCTTCATCTTCAAGGCTGAAATCTCCACTTCTGAATTTTGCAAACCATCTTCTGCAAGTTCTTTCATTCAAGCATTCTTTCCCATAAACTGAGTGTATGTTTCGAGTCCTTTGGTTGCAGAGATTCCTTTTTGTACTCATAAAGCCTTATGTGCCACAAATGCTCTTTGGATACTTCCATGTTAGAAAGGGTTTTAATCAAAGAAATTTTAATTCTATTATTCTGTAATTAGTTTAATGTACATAAATGCATAAAGATAATTTTTAATTCCATTAGACATTCTAAAATACTATTAAACTTCATTCAGTTTTAAAAAAGGTAAAATTGGGCAGAACTTATGGAATGACTTGATACAACTCTGACTTCAGGAAAGCAGCCAGCCACCTAATCGCTTATCAGTCTGGTGGGCTCATAAGCCAGATCAATTACCTTCTCACCTGGTGACATGATAGGCAGATGCTGACAAATGCAAAGTCTTTCTCAGGTGAAGAGTGTACACCCCAACATAAGCTACTGGTTAGTGACTTCAGAATTAGGGCTAGAAAGACTTGGGAAAATAACCCATATTGGAAAAGAAGATTATGGAGCTCAAAAACCCAGCTGACAGAAATTTAGAGACATTCTACTGGAAGCTTCTATTGATAGAGAGGAGGAAGTAGGGACATATAGCTTAGAGCAGTGCTACTCAAAGTGGTGGTCCGTGGACTGGCACCAGTCTGCAAGCTATCAGCTGCCGGTACACAGTGAGTTTCCAGAAAAGAAAGAAACATTATAAAATGCTTATCTAATATTCTGTTATATGTTTATAAAATAAATATAAGATAAAAAACAAAATTGTCAACTTTTATTATATTCATTATATATATTGTTTCCGGTATAAATTAATATTACTAAGAAATATTACCTGTCCATAGCACATTGGGGAAAAAAAACTGATTTAGAGGAGAATTGGAAGTTCCTGCAGGACAATATACTGTGGGCTGCAGACCAAATCTGTGGATGGTACAAAGTCCCAGCTAGACTGCAGGTGATATGGTGGAACAAAGAGGTGGTCAGCATGGTGGTGGAAGAAGGAGGTGGACATATAAGAGGTGCAGTGGAATCACAGGTAGATTAACAGGTAAAGTTGTCTTTGTATGTGGCAGGTGTGCAGGAACAATAAGCACTAAGAGCACATGGGACTTAGATTCTCTCAAATTCCCAGGAGGAGGATCTCTTGGAGTTGTAGATAGTTTCTGTTACCTAGGTGACCAGATTAGAAATGGTGGTGGATGCTCTGAAAGTATTGTCTCTAGAATAAGAATAGGATGGAGGAAGTTCAGAGCTATTACCTCTGCAGGCCACAAAAGGCCTCTCTCTCAGAATGAAAGGTAGACTACATGATGCTTGTGTGTGAATGGCTGTACTCCAGGGTAGTGAGTGAGACATGGGCTCTGAATGCTGAAGACATGCATAGATTGGAGAGAAATGAAGGTAGTATGCTCCACTGGATGTGCAACATTAGTATGCGTGTACAACAGAGTGTATTGAGAGAAAAGTTGGGCAGAAGAGGAATCAAATGCAGCATGCAAGAGAGAAGACTGTGTTGGTGCTTGGACATTTGACACATATGAATGAGGACAGCTGTATAAAATAAGTGCCATGGATGGGGGAGACCTAGGAAGACATGGGATGAAGGAAATGACAATGGAGCAAGATGTCTGGCAATATGAGGTTCTTGAGAAGACCTGCTCACTTCAGCAGAACTGAGTTCTAGAAGTGCTGTGTTCCACTCCCATGTAATAAAACTTTTCACACACCCTACTGCAACTAACCAAACTACATTTCTCTTCCTCGTGTTTCCTATTTCATACACTATACTTATCTCTCACACCCTAATTGCTGTCCTCATGGCCCTGTTCACTGTATCATGACTTATCCTGTAGTCCATCCTCCCCCAACCATCACCACCTGTATATATACCCAGGTTTTCACCACTCACTGCATTCCCATCTCCCACTCTCTACTCATGCTTCTTTGGCAATGCCCTGCCATTTATATTGTGACCTCCATGCCTCAAGGGTATGTCCTGGCACTTGCTACCATCATCTCTCTCTCTCTTCTCTTACTCGACCAACCCATTTATATTCTGATCCCCGTCCCTTGTGAATATGCCCAGCATTTTGCCACCATCTCCCTCTTGCTCTCTTCTGCATTCCTGCTATCTCTCACTCTCTCTCTCTCTCCTTCTCCTGCTCTTCCCTCAAGCTGGGTAACCATGTGTCTCCTTAACACCTGTTTCTGTCCTCATTCTTCTCTCTCTCTCTCTCTCTCTCTCTCTCTCTCTGGCCAGGTAACCATGTACCTCCCCTACAGCAGGGCACCTATTTCTCTCTCTCTCTTTCTCTTTGTCACACTCTAACCATTCATCATCTGACACAAGATCCCCTCCACCTCCAATGCCCCCTTCCCCTCTCAAAGACTTCTTGTCTTGCAAATTACTTGGTGACCCTGTCAGTGCTGGTGCCACATAAAAAGCACTCAGTCCACTCTACTGGATGGTCGGTGTTAGGAAGGGCATCCAGCCATAGTAACTGTGCCATAGCAGACATAGAAATCTGGTACCGGCTCCCGCCTGGCCAGTTCTTGTCAAACCATCCATCCCATACCAGCATGGAAAGTAGATGCTAAATGATGATGATATATAAACCACCAGCCCTCTTTCACACGCACATATATACTCTTATACACACACGCACCTTCGTGTTGGGGGTCATCTTTACTTTGTTATCTCCCCTACTTCTTCGCTCTCCTGTGTGGCCCTTCTGTCTGGCAGTCGCCATGATAGATCGTTAGCCACTACACATATTTTTTCTCTCTCCTTGTTTCTTTCTGTGTCCCTTTCTGTAGAAGAGCGTAGTCTCGAAACGTAAAATACTTTTTCTATTCCTGAGCGTTATACTAATACATCTGTTTGTTTGTACACCACCTGTCCTCGTCTTTTGTTTTTTTCGTGAACTTTCCCCCTATATATATATATATATATATATCATCATCATTTAGCGTCCGTTTTCCATGCTAGCATGGGTTATACACACACACACACATGTATGTATATATGTTACAACCATGATATATATGTGTATACATACACAAGTATACATATATCTACACATACACACACACACACACATCTACATACACCCATCTTACTATTCAACACAGACTTTACATCCAACACTCAATTTTGTGAGCTAATTGTAAATATATTTATGAAATGTTTACAACATATCGACAATTTCAAACACTTTGTATAAAGTATTTATACATCAAATAGTTGCTTCATTGATTGTATTATGAGACATAAATTAGAATATTTATCGGCTGTTTTGCCAGAAGCAGAGCATTCTAAAAATATTAACCACTAAGTTATTTATTTCAGAGAATTACTAACCACACTTTTTTCATGTCCATATTTTTTTTATTCGGCATATTTTTCTTTCTTACGGGTTTATTACAAGAGGTTTGTGCTGGCCTGGCTGCTGTATATAAGGACAGTGTACTTAAAAACTCTTCTTCACATAAACTTGTGGTGAGCTCTGCAAAGGAGATGTTGGGACCAATGTTGGGACCAATGTTGCGAGATTTTATGAAATACTATTTAACCATTCAGCATTCAAATCGGTTATATCCATGGTCCAAATATTCTACCTGTTTTATGCTCAGACCATCCAGATCCAGCCTCTCACACCTTTCATACAATGTTATTCTAAAAATAAACAGCACATCACCAAAATCTCAATGTTAAAAGAAGATGCATGACCAATTTAAAGCTGTGTGAATCAATAAACATAAGACAGCAATCTGAAAGCTAAAGGACCAATGTTCTGTGAATGGTGTCGTTTCCCTGCAGCATCCACATACCTGCACATAAATATACGCACACAGTGTGTGTGTGTGTGTGTGTGTGTGTGTGTGTGTCCTTCTGGAATGCATTATCACCCCACCCACCCCCATATACGTAAATATAACGTTTTCAAACCCAAAATACTAAATACATTTGCTATGGCATCTATTTAATAACGTCTGTTTACATGCAGCATTTTTCATTTCTGCATTTGTAAGTAAAGGATTTTACACAGTATCTACTAATGATGTGACTTACTGGTATGCCTACTGCCTACCCTCAGTATTTACTCATGCTATGTGCCTAGAAATTACACACACATGTTTGTACTCTCTTTTACTCTTTTACTGGTTTCAGTCATTTGACTGTGGCCATGCTGGAGCACCACCTTTAGTCGAGCAAATTGACCCCAGGACTTATTGTTTGTAAGCCTAGTACTTATTCTATCAGTCTCTTTTGCCCAACCACTAAGTTACGGGGACGTAAGCACACCAGCATCAGTTGTCAAGCAATTTTGGGGGGACAAACACAGATACACAAACATATACACACACATACATACACATATGTACGACGGGATCCTTTCAGTTTCCGTCTACCAAATCCACTCACAAGGCTTTGGTCGGCCTGAGGCTATAGTAGAAGACACTTGGCCAAGATGCCATGCAATGGGACTGAATACAGAGCCATGTGGTTTGGAAGCAAGCTTCTTACCACACCACTACTCCTCTGCCTATATATATATATATATAAAGTCAAGGTAGAAAATACTGAAGTAATTTTATAAGAACCATTTCAGTACCAGTTTCAGTCATTGAGACTTTTTCAACTGCAAGTATGGAAAACAATTCAATTTTGGAAAAGTTAAAAGAAAAGTTTTTTAAAAGAATATTTGCATAGTATTCAAATACAAGGGGCATTTTCCTTGTTTCTGCCTGTCTCTGTCTCTCTTGTTTACTCTTGTGCATTTGAGGTCGTTGGAATTTCTGTCTGTCTGTCTCTCACACACTCTTTCCTATTTGTATGTGTATATGTCTACATGCACACGCACGTGTGTTTGTGTGTGTCCCTCTAGTGCCAAACAGTATTGTTCCCAAAACAAGCTGAATGTCCAGTCATCTGCCCTAAATCATCAGTATCCATGATTATACATATATTGTATTGGTGTCATGAAAAATGCTTCAAGTATACCTTACAAAGTGGTTGGCCATAGGAAAGGCATGAAACCATGCCATGGCAGACATGGGAGCAAGATGCAATCCATCCTTGAGGCTATCAGATTCTGTGAAACTGTCCAACCCATGCCAGAATGGAACATGGGCATTAAATGGTGAGGATGTGTATGGATGCTGTGGTGTGCATGCCTTTCAAATAGCATTTTTTTTTGTTGTTTATTTTTTGTTGTTCTTCTGAGATGGATTATTTCAGAGAAAGGTAAAAACTCTTGAATATTTGAATATTTTTTAAATTGTCTTCTGGTATTTTCATATCAGCTTTACTAGGATTTGAACTCTTTGCCTTGTTAGAAGCCAAAGTAAAACTCTTGCCGATTATACAACCAGTTTCCTCAAGCTGCAAAGAAAGGAAACTAAATCATCCATTCTGGAATGCATTATTGGATTTTCTCCTCTCTTTTGATGTTGTAAAAGTTTTCTCATCATTTTAGCATCTACTATTTTTTCCATACTTGCAGGGTTCAGGTAAAATTCATTGAAACAGGTTTTTTCTACAGCTGGATGCTTTTTTCTTTCTTGCTTGTTTTTAACTCTCACCTGTTGCCAAGTAAGCTGATATTTTCCCATGGTTGGACATGTTTTCATTAATGGTTGCAAATGAACACAGCTGGTATGATGGTCACACTCATTTGCAATCATGTGATATCAAGACAAGGAGAGACAGACAGACAGATGCCTGTGCTCACCTCACACATATACAACACGCTTCTTTCAGTTCCCACCCACCAAATCCACTCACAAACATATTAGCACATTGTTTAGTGTTTCTTTTTTTCTCCGAAAACAGGATTCGGGGGTTCATTTGTGATACTTTCTGAGGAAATGGATTTTTCTTGATTCATTCACAAACTGCTACATTTGATGTTCATAGGTTAAGGACCAAATTTCTTCTGCAAGATGATGATGACAGTGTGTGGCAGCACCGTTGACTGTTTTCATTAGATCCACTTTTAACAGAGTTAATCGTGGGAAAGTCTTGTGGCCTCCATCTACCAGAGGAGGCATCACTGTTCGTTCCAACAAGATGAAACAATTGGATACTGATGATTTAGTGCAGTTGACTGGACATCCAGCTTGTTTTGGGAACAATACTGTTTGGCACTAGAGGGACACACACAAACACACGTGCGTGTGCATGTAGTCATATACACATACAAATAGGAAAGAGTGTGTGAGAGAGAGAGAGAAATTCCAATTGATTTAGACGCTTCCCCTTTCCTCAAACATGTGAAGAAATATAGACACATAAAGAGATAGACAGAGAGAAATAAGTAAACATCAAATCATCCATGGCAAAAGGAGTGGCACCGAAACAGCTGTGCCAAAATGTCTCCTGACCCTGTTCAAAACTTCCTATCATTTTGGGGGTAAGAGTGCTTAAACAAGTTATTCAAAGACTAACTACACCCATCCCCATTGGGGTCCTTGACTGATTGCACTAGAACAAAGTAGTGACACATTAGCGCTTGCTTAAGTTTTGTTTTTGTTGATGTTGTAAACCTGGGAATCTAATAATGATATTAGTGAGGAAGCTGAAGGCCAGTATTGGAGGTGTGCCACTTTACATGTTGTTGTTGTTTCACCTCAGGTCAGTCCAGGTCAAACATCTATAATCAATGCTGTGGTCATTCCCCTTTTCCAGACAGTTTGTCTCAGCATTATTCAGTATCCTTAAGTCGATAGATACAGATATGGTTGTGTAGTTAACAAGTTCACTTCACAACCATCTGGTGTCAGGTTCAGTCCC
Organism: Octopus sinensis; assembly: GCF_006345805.1. Classification (NCBI taxonomy): domain Eukaryota; kingdom Metazoa; phylum Mollusca; class Cephalopoda; order Octopoda; family Octopodidae; genus Octopus; species Octopus sinensis. Next base: position 19,010,901 of record NC_043019.1, on the reverse strand, counting down.
ACTGAAGGGTACCCCAGGCGAGTGTCTTCCACTCTTGCCCTGAGCTGACCAAAGCCTTGCAGTTAGATTTGGTAGATGTGTGTGTGTGTGTTCATATCTCTTTGTTTTTACATCACATGCTAATCATATATATATATCACCATTGTACAAGAGCTGTTGTTCCTTTGCAATCTTGCATAGGAATATATTCAGCCATTGTGCTAACAGGTGATGGTTGGTGAGAGCAAGAGCACCCAACTGTAGAAAATTTGTTTCAGTGAATTTCATCTGACTCGGACAAGCATGCACAAATGGACATCAATGATGATGACGTCAACAACAACAACAAAAGTATGTGATTTATTTATTTCTATTATATATTACGGGTGGTGAACAATAAATTGCATCATTGGCTCAAGAGTTCACTGCTTTCCAAATGACAAGAGCAATCAGGGATTGTTTACACAACATGGACAGAATAAATAATATGAGGGATTTCATTTGAAACAACATTTGAAAAACATTGGTTTTTCATCTTTCACTGATATTCATCACCAAAAGATATTTATGGATGTGTGGTTAACAAGCTAGCTTTGCAACCATGTGGTTTTGGGTTCCGTCTCACTGAGTTGCACCTTGGCAAGTGTCTTCTACTATAGTCCCAGATCAACCAATATCTTGTGTGTGAATTTGGTAACTAGAAACTGCATGGTATCCTGTTGTGTGTGGGTGTGTGTAAGAAATTGAAATGACAAAAAAAAAACAGAAATTTGTTCTGAACCTTGTTAGCTTACAACTGTTTCTGTCATAAGATGCAATGCACTCCTGGTTGAATGTGTATCACCTATAAGCTTCATCAAAGCTTCAAGCATGAAGTGCAATTGAAATTGCATTTCATTCAACTAAAACTGCATTTCATCTTACGGCAGAAACAGATGTAAGCTAATGAAGTTCAATCACAAAATTTATTTTTCTTTTGACATTTTAACTTATTTCTACTCTGTACCCAACTGACACTTTGTTCTGAAGCATATATATATATATATATATATATATATATATATATATATATATATACATTGAGTTTAAACACCGGGTTATTAGTATTACTATGTCTAAGTGAAATAACAATAAATATATATATATAAACAGCAAAATTTGGGTTTGTTAAAATATGTTTGTGACATATTTCAACTGCTAAAAGGCAAATTCACTGCATGGAAAAAATTTTCTCTTATGGTAAAAAAGTTTAAAAAACCATATCTGTCCAGTGTCACCATCTACCTGGACAGACCTTATTAAAGCCTTTAGCTAAAATACAGTCAACAATATTGACTGATTTGTGCCAGTAGACCACCAGGTCTTGGAAATTATTATAATATTAGCAGCAAGCAGTGTTTAGGTCAGTTAAAATATGTTTATGACCTACTTCAACTGCTAAAAGGCAAAATTTTGTATATGTGTGTGTATGTGTATATATATATATATATATATATATATATATATATATATATATATATATATGTATATATATGTATATATATGTATATAAAATATAATATGTATATAAAATATAATATAATGTTTGTGTTTGTCCCCATCATTGCTTGGCAAAAGAGACTGATAGAATAAGTGCCTGCTTTTCAGGAGTTGATTTGCCCTTCAAGGCAGTGCTCCATCATGGCCACATTCCAATGACTGAAACAAAATAAAAATTCACGTATAACAAACTTTTACCTAGTTTCTATCTACAAAATTTCACTTTCCAATGTATTGGTCCACCTTGGGCTTTGGTAGAAAACATTGAGAGATTGAACCTAACACCACAGCATTCTGAATCAAACTTTTTAACCGTACAGCTATGTCTCCATAATGGAGATTTTGGTTGCAATTTCTGGCAGGTTTTGCAATTTTATCAAGATTCTTTCATTGAATGCTCAATGTCACCAGCAGACACACGGACGATGTGTGCTAATACTTTCATTGTTTTCTATAAATGGTTGCATTTAATGAAACTAGTTGAAAGGTTTTGTGTTCTTTGTAATTTATTTTGGTTTGGTGAGATTTTGGCCCTGGCACAGCTGGCACCATTGTTGTTATTTGTTTCTGTTGGCCAAATCTGATGTCTGTGGAAGAATTATACCTGACTGTGTGTGTGTGGGGGGGGGGGGTTCTTTCTGATGTTCTTTAGTGCTACTGGTAAGAAGAGATGCTGGGATTTGAAGAAGCTACTTTATAGGGTCCGAGGAGATGTTTTGATAGCAACCGCTTTCATGTCACTACCTCAACACTGAATTATTTGACATCAGATGTTTTCATGTTGCTCTTGTATTCTTTCTCTCTCTCTCTCAATGTGGAAGTATGTTTGTGTGTGGTTGTGTAAAAACCAGGTGATTTAATCAGAGCTGGAGTGATGCTGCAGCAACCTGGAAAATGGTGAAGAAATGAGAATGCAGTGCTACACGAGATGAGGTTATCTCTTTGGTGATGACTGTGTGGTTGGTTGTTTTAGGCTAAAATGATTGAGAAGAGAGATTTCTGGAAATGGCAGCTTAGGGAAGCATTGTCCTCTGAATGGTTACTAATGGGCTATTTGAGTGTCAGGGCTTGAACTGTGATGAGATTGGAAAAAAAAAGATCCTCAACATTAATGATGTTATGGATTAGGTTTCCTAGGGTGTTTGAGAGCCTGCAGAGGGAGCGAAAGGCTTGTAGAAGTTACATCACTTGGGTTTTTGTTAAACTTTAAACTTGTTTATGATTTTTCCAAGTTTCCAGATTATTAAAATTGACATTGGTGATACAAGTGGTGATAGCAGATGGAGAACTGATTCCTGCACACACCAAGTCCCTTTTTCATGTAGGGTTGTGATTTTGTCTCTCCTTGAAATTTTTCAGTTTTTAATTTGGGATCTGTTTACTTTGTGTGGATTTTGACGGTTAATGTTTGATAAGGATGTTTATTACACACATGTGAGTGAGAACACTTTCAGATATTTTTGGTATCTAACATATGTCAGATACTGCGAGCGCTGCTTCTGATTGGTCAATCCATGATGATGACCCGAGGTCACGGTGACAGCACTACTTTTGTCATTCATAAGTTACAACTAAACTTCATTCATTACTTTCACGAGCAGGTAGAATGTAGCCATGTAATTAAACAAACATACTATCTTTTTTATACCAGATATCACTTGAAGTCATATACACATAAAATATAAACATTTCTGGTGGTAATTCAATTTTTTGTTGCCAAAAAAATCACATCATATTTCATCTTCTCGTTGATACTGTTGCAGTGCAGGTAGATCTATCAACAAGATGGCTACTGTTGTCGATATCAAGGTGAATGATTTTGTTAAGATTTGAAGATTCAATCTGTGTTATGTATTTCTTGAACGTGAACTTGAATGTTAACAAAATGTTAAACAGTCATCAGTTATCAGTCATTTCACCTGAAAACTTAGCGCTATAAAGTCGGACTATCTTCCTGCGGCATGACATCTTTTACAGTTACACATTGTGACGTCACTGACGTGAAATCAAGCTGTATTCATGCGCGCTTCAACACGATGTGAAGAATTTAGTTATTGGGTTAATAAAATATGGTCGTTTATTCGTGTGTAATAAATAAAATACCAAACTCATTCCCTATGGATACCGTATTTATTACAAGTGGCTTGTAAACGTATCTAACAAGCGAAAGCGAGTTAGATACGTTTACAAGCCACTCGTTGTAATAAATACGGTATCCATAGGGAATGAGTTTGGTATTCTCTATTTACTTGATGTTGTTACTGTCAGGTTTATATTGATGTGACACTGTGCTCTAGCCATTGTTGTTGTTGTTGTTGTTGCTGTTGTTGTTGTTGCTGTTGTTGCTGTTGCTGTTGCTGTTGTTGCTGTTGCTGCTGCTGCTGCTGCTGCTGCTGTTGCTGTTGCTGCTGCTAACAATGCTAATTACTCTCTATTAGTGTTTCACTGATAGTTTTAGTATTAATCTGGGATACAAATATTTACCAATTTTTCTGACATGTTCTGGTTTATTTTTGTTGTTTCCTTCCTTAGTTGTTTGATATTGAATTTTATTTCACCTGTCTGCACTAATGATGGTGGTGGTATTGTGTTTGAGGTTGGCTATTTCTGGTTTGTAATTAGGATTGTATTATGTTGCCTTTTGGTAGTAATTCTTTTATTGGATGCCTTCTACTGGAGTGTCTCTGTTGGTGAGTGTGATGCTGTGGAATTCTGGAAACCTTGGTTCTTATTTCTGTTTCCTGGTGGAATTCACTTCATTGAGCTTTTTTGAAATTTGTTTAAATTTTTTTTACTTTCATCATTGATGTGCAAAAGTTTTTTGATGATAAGGGATTTGGCAATTCAAGGAAAGTCAAGGAATTGCTGAGTGATTTGTTGTGGCAGCTAATGTGAGGAACAAAGGGTGATATCTAAGAAAGAATTATTTTAGTTGGTTTGGGAGGTATATGTGTATGTGGAGGCTATTGTTCAAGATATTAAGGGAATCTAGTGGGGGTGATACTAGGGTCCACTCCCTAATGTGTTTGTGAGAGTGTTAATGAGATGTAGCTGGTAGATGTAACTTATTGAGGTTGGCACTATTAGATACATAGATGCGAAGTGGGCAAATGAAGAAAGTAGCACTCAACACATTGAGTAGGAGATTATTATTATTATTGTTATTATTATTATTATTGTGTGTGTGTGTTTGTTTGTTATGTTATGTTATGTTAAGTGTTGCTAGTTTTCATTTTGAAAGTATTTCCAGTGCATTGTTGCTCCCTTCACAAATGTCACTTTCGACACCGATACAGTGACTGCAAATGATGATGTGTTGTAAGACCACTTTTTATGGAAAGCTGTCTGTTTAGTGTGATTTTAGCAGAATATTGAATGGTGGCTGTGAGTTATGGAGAGTGGAAATAGAATTAGTACAGAATGTTGTAATAAAATCTTTTAATTCCATAAAGGTGTTTCCAATGCCATCAGTGTTGTGGAATTTTTATGTTTGCAAAGTTTCTTTTTGTGTGTGGAATTTTTATTTTCAAGTCTGTTGGATGAAGACTTGTGACCAAGATAGTAGGATAGTAACTGAATATGACTTGCCTGGAATTTCTTGCAAAATTAAGTGGCTGCATATAGCCTTTCTTGCTAGCTAAAACGAAAAATTGGTTATGCATCTACCATTTCTCATCTCTGTTGAGTGTTGCTAAGAAATACTTTCCTCTTCATTGTCATAATTATTCATTTTTCCATACTTGAATGGCTTAGACAAATATATCATTCAGGTAGTGTTTCACTATAAACTGTCCGTTCTGTAACTGTGCTACTGGATCCTTTCAGTTTTGCTGCCAATTTTCAATCTCCTCAATTCCTGCTCAAATTGATTTCATATTTGGTGTAATGATATGGTTTTATATGCTAATCACTGCTTTGAAATTCATTTTTGCAATAAATCAATAAATAAAGAGTTATTAGCTAATTTGGGGTAATTTTAGCCAATCGTAAGCCACAGACACATTCATACTTGTTTCCATAGTGACAAGGCAAACATGAGAACTCTTTTGTCTGCAAGAAAGCATGTGTTGACAAATATATTCTTTGCAAAAGCATGTGTGTCAATGTTGTGTTCTGCTGCTTGTGCCTTGGTCGACAGATGTGCTAAAAATGACAGCCAAATAGGTCTTAAATCATACACACACTCCAATTTTTTTTTTTTGCATAATCGTATGAATTCCTGAGTGTAGAATACAAGTTTGTAAAAGTTTTCTGAAAATTCCCCAAATAAAAAAAGTTATGAAGGGTTATAAGTCATGTATGAAGCAGAAGTTGATTCGTTTACAGTTTCATATTAAAACATGTCACACACAAAATGACAGATATTCTAAATCCTGCTTTCTGATTGGGTGAAAATGATCAAACTTTAAACCTCTAGAACTTTTTTTTTTTAATTTTCCTAGGAAAGTGAAATATCTCTTGAGATTCAGCTTGGAAAACTACATTAATTCACCAAATTTTTAAATTTTTAATAAACCTCTTAAAAATTGGCTGCCAAGCTGAAAAGATGCAGCAAATTTGTGAAAGCACACCGAGCCATGCCTGCACCTAGAATCACCATCACATCCATACCTAACTTGATAATAAGTCGATGAAGGAGGCTTCTATGTGGTCACTCTGCTTGAAATAGCAACCAAATCTTTCTCAAATTTCACCTGACTGTCTTAAAAGAAACACTGGCTGTGATTCTAGATGCAGAGTCTCTAAAAAAGTAAATAAGACTGGGTAGTCATGACTGGAATCTCTTTTGATAATAACTCTTCCTAATCAGAACTGAGCTGGAGCCAGCAACAACACAGACCAACACCACCTAACATTCCTGCTCCACTCTTATCACCACCACTCCAAATATGCCCACCCACCATTAACAACAACAGCACCACCATTGTTGCCCAAAAGGTACTCTTGGAGTCATGAGTGAATGTTTATATCAACTTGCTGGAAATAACAGTCAAATCTTCATCAAATCCTAAACTACCATCTTAGAAAAGGTTGCAGTAGACAATGTGATCCCAAGAATGTCTTTGATCATAAATTTACTCAACCAGGACAGACCTAGGGTTAAACAGCAGTGTCATCACCACTATTACTGTGGACCTCAATGTGGTTGCTTGAACTGTTAGAAAAAGCAGCCAAATTTCTTGTGCCACAATGTCTATTTTTAGAAAAGGAAGGTCATATTGGATATTGTAGTGAACTGTGGAAAAAACACAGGATTAGAATCTCTTTGACATGTCCACCTGATCAGGAAAGGCCTGGGGTTAAACAACAACAACTCTATTGTTTCCTTGACTTGTATCAACAACAACAACAACAGCACCACTGCTGCTGCTCTTACTACCATCATCATCATCATCATCACTATCGATATCACTATTGTAATTACAACTACCACCACCACACCACCACACCCACCACGAACAGCACAGTTGCACTTATCATCATCATCATCAGAGAGAGAATATATGTGGTTACTTGACCTGCAAGACATAGCACCTAATTTCTTCTTCCCTCAAAATCACACCCCACTGCCTTTAAGAGAGATAATGCAGTTGTAAATATTCCTGTCAGACTGGATGGTCACTGCTGGAACACCCTTAATCATAGGTCTGCTGAATCAAATTAGACTTGGTTCAACACCACTACTACTACTACTACTACTACTACTACTACTACTGCTTATCAGCAATGTGAATGGGGAAGTAAAAATCAATAATGTAGTCCTGCATAGCCTTAAAAAGGGGAGGGGGGAATGGGATGGCCCCTGGCTAGGAGACTGCTGCTGCTGCTACTGCTGCTGTGTCAGTGGGGAGGGGAGTGAACATGCAAAAGTGTTGTATGTCAAAGTTGAAAGAAATCACTGATGCAGAACAAGAGCATCACTCAAGTGTGGCGTTCTTTAACGTCCATGCTGAAGATCAATAACTGAGGTGGGGGGTGGGGGTGGCTGTTCTGGCCCCTTCTTTGTGTCTCCTTTCTCTCCTTATTCTCTGCACAGAATAGATTTAGTATTAGAAATCCCCATGCTGGCACAAGTTTTAGCATAAGAGCAAAAGGCCTGAATGCCTGGCACTATTTAGGTAGGTTCTGAGTTCAAATCCTGCCAAGATCACCCTTGTCTTTCATATTTCTAGAATTTATAAAATGAATACCAGTGATGCACTGGAGTTGATATAATCAAGTGTTCCTTCCCCTTATCTCTGGCCATGCTCATCAGCATCATTTTAAATCTGCTTTTCTATCCTCGCATGTGTCAGGCAAACACAAACACATAGACATATATCTATGACAGGCTTCTTTCAGTTTCCATTTGCCAAACCTACTCACAAGGCTTTGGTTGGCCCATGGCTATAGCACTTGTCCAATATGCTGCATCATAAAGGCACTGGTGGGGCTCTGAACCCAGAGCCACACCCGTGCCTTTATAAGAAATCCTTTTTGTACTTAAAAAAAAAAGACATCTTACCACTTTTATACATCAGTTTTATTTCTTTTATTAATTATTGACTAATTAGTTAGGTGATTGTGAAGGCACACGGCTCGATGATTAGAGCATCTGGCTCACAATCTTGAGGTAGTGAGTTCAGTTCCTGGACCAGGCTGTATGTTGTATTCTTGAGCAAGACGCTTTATTTCACATTGCTCCAGTTCACTAAACAGTAGAGTGAAAGCACATGGCTCAATGGTTAGGAGCAAAAGGAGTGAGTTGGATTCCCAGACCAGGCCTTATATTGTGTTCTTGAGCAAGACACTTTATTTCCCGTTGCTCCACTTCACTCAGCTGTAGAAATGAGTTGCAATGTCACTGATGTTAAGCCATAATGACCTTTGCCTTTCCCTTGGGTAACATCAGTGGCATAGAGAGGAGAAGCTGGTATGAATGGGCATAAGTGTGGGTAACGTTGTTTATTAAAGACCAGCAGTTGCTGGTCTTTAATAAACAACGTTACCCACACTTATGCCTCAGAGGGTGACTTTCTAGGCGCAATCCCTTGGTCATTCATGACCAAAGGGGGTCTTTACCCTTTTAAGTTAGGTGATTGATTATAAACAGCCAGTTAGTAAATCAATCAATTGGTTTATCAGTTCTTTCCTCTCACCCATATCCCTCATACACTCATTTTGTGTTCCTTGCAGAGCAATGAAACCATTCTGCATGTCTTCATGCAGTGTTTGAGTATTGCTGACTTGTGAAGTTCTGTTAAACAGTTGTTATCATTTGTGAAACGAATCCAATTATCAACCGAATCCATTGTGAGGATCACCCCAACACCCACCTTTAATAAGGCAAGGCAGGTACTTTTCCTCTGTTTAGTGGACATGGCTGAAAGGATTGAGCAAAGACATCTTCTTCTTCGATCAAGCTCCCATTCGCATTTTTAATTCCACTTGGAAAAGAAATTGAGGGTGGAGAGGGAAGTGCTAGCTCCCAGTGAATTTGTGAAAGGATAAATCAGATGGTTCACAAAGGAGTCATAACCCAATGACTGGTATAGCAGCACCATTGTCGACTGCTGCTCAGGTAAATGTGATGCCTTAGGTAGAAATAATTACAGAGGTGTCAAATTGTTGGATCAGGTGATGAAAGTAACGGAGACGGTCATAGCCCTACTAATTAGGGAGAGAGTCTAGATGAGATGCAGTTTGGTTTTGTGCCAGGGAGAAGCACCACTGATGTTATATTTCTGGTAAGGCAGCTGCAGGAGAAATACATAATCAAAGGCAAACCTCTGTACTCGGCTTTTGTTGAATATTATATTATTCATGTGTATCTAAGACAACATGTATGGTTTGAGGAAAATTTGGCTGCTATTTCCAGCAGGTCCTATAAAAGTTGATTAACGTGAAAGAAACTCCTTTTGACTGTAAGATAATCCAAACAGTCACCTATTTAACTATTTATTAGGATCAATATAACCAAAGAGGAACCACTGGTCAGTGTGGTGCATCTGTTTTTACTTCAGTCCATAGTGCACCGAATGCGTGTTTGGTGGTGGCAGCAGTGGTCAGTTGGTGTTATTACCAGGAACATGGTCCAAACAAACTCCAGTGTCTACCAGTGATGACCTCACTAGTGTAAAGTGGAGGCTCACTGACAATCATTGCTTGATGCCAAGATAAGGGGACACACACACACACACGTGTGGGTGATCATCATCAAATGTTCGTTCTCCATGTTGGCATTTTTTGGACGGTCTGACAGGAGCTGGCCAGTGGTCTGCTTTGACATGGTTTTTGTAGTTGGATGACCTTTCTAACACCAACCACTTTACAGACTCTATTGAATGCTTCCTATGTAATATCAGCACGTGTGCTTTTATGTGGCACCTGCTCGAGTGCCTTTCACGTGGCACCAGCACCTGCAAGAAAAAACCTCTCAACTGAGAGAGGAAGTGGGGGTGGGCTTTAAAGAACATGCCTTGAATGTATGGATGGCCATGGTTTTACTTAGCTTGATGTGGCTTCTCAAGTACAGCAAATCACCATAATCCTTGGTCCTTTGTCAACCCCACAGTGAGGCCCAGTGTCTGAAGATCCTTTTTCCTCACTTCATCCCATGTCTTCTTGAGTCTACCTCTTCCACAAGTTCTTTCCACTGTTAGACATCGGCACTTCTTTATGCAGTTATCCTCATCCATATGTACAACCTGATCATATCAGTGCAATCTTGTGTGTGTATATATATATATATATATATATATCCATAACCAAAAGAGCTACCAATAGTTTCATACTGTTATGATACTTGAACAGGCAAATGAACAGACAAAATATGCCCTGTATCTTGAAGCAATCTTTCAGGCTCTGTTTATGTGTTTATATATACTTCTTAAAAACAACGATGCTGAACAATGAGAAAATAAGAAAAAAACATGAAGAAGGTTGGTGCAAAAAGTGGAATGAGAAAAAAGAAACAAAATCAAGAACTAAGATCCTCGCCCCCCCCCCCCTGATTGCAGAAAGCTCATTAAAATACAACTGGTTTAGAACAAAGTAACATAAAATATGTGAAAGTCTGTGAGACAGCAACTCAGTGTGGAGCTGGTGGAGCCTTTCAATGTGATAAAAGGAACCTGTCTGTGTGTCTCCACCTGCTAAAAATTTCATTTTTCAGTTTCTGTCTGTTCACAAGGTTTCGCTTGGGCTGAAACTGTAGCAGAAGATATTTAGTCATGGCCCCGTGCCATAGGACTGAAACTGAAACCTTGTAGATGGGAAGCAAACATCTTACCACCACCACCACCACCACCAGCCCTTCTTAACAAGTGTCTTCTGATATCAATTGTTGTTGTTGTTATTGTGACGGTCAGCCAGCAGACTGACAGAATGGAGTCATCTAAAACATTGCACAGCATTTTACATTCTGGGTTCAAATCCCATCAAAGTCATTTTGACTCTCCACCGTTCCAAATAAAGGGCCAATCAAATACTAAACCCAGTCTAACTACCTCTTCCCCACCCCTCTTGTCAGCTCTCAGAATTGAGAGTATCAGCCAATCAGGTCAGGAATTCTTGTGGTTTTTGCTGCAGTGCTTTGTATTCTTTGTTCAAATCCCACTTTACCTTTCTTCCTTCATGGGCTGATAAAATAGCAGTTAAGTACTGAGATCAGTTTGTTTGTTGATCTAAGATGCCATCATTCAACAGAACCCAAAAGCTTATCCAAGGACAGGTGATGTGCTACATTTCTTGGAGTACACCATCAGTGTTCTGTCTGTAACTCTGTTACTGCTCTCATACTCTCTCTCTTTCTCTCTCTTTAAAAAGGTATATAGTACAATAAAAATTATCATTATGAGGACTATGAATTGATGGTGAAAAAAAATGTCTTGCAATGTCTGCTTACATCACATAATATTCTTCTGGGTCTGATAAAATAAATCCCAGTGAAGTACTGGGACGATTAAGTTCCTAATTCATGCGGTGCATAAACAAACCTCTACTCGTGTCATCAACACCAAATAATTTGTTTACTGATTCTTCTGAACAAGAACTTGTGCTTTTGTATGATTGATTGGTCGAGATAGCTTCAACTGAAGAGACACACAACAGGGTTGAAACAGCACGGTGTCTCTCAGAGTCCCTTTACACCAGGGAATTGTAGTACGAACACACCTTGTTTATTGCTTGCAGATGTTCTCTGAATAATTAATAACAAGTCATCAGCTGTTCACGTTTCAATCTGTCAGAACTTGGGAAGAATGAACAGACGTTGTTGCTGATTCAGTTTATAGTTTCCTGCCTGTGATGGAGATTGGCATTACAATTATTATTGAGCCCCAGATCAACCCTATGATCCAGCCTTGACCATCCAGTCTTTTTTTAAATTAATGTAACAGCTTATATTGCCCAATGCTTACTTCTGTAATTGTTGTTGTTGTTTAACCCCAGGACAACCTTGACCCAGCAGGTCTTTAATGAAAATTATTATTTGTGTGCAGAAAACCAATAACCACATTCTCCATCATGACCCTTTCTAAGATGAAGGGAATGAATGGAGGGAGGTTTGGCTGCTATTTCTAGCAGGTTGAGTGACTACTCTGAGACTCCATTATTGGATTGTTTTTATGTTTATGAAGGATGAGGAAGAGAGTGGAACGGAGGCCATGATATTGTCTTTGCAGTGTTAAATTCCTCAAGAGACAAACCAAGTCCCACAAACAGACAGACAGACGGCTGTCTTGGAACATAGTGAGAAATTGCTTACGTTTGCCTCTAGTCTTAATAAATGCTAATGGGAAAAGCATGAATGCCTCCACTTCTTGTTCATCTCTATTATCCATTTTCACTCCACCCACATCCCTTACATATCAAAATATCCTGATTTTGAGTAAATGCAAGTCAGTGGCATCGTCTCGTCTTGTGTAGAGGAGGTGGAGAGGGGGTTGGCGGAACTTCCATCGGAAGTAAGTGTGACGATATGAGAGAAGCTTCCAGAGAAATTGGAATAGTATTAGTCAGTGAGAATGAGTGAGTCTGGGAATGGATTTGTTTAAAGAACATGACGCAGACATGCACTAAGTGCATACACACACGCACACACATACACAAACACACACGCACGCACACAGACACGTGTACAAACCCATTCATGCACACACTAAATAGCTAAAGCTACTAACATGGTTCTTTCAACCCTTATCTTCTCTTTCTTCTTTGATTACCCACCACCACCACCACTCCACACTCCCTACCACATTCCCCCCTACTACCACCACCACCATCTCTACCCCAGTTTCAATATGGCTGTAATGATCCTCCGATATAGGCACAAAGCCACCAATTTGAGGGGAAGGGTTAGTTGGATATCCCCCAGCACTTAACTGGTACTTCTATTTTATTGGCCTTGGAAGGATGAAAGGTAAAATCAGCTCAGGTGAACTTGGGCATTTGAGTTCAAAATGTCAAAAATCCAGACTGCCACAAGGCATTTTTCACTGATGCTCCACCGCCCTCGTCATTTTTTGACTGACGCTCCACCGCCCTCTGTCATAGGGATTATGTTTAGGCTTGCACTTTCAGCTGTTTGATATAACAGAATTTCTTGTATGTAGTCTCACCTTCATCATTATCCTCATTATAGTCAAGGAAGGTATAAAGGGAGGAGAGAGAGAGAGAGAGAGAGACAAGGTAGTGATAGTAACTCTGTCATTGGATATGAGACGTTTTGGCACAGCTGTTTCGGTCCTGCCTGTTTGGCACCACTGATTCAATGTTGACTTATTTGACAGCTGGTTTAAGGTTTCTCTCCTTCTTTCCCCAGTTTCTCTCCATCTCTCATTCTATTTTTATGTCTGTGTGTCTGTCGACCTCCAGCATCCAAAACAGCTTCCAAAGTCCGGCCAGCCGTGTCCAGTCGTCTCCTCCCTCCATGACACTATTCAGCTGTGTCACAGTGATAGCAACACACTAAGAGACTAGGTCATGGTGACAAAAACTCACTCACACGCAGGGGATACACTTCAGCTCAGAAACTGGCGTGGGCCTTCACTGATACATCAGGTCACACACACACACACACACACACTAATGGTGATAGGCAGACTGACAGAATAAAGACAGAGAGGGAGAGGAGGTGGGGAGGCAATGAGAGGGGGAAACATTTCTTGACTCATAAACAATCTTCTGTGTGTTGGTTGCAGTGATGCTGCAGTGGTGTTCATTATGGCTGTTTGGTTGGAAAAAAAAGCTGGGAGTTTTTTTGTTTTTCTTCTTTTGGAATTGTGATCACATTTGTTTATTTGATTTTGTTAGAAATAACCTTCATTAAATAAATATTGTCGAGTAACTTTCTCATCAAATTATATTTATGGAGAGTTGTGCATGTGAGAGAGAAAGAATACATTTGTGTGTGTGTGTGTGTGTGTCTGTTTATGCACCGACTGATTTCTATCACTTTGTATGGCTATATGTGTTGATAGATCTGTATCTGTTTGTGTGTGTGTCTGTCTGTGCAGGTTCATATATGTGACTTTTTGCATAAATATTTTTGTCCGTCTCCAACACCACGAAATAAATTTTAAATCACAATTTTATTGCAACACCTCAACACTTCTTCCCCCCACAACCATCTGCATGTATTCCGAGATAAGACACTCAATTCTGTATTACCTTAGCTCATCCAACTCCAAAGAAACCACGTTAAAAAAATGTGTTTCCGTAGCCTCTAAATTACTTTTAGGAGCCAATTCTAGTTGAAGTATCCTTCTAATGTTAGTCTTTCACAGATAAAGTTCTGGTTCCTATTCTTGGTAGCCAGGTGATCTGAGATTTGAGGTTATTTGAAATAGTTTTTACCACAAAGACACAGTTGCATGTGGGGAACCATCTCCAGCAGCTTTGGCTAAATCAGCATCCTTTTAACATTGGTTTCCTATGCTGGCATGGGTTGGACAGTTCAAAAGGAACCAGCAAGCCAGAACACTGTGCCAAACCTCAATACCTGCTTTGTTTTGGTTTCTATGGCTGGATGCCCTTCCTCAGCCTCTTTGCAGATTGTGAGGGATGAACATGAGTGAGCTTCACCAAACCCACAACTGAGCCACTCGTGCCAGGTGAAAATCAAGGCAATCTATCCGGATGCTGCTCTTTCCATGACCCTCACTCAATAGGCTCATTCCACAACTAACCCCTTTTCTCACTTACCAAACCCTTATCTTCCTTAATAATGACAATTGGACTTTATTAAACTCTTCATTATTTTCAAAATTAATTGAAGCAAAAGCAGTGAATTTCAACAGAAATAACAAAAGAGTTCACTTTGCTCTCTTTATGGAGATCTTTTCCAATCTATACAAAAACTATGACTGTGTGTGTGTGTGTGTGTGTGCACAGCAATCTGAAGGCAGCCATTGTCTTTGGCACTGCCAAATTATTGCCCTGATTACCAACATCTCAGAAGAGACAAAAACAATCCTAAACAACAAACTCTTGTCTCTTACCCATTTCTGTAACCTCTGGCAGTATTTTCGTAGACTTGTGGCACATGTGATTAAGAAGCTTGCTTCCCAACCTAGCGATCTTGAGTTCAGTCCCGTTGCATGGCACCTTGGGCAAGTGTCTTCTGCTTATAGCCTTAGGCTGACCAAAGCCTTGTGAGTGAATTTCATAAGCAGAAACTGAAAGAAACTCATTGTGTGTGCGGGTGGGGTTTTGTCTCCTTGTCTTGACATTTAATGATAATCGTAAACATGTGTCACAGTCACTCATTTCCAATATTCTGTGAGAACACATCTGGCTATGAGGGAAATATTACCCTGCTTGGAAACCAGTAATGGTTGGCAATAAGAAGCGCATCCCGCTAGAGAAAATCTGCTTCAATAAACTTCATTCAAGCCATACAAACATGGAACATTGTACATTAAAATGATGATGACAATATCTCCTGTCACACGTTTGGTAGTCTCTTGTCTCTTGCCACTGAGAACTTTTTTTGAAAGTAACATCATTTCCCGTCTTGTCTTCAGGCGATTGAAAGCTTCCATACAGCTTGTCTGCATCTGTGTGAAGTGATTCGTCTGTGGCAGCCTTACAGTTATGTCTGCTCACATTTATTTACAGATTTTGACTGATAAGACTATCAACAAGAGAGCCTGTATATGGTTTCTTGATCCAAAAGAAATAGCAACCATTATAGAAAGATGGGTGTCCTATTGGATAATGTAGTCTTAATACAAGGTTGAGGAAATGAAGACGGGTTGGTTTTGGTAGCAATGCCTTTGATACCAAGATCTACTTAGTTATTTCAAAATACAGTGGGATATTAGACACCATACAACAGGAAGAGCAAAACAGTTTGGTATGAGAAAATTAGGGAGCCTCTGTGGGGTCTGTGAACCTGCTTGAAATAGCTGCTAAATTGCCTCAAATCACATTCTTCTTAAAAAGATCATCAGATGACACATTATATAATATAGTCCTTGATGCACTGTCTAAAAGAACTATAGAATGATTCTGGTTAGAATGTCTTTAATCAAAGTTACTCACTCAGAATTTGAAGGTGTCTGGCCTAGTTGTTTGGCTGTTGCACTCACAATCACTAGATTATGGTTTCAATTCTCAGACTGAGTGGCAGGTTGTGCTTTTGAGCAAAATCACTTCACTTCTGCTCCAGCCCAGTCAGCTGTAAATGGGTCACCCTGTGATGAGGGTCTGGTGTCCCATTCAAGGGGAATGCTGTCACTTTGGTCCCTAATATGTCATAGAAACTGGTCTGATAAATCCTTATTCTCAAGACAGAACTAACAGCGCCACCAGGGCTGATCTGGGCTGAAAGATCAAAAACAAGCAACAACAGCCATGACTTCAATCAACCTCCAGAGTGGAAGATGGGACTCTAAAAGTCATAAGTGACCCCATTCTTCCTTTAACTTTGTATGTTTATAGCAAGGAGCTTGTTTTTGTCTTCTGAATTTCTCTCCAAACACTTTGGTCGACTCCAGGCTTTGATAGAAGACAGCAGGAGGCAAACCAGTTTTGAATACTGAGTGATGTGGAGCTGGCACCAGTAAGGATGGTACTCTGATATGTACTTCAAGACAATGTTTCTCATAAGCTGTTGCAGTACTCTGTAGAGAGATGTGCAGGTAAGTTACTAGGTTTAATAAAATCCACATAGTTTTCAACTATTTCAACTTCTCAAGTCAAGAAATCAGATTTATATCAATGCAGACTTTATTAAAGAGGAGGCAGGAAAAAAATTTCAACTTATTTTTGAAACAGATGGAGGGGGGGGGGGAATTTGCTGTTTTTCAGTTTGAAAATTGCAATCTTTCATCATCATCATTTCATGTTCCCTTTTCCATGTTTGCATGGATGAGTTGGAATTTGTCTATGGCTGGACGCCTGCCCTGTCACCAACCCTTACCTGCTTCCAAAGCAAAGTATCATTTCCCCAAGGTTTGACATTTTTTTTCAAAGGAGACTCGAAATGAATAACCTAGAATATAACAAGATGCTCATTTAACAATATTCTGTGATATCTAAGCAAGACTCAATGCAAACACTCCCCCTCAACACACACACACACACACACACACACACACAATAAGCTTCTTTCAGCTTCTGTCTACCATAATTCCCCCTCACATAGCATCGGTTGGCCTGACACTATAATAGAAGACATTTTGATCAAGTTGCTGTACAGTGGGACTGAACCCAAGTGCACCTGGTTGCAAAAGCAAGCCTCTTAACCACACAGCCACCCCTGCAGCCATCATCTTCTAATTTACAAAGACAAAGATTTACAAACTTAAACGACGGCTTTTGTTTTGTCTTAAAGCTTTTTTTTTCATTCTAGATTTTTAGAGATTTCATCCAAGTGAGATTGAAATTTTGTCTGCGAACATGAGACTCCCCACCCCTGAGATGTCAAGATACAGATGGAACCAGCACACTCTGTCAAGGGATATACCTGCCTAGTTATTAAGGGCCACAGCCTGTCATGGCTGCTGTAATAATAGGGATCTGTTATCATTTCAGTTGTAGCCGTATTATCTTTGTCGAGGGATCTAGGATTGTATTATTTAATATGTCCTTCACATATTTTCAATGTTGAGATGTGACTGTTATTTCTGCCAGGTGGAGTAATCTCTCCACTTCAGTCACTCCAGAAGGTGGCATACCAGCGTTGCTCGAGTTGTTAGGCTTCGAATGTAATAATGTGGTGAATAATTACTTAACAATTAGCTTTTGTAATTACAATAGTAATTCTATTGATTACAGATTTGGACACTAGACTACTGCTGCTGCTACTACATAAGCGGAAACTATTTTTAAAGTTCGTTTTGTGATCTAAATTTTATTTTTTCAAACCCACACAGACACACCTGTATTACATTTCACACCTGCTGGCATGTGCACACACACATACACTGATTATTGCATCCAAACACGCATTTGCACATGCTTGCTATTGCATAGAAACACATTCTTGCCTACATAAACACACCTGTATGGTGTGTACACACACACACACACACATTGTCGCCCCTAGTGGGTAACAAAGAATCACACACACACACACACACACACATTCTTTTCCAAACAAACTTTCATTTGCACTCTTTATTGAGCACAAATAATCACACACACACACACGCGCACACACGCACACGCACACACACACACACACGCACACACACACGCACACACACACACACATATTGACTGATTGCTTTCAATACACATTTGCATGTATAAGAAAGTTCTATCATCTCCTAATCCATATAGCGCAATAATCTCCACTAATCCTATTAGCTAAATCTCCAAGCTGTAATTTGCAGTATTTTATTTCTCTTATAGCAACTTGGTTAAGCCTGTTCTCCTGCTCCTGCTAACTCTGACATTGCAGCCATTGAACTTACAGACTCCCTGCTAAAACCAGTACATTACACTCTCAGCTCTCATCTCCCTTCCTTTCCTGCCTCTCCCCTTCTCTATCTCTCTCTCTCTCTCTCTCTCTCTCTCTCTCTCTCTCTCTCTCTCTCTCTCTCTCTCTCTCTCTCTCTCTCGTGTAGGTATTTCTTTATATGCAGTAATGTGTGTGTGTGTGTGTACATGTGAACGATTGTACATAGCATAGTGGTTAGGGTGTTGGACTCATGATTGTTAGGTTTTGGGTTTGATTCCAAGACCAGGCAGCACATTGTATCTCTGAGGAAGGCGTTTCATTTCATTGCATTATAAGAATTTAGAAATTCTCCTGAGAAAACCTGATTAAATCCATTTTAACAGTGAAAAGTTAGAAAGAATGGTATGTAAATATCAGTTTGAAAAATCCCTTGGATGGAAAAGGGTCAAGGGGCAACAGCTAAGGGATTTTTTAAATCCCCAATTCTACATGCTATCAATTACAACTTTATCTGCTTCAAACCTAATTTCCTTCATTTCAAGTTTGCTCAGTTAGGGGTCCCAATAGCTGTTGGGCGTTTAACCGAGCATCAACAGACCAGCATCCCATTTAGGGGGGGGGGGTCTTGTACTTTCCAGTCATTGATGTGTCTTAGAAACTGTAATTTCTGTCCTAACCAGCTTTGAGATCAACTTTTGTTGTGTGTGTTTTAACAGAGACATGATCACTCTTTCAGCATGTTGTGTGTGTGTGTGTGTGTGTGTGTGTGTGTGTGTGTGCGCGCGCGTGTATGGTACATATAACTTATTTATGTGTGCATATTCTTTTACTGGTTTTGGATTGTGGCCATGCTGGGGCACTGCCTTCCACGGTTTCAGTGACCCACAGTATTTATTCCAGTCCTTCTTGAAAATAACTGTTGCCTTTTCAACAAAGCAGGATAGATTTACACCTCTCCTGCTCATTGCCGCCTTTACACACTCACAAGCATATCGCATGCTTTCATACACCTTGTGCAATGATTCTACAAGCATCAATCTATGCACCACCCCCACCCCCCGCTTGCTTGTATCCATGTGTCTACACACACACACGTTTAATTTAAATACCTTTTTATGTAATGAAATGTGATAATTGTGATTGCCTTTGCTGTTGTCGTTTTGTAGTGATTCACTCAAGTGTGAAATCTTTTCTATTTTCATTCGAAGCTAGAAATAGTAGTAAACGGGGGTGGGAGGGTGGTCTGTCAGTGGGGCATGATTAGTTATGGTACTTGGTGGTGTGAGGGGGGGGGAGTAGTAGTAGCAGTAGTTATAGTAGTAGGTGTGGTGGTGGTGGTGGTGGTGGTGGACTATTATAGTCAGGGTGGTAGTGAGAGTTTGAAGTTAATAGTTGTTTGGTTGTTGTTGTTTAGTCCCAGCTCAGTCCTGATTCAGCAGATTGATGTTTGAGGTTCTGATTCCAGCCATGACCTTCTCAAATGTCTCTTCAAACATGGTGTACAGAGGATCTGGTTACACATTATCCTAAGTGTCCTTGTGGGTTTAAGACAGTACAGTGTAATTTCAGGGTAATTTAACTTCTATTTCCAGCAAGTAAAGTGACTATATAGAAGCTGCTGCATTGCCTTGGAGTATTGGATAATGATGAAGTTTAGCCCCAGGTCAGCCCTGATCAGACAAGCCTAGGATCAAAAGCAATCAAGCTGTGACCATCTCATCATTATTTATTCCAGTCTACATTGCCTCAATGTTGTCCTTCTTTCCACTTCTGTGGTTTGAGGGAGATTTGGCTGCTATTTCCAGCAGGTTGAGCAACCACATATAGTGGCTCCCTTCATATCCCATTGGTGATAGTAGTTGAGTTAATGGTTGGGGGGGGGGGTAATGGGTGTTTGTTGTGGGAAGGGCGTGATGGCGGTTATTCAGGATAAGGGTGCTTCATAGTTCTTGATTGTTGTTAATGTTGCCCTTACATTGCTGGTGGTTCGGGGATGGAGTGGGGGGATTAGGAATCTGGTGTAATGTGAAAGACAATATTGATGTTTACAGGGGGAACAGCCTCTACACATGTTCACTTTGCTAGAAGTGGCAGCTAATTTCCCTCAAAGCACCGTCTATCACCTTAAATATAAAAAATGTAAATTCTGATCATATAGGCACAGGCATGGCTGTGTAGTTGAGAAACTTCCCAACCACATGGTTTCAGGTTCAGTCCCAGTGCAAAGCACCTTGGGCACATGTCTTCTACTATGGCCTTGAGCTGACCAACGTCTTGTGAGGGAATTTGGTAGATTGAAACCTTATCGCAACCTTTGTGTGTGTGTGTGTGATCACTATCCCCCAATGTTTGACAATTGATGTTGATTTATTTACATTCACAACACTTAGCAGTTTGATAAAAGAGATTGATAGAATAAGTACAAGACTTAATTTTTTTTTAAATGTAAATCCTGGGGTCAATTTGTTCAGCTCCACCTTTGAAGGTGGTGTCCCAGCATGGCCATGGTTGAATGACTGAAACTAGTAAATGATAGCTGCCTAGCTTGGGTGTGTCCCCTCCAACTCGGTGTCCTACCATTTTTTGGCATCTCCTTTGTGAGGTTCCTTATCCTGTGACCAGGCTTCACCATTTCTGCCCATGTCTACCTTGGTCTTCTTCTTCCACGGTTCCCTTTCACCTGTCTTACAGCTGTTTCTCTTGCATCTTATAACTCCTTCTTATACCTAGTCTCTTCTTCAGCTCATTCCTGCTTTGCCATTCACACACACGCACACACACCAGAAATAAAAGTAGTCAACTGAAGCGAGTGAACTTGTCAACTGTGCACCTGGAGAGGCAAGTTCATGTAGCACTCTGCTGTCTAGGCAGTGTCATTAGGAGAACACCAACCGTTGTATAGATTAGCCGAAGGTATGAGTCAGCATGGCCTGCAACAAAGAGGACAGTCTGAGTATTCTCTTCTGGATGAGTTTTGAGCTTTGGAGATAAGGGACATTTCTTTCTTGGCCTGACACTGCTGCAGGGGCCACAACAACTGAACCTGTCCAAAGATGTGTACGAGATGATGAAAGCATTTCAATTACGGCATTCTGCTTTGTGGGCCACAAGCACTTGTTATTGCTTGTGGCACAGATTTGATTATCAGCCAAATCCACCCTGAAAATTAACCCACCCACTTTCTTTGGCAAAGAAAAGCCGGTGACCTTTCTCCCCTTCGTGGTGGCTGTGGCAAAGATAGCTGTGTGGTAGATGGATGTTGTGGAAAGTTTTT
This sequence comes from Octopus sinensis, assembly GCF_006345805.1. Lineage (NCBI taxonomy): Eukaryota > Metazoa > Mollusca > Cephalopoda > Octopoda > Octopodidae > Octopus > Octopus sinensis. The sequence goes on along the minus strand of NC_043019.1, from coordinate 18,989,218 downwards.
GAGAACAGAGCTTTTCTCTCTGGCCAGGGACCTCACCAATCTTAGACTAGCATCAAGAATGGGAAGATGGCATTTGTGTTTGATCTGTTAGTGTAACCCAGGGTTGTATTGAAGGATGCCCCAAATCATCTTCTTCGTTTCGTGTTTTACTCGAATATAAACTTCATTAGTTTCTTGTTTTCTTTTGGATTTTGCCTTTCTACCATCGCCATTGTCGGGAATAAAACAATAATGAGATTATTATTATTATTATTATTATTATTATTATTATTATTATTATTAGTAGTAGTAGTAGTAGTAGTAGTAGTCTCCCAATTGGCTTAGTTCTCTCTAACTTTGAATTCAAAAGAGCTGAGTGAACAGGTTAACTGGATTAATGGCCAGTGCATGGACATTCAAGCTTTCCATCATCATCATCATCTACACACTCACCAACATCATCATCAATATCATCACCATCATCTACAACAGCAGCACCATCAACAATAACATCATCATCAGACATAACACTACCAGCTGCAACACCCCCCCACCACCACCAGCCTCCTACCTGCCCAATCATGTGTTCTGCAGTTTGCTATTTTACCACCAACTCTTGTTGACTTACTAACACATCACTGATTCTTGATTCCAAACTTAGAACACACACACACACACACACATCTGTTTTGTTCCATTGTGGTCGCCTCTGCTTTTGTTTCACTTAATTTTCTTTTTCTTTTTCTTCATTTTTTACCCTGCAAGTATGTAACTGTATGGCTTTTTTTATTTCACTAGTATTTTGTGTGTGTGTTTGTCTTTATTTACAAAATTTCTTTTCTTTTTTCCTCCCTCCTGGGAGAGGGGATTGGCAGTGTGGGTAGGAGTGTTTTCTGGCATTGGAACAAGACCAGAAATTTGAGGGGAGGGTTTTTTAAATCATTGACCCATGTACATAACTGGTACTTATATTTTATTGATCCTAAAAGAAAAAGATGAAAGGCTGAAAGCTGATCCTCAGAAAGAGTAAAACAGAATGTCGTAGGATGAGGCATTTTTGTCTGATTTTTGGATTCTGTCAATACAAACAACAATAACAATAACAACAACAATAATAATCCATTCTGCTATAAGCACAAGGCCAGCATTTCAGGAGAGGGAGCAAGCCGATTACATTGACCCCCACCCCACCCCCACCGCTCAACTGGGGCCTGTTTCATCAGTTCTACAAAGACGAAAGACGAGTTGACTTTGGCAGCATTTGAACTCAGGACATAAAGACAGATAAAATGGTACTAAGCACTTTGCTCAACATGTTCCTGATCCTGCCAGCTCACCACCTTAATAATGATTTTTTTTTCTCAGAATCCTGCAGTTGGATCCTTCCCAACCATGTGGTCTTGGGTTCAATTCCACTGTATGACACCTTCAGGAATTGTCTTCTGCTATAGCCCCAGGCTGACCAAAGCCAAGTAAGGGGATTTGGTTGATAGAGTGGAGCGCTTAGAGCACCATCTGAGCGTGATTGTTGCCAAGAGCAGCTGACTGGCTTCTGTGCCGGTGGCATGTAGGAGGCACCATTCGAGCGTGATCGTTACCAGCATCGCCATTACTGGCTTGTGGAAAAACATTCAAGCAAGGTCGTTGCCAGTGCCACTGGACTGGCTCCTGTGCAGGTGGCACATAAAAGACACCATTTGAGCGTGGCTGTTGCCAGTATCACCTGACTGGCCCTAATGCCAGTGGCATGTAAAAGCACCCACTATACTCTCGGAGGGGTTGTCGTTAGGAAGGGCATCCAGCTGTAGAAACTCTGCCAGATCAGATTGGAGCCTGGTGCAGCCATCTGGTTTGCCAGTCAGTCAAATCGTCCAACCCATGCTAGCATGGAAAGCGGATGTTAAACGATGATGATGATGAAACTGAATAAAGCCCACCATATCTGTTTGTGTGTTTTTGTGTAGACGACATTGTTATGGGTGCTACTTTGGTATGTGATCTATGTAGCTAACGTGATCTACAAGAGTCAAATTCTACTTTAGTATGCGTTCTACATGTTTCATTTATTTATTATGACTTAAATAAAACATTTTTACATTTTTATATATTTATTTTAAAAAAGTAAAATGAAGCAGATTTGAAATGAGTTTACAAATTTATTGAGCATCTTGAACGAATGGACAAATCGAACGAACATCAGCTAGAAAAGTGAAAAATTGATAGTTAAAATTTTTATACATTTATTATTAAAAAGAAATTAGAAGGAAGCAAATTTGAAACAAGTTTACTAATTTTATCAGTGAATCGAACAGACATCAGCTGGAAAAACTGTTCTTGATAAGTATAACTTTTTCGGTTGTAGATCACAATATAAAGAGTTGAGCACATACCAAAGTAGCACCTTGTCATGGTTGTAAACTAGCATCACCTTTGTACAAGCAATGTTGTTCAGCTCCAGTCTTCCATGAAAATTTGTTCAACCATGGGGAAACAGGTGAGGATCAGTAACAGGAAAATCTGCCTCAATAAATTCTGACCCCATGCAAGCATGAAAAAGTGGGCGTCAGTTGACAATGATGAACAGAGATCATCACCCAGCTACTCTAGTTGACCCTCATGTATTACTGGTAATTACTGGATTGGTTGAATTGGTTGAGCAACAGACAAAATTACTTGTGGTATTTAGTTACATGTTTATTTAGTTACATGGTATTTAGTTACATTTTGAGTTCAAATCTTTGCCAATGTTAGATTTCCCTTTCATCCCTCCAGGGTCAATGAAATAAGTACCGGTTAAATGAATGGATTTGACTACACTTGGCCCCTAGTTTTGACGCCCTGTGCCTCTATTAAAAATATATTATTATTAGTGTTTATATTATTGACCTGGCTATATTTTAACTAACCCTGACACCCAAAATATTATTATAAATGAGATAATCTAGACCATGGTGATGGCAGCCCTCTTCAACAGCCTCTGCCAAACTCTTTTGTCCTCGGAATATTGGATATTGATCGAGTTTTGTTTTTCTTCAATATTTGTATTTCGTCATTTTCTCCCATGAATTGATTTCTGATCTTTTTTTTTTGTTATTTAGTTTTATATTTTATTTAAATAACTTCCACTTCCAGACTGTCCCTTTGATAAATAAACCGTACAATTATGTTGAAAAAGATGAAAGGGTGTTTTTTCTTTCAAAGTGGTGGGGTGGATTATCATCATCATTATTATTATCAGTTATTAATAAATTGTTAAAACTTTTTGATTTTGTGCTGGTTTAGAAATATTGGAATTCTGGGAGGTTTTCATATCTACTCTTCCCCTCCACTCACCCCACCTCAAAGTTATAATCCAATTTCAATACATGGTCATAGCTATTTCAATTAATGTGACATTTGTAATCTCTGTTGAGGAACACAGGAATGTCACAGATTTGCCTTTAAATCAAAGTCCTTAGTAAAAATAAAAAATAATAATACAAAGAAAATATCCTTGCAAAAGTAAATAATAGTTTTTTGTTGATGATAATAATGAATGGTAAAGTTGATGTTTAACTGCAGGTGATCCGTTATTGATCTCTGGCCGTGTGGCACACAAGTAGTCAGTCTGTCATAGATAACCAACAGGACCCATAGATCTAATACCATAACAGCACTGGAATCTGGAATGTTAGTTGAAGATCATAATGTCCTTCAGTATGTTGTAAATGTCAATGTTTAACCCTGGGTCAACTCTGACTGAGTATGATCAAAACATTCCACTTCTGATCATCTTCTCTTCAGACAATATATCCAGGACTATATTCACTGTCTTACTTTTTTTTAAAACATGACAATGAGTTAAAGGAATTTAGCTGTTATTTCTAGCAGGACAAGTAACTTTGTAGAGCAGTGGTTCTCAAGCATTTTAATATCTGGGGCCAGATCCAAAACCTAGATTTTTTTTTTTAGGGGGTCACACCAAAACAAGTCAGTTAAAGAAAAATGTATGATATTTATAGAGGAAAGGCTTTGGGGCCACTGGAAGAATGCTTTAGGGTTGCATACTGCCCTGAGAGCTGCAGTTGAGAAGCACTGATGTAATGGCTCACTTGTCAGCATTCTGGCAACCTTTTGAATAATCAAGTCACTGGAATGGAACGGAACATATCTTTCTATATAACATTCATTCAATTACGAGAAGGTACTTGACAATGCGATCAGGGTGACACTGTGGAAATTGCTTTGACATTTTATACAGAACTTCTTTCAAACAACGAAGTGAAGCTTTGACTCAACTATTCATTGTCATGATGGAGGTGAGACAAAGATGTTCACTGTCTCCCTATCTTTTCCTAATAGCAATTTACTCAGTGGTGAAAGAAACCAAGTACAACCCAGGGAGGGACAGCGTATCCTCTTCAACCATCTCAATGATACCAGCATCACCCTTCTCTCCGTGCACCAACATGCAAGAGAAGATCCATCCATGAAAGTTGGTCTCAAGATCAACATCAGGAAGACAAAACGCAGCTGGCCAATGGGGTCAGTCTTGTACCTGCTGCATTGTGATTCCCCCCCACCCTTACTACTTTGTTCGTTTATCCCATACCTATTTCTTTACTACCCACAAGCGGCTAAACACAGAGAGGACAGACAAGCGGATTAAGTCAATTATATCGACCCCAGTGCGTAACTGGTACTTATTTAATCGACCCCGAAAGGATGAAAGGCAAAGTCGACCTTGGTGGAATTTGAACTCAGAACGTAACCGCAGACGAAATACCACTAAGCATTTCACCTGGTGTGCTAACGATTCTGCCAGCTCACCACCTTATTGTTCGTTTATCACATTCCAAGTGAAAATGGACTTGGAACATTACAATTATTGTCCTTCAGTCAACATTAATGGTGTTTAGAATTAATGACGTGGTAATAGTTTAGTTCCAGGTCCTGATTGAGCAGAGCTACAATTTTTGAAATTCCAGTTGTGATCACCTGGTTTATTTATTTATTTATTGTCTTTCTGAAACCATGTTTAGGAGAAACTCATAATGAAATGTGCCTTTGTGTAGGACAACAAGGTGTGAGTTGAGGATTTGGCTGCTATTTCTAGCATACTGAATGACCATATATGGACTTCTTACAGAACTAACAAGGTTATACCTGCTTTTTTGTGTTTGACTTCAGTGGTGCTGGTGTTCTGAGCATGTCCCTTCTTTGCGGCCATCAATAGATTATGACCTTCATAAAACCAGAACTGTTGTCAGTCATTAATGACCTCTGAATAAAAATAATGTTGCTGCCATCAACAGTATGCAAATGTCCTGGTAAAACTGGTCTTAGTGCAGCTGGAAACACCATCAATACAGTTCCTTCCTCCAAACTTAATAAAGAAAATATTGTCAATATGACTGTTTGGAGTTGAATAGATCCATGTTTCCTGGGTCAGCAGATTGGAACCTTGTGTGCTACCACAATGGTCTTTGCCCCCAGCTCTCTTCTGACCAAGTCATCATTTTGAGGAGAAAAGGCTGGGCAGTTAGTGCTGTTTAACCCTTGGTCAATGTTAATCAAGTTACTCTCTGATCAAAAGGCATTCCAACTGTAACCACCCTGTTTTATTTATTTGTCTTCCTTGTTGTTCCCTAAGATAACCTTATATTCATTGATTCACTCACCTATTAAAGTCTTATCACACAGCCACTTCTCTATTCCCTAAAATTTGTCTTTCTCAGATTTTTCAAACCTACTTTTTTGGTCTCTCGTTAAACCACGATTAGCAGACCCTCTTCTTAGTTAGAGGTGCGCCCGCCCTCCCACCCCCTCCACTGGTACCGGAAGTTCCTATCCTTTGCCATCTTTGGGTCACCATCCCCACCCCCAGTCTCGGTCTATCTCCTATGTAAGGTAATGATCATATAGTGCAAAATATGAAAGGGGAGTGTTATGCAGGTTGAACTGAAGGCTACTGTATTGCTTGCTCATGAATTCTGCCAAATGCAAGTTTTCTTTTCAGGTACATGAAGCTACTGTCCCCCGTCCCAGGGTCTCTAGGGCCCATACCTCCCACACCCTCAGGGTTGGCATCCTCAACGTTGGCACACTGAAAGGTAGGTCTAGTGAGATAGACAAGATGCTTGAACGGAGATGTGTTGATATATGTTGCATCCAAAAAGTGAGGTAGAGAGGAGGTTCTGCTAGGTTCCTCACAGGCAAAGAACACAGTTACAAGATTTTCTGGGGCAGGGAACACTGATGGGGTTGGGGGCGTGGATATACTTCTCACTGAAAAATGGGCAGATAAGGTAATTGAGGTAATCAGAGTATGCGACAGAATACTTAAGATTAGATTAGTGCTTCATCATGGATTAGCAACCATTATATCGGCCTATGCCCCTCAGCCGGGGCTACCCGATGGACAGAAAGACCAATTCTATGACACCCTACTGCAGACTACCTTGTTGACGAATGTGGTTGGTGACTTCAATGGGCACATGGACAACATGCTGGGGGCTTCCATGGCATACATGGAGGCTATGGTTATGGTTCTCGCAACGAGGAGGGAACCAGGCTGCTGGAGTTCTGCGATGCAAATGATCTTAGGGTTTTCAACACTATCTTCAGGAAACCTACAAGCCACCTAGTCACCTACCAATCGGGCCGACATACCAGCCAAATTGACTACATCCTTGCCAGGTAAAGGGAAAGGTGGCTGCTTATAAATGCCAAAACCTTCCCAGGTGAAGAATGTACCCCTCAACATAGACTTGTAGTTAGTGACTTTAGGATCAGGACTAGGAGGACAACCAGAAGACGACAAATATGGAGAAGAAGGATCTGGAAGCTTAAAGATCCTGCAAATGGACAGAGATTTAGGGACATATTACTTGAAGCCTCTGACGAAGTAGAAGGGGATATAGCTTCACATGGGGTAGAAGACAACTGGAGGTTTCTAAGGGACAACCTGCTGAGAGCCACTGACCAGATCTGTGGCTGGTGCAAAGTCCCCTCAAGACCCAAAATAACGTGGTGGTGGAACAATGTTGTAGACAGGGCTATTAGAGAAAAGAGACAGGCTTGGAAGGACTGGAAGAATGGTGATAGCAGGGAAGTGTATCAGACTGCCAAAAGGGAAGCGAGGAGACAGGTGTATTTAGCCAGAGGGGAAGCAGATAAGAAAAAATTTGCCAATGTTCTGCGCCGTGAGGACTAAAGACTTGAGGTATTTCGTGTTGCAAGACAGTGTGTGAGAGAGAATTGTGATGTTGTAGGAGAGAAATGTGTCCACTTGGTTGATGGTTCTCTTGCGCTAAATGAGGCTGCAAAGAGAGAGGTTCGGAGACGCCACTATGAAAGGTTGCTGAACAAAGAAAATGAATGGGAGAAAGAGTCTGCCGATTGTCGACCCAACAGAGGGACCAGCTATCCGAGTTGACAGTACCTTGGTAGATAAAGCAATTAAGAGTATGAAGACAGGGGAAGCCCCCAGCCCCTCAGGAATTACTGCAGAGATGCTCAAAATATCTGGCAGTGTCGGCTATAGCCTAGTCACCCGTATAGTTAACCAGGTGATACACGAAGGAGTCATACCCAATGACTGGTGTAGCAGCATAATAAACTGCTACAAAGGAAAAGGTGACACTTTAGATACAAATAATTACAGAGGTATCAAGCTGTTGGATCAGGTAATGAAGGTCACGGAGAGGGTCATAGCCCAACTAATTAGGGAGAGAGTCAGTCTAGATGAGATGCAGTTTGGTTTCGTGCCAGGGAAAAGCACTACTGATGCTATATTTCTGGTAAGACAGCTGCAGGAGAAATACTTAGCCAAAGATAAGCCCCTGTACCTGGCTTTCATTGACATGGAGATAGCCTTCGACAGGGTCCTCCGACTCCTTATCTGGGGTCAATGAGGAAACTAGGGATAGATGAATGGTTAGTGAGAGCCGTGCAAGCCATGTACAGGGATGCTGTCAGTAAGGTGAGGGTTGGCAATGAGTACAGTGAAGAATTCCTGGTAGGGGTCCACTAAGGTTCAGTCCTCAACCCCCTCCTATTTATCATAGTCCTCCAGGCAATAACTGAGGAATTCAAGACAGGATGCCCCTGGGAGCTTCTCTATGCTGATGACCTTGCTCTAATTGTTGAGTCACTATCAGAACTGGAAGAGAAGTTTCAGGTGTGGAAGCAAGGATTAGAATCGAAGGGCCTTAGAGTCAACCTAGCTAAAACCAAAGTCCTAATAAGTAGGAAGGCGGGCAAACCACAAATCCCTTCAGGTAGATGGCCCTGTTTGATCTGTAGAAAAGACGTAGGTAGAAGCTCTATAAGATGTACCCAGTGTAAGCTATGGACACATAAGAGGTGCAGCAATGTCAAAGGAAGGCTAACTAGGAAGATAGTTTTTGTATGTGGCAAATGCTCAGGAGCAATAAACACTGAAAATCTGCAGAGAACAACTTCCGTCACTTTCCAGGTAGAAAAACTAGAAGTAGTTGATAACTTCAGTTACCTAGGTGAGCAAGTCAGTAGTGGGGGCAGGGGTGCTGAAAGTGTAACTGCTAGAGTAAGAATAGCCTGGGCAAAGTTCAGAGAGCTCTTACCTCTGCTAGTGACAAAGGGTCTCTCGCTCAGAGTAAAAGGTAGACTGTATGACGCATGTGTACGAACAGCCATGCTACATGGCAGTGAAACATGGGCCGTGACTGCTGAGGACATGTGTAAGCTCGCAAGGAATGAAGTCAGCATGCTCTGATGGGTGTGTAATGTCAGTGTGCATACTCGACAGAGTGTTAGTGCCCTGAGAGAATTGTTGGACCTAAGAAGCATCAGATGTGGTGTGCAAGAGAGACAACTGCGCTGGTATGGTCATGTGACAAGAATGGATGAGGATAGCTGTGTGAAAAAGTGCCACACCCTAGCGGTTGAGGGAACCTGTGGAAGAGGTGGACCCAGGAAGACCTGGGATGAGGTGGTGAATCATGACCTTCAAACATTGGGCCTCACCAAGGCAATGACTAGTGACCGGGACCTCTGGAAATATGCTGTGCTGCAGAAGACTCGGCAAGCGCAAGTGTGGCCATAACCTTGTGGCCTATGCTAGGGGTGTAACCAGTCCACTTATGTGTGCCTTTTCTTCATTGGACACTAAACTCTGCTTGTGAAGACCAGTTGAGGCAAGTGAAATCGAAGTCGAAATCAAATTCGGTGACTGGCATCCATTGCTAGTGGAGCGCTAAGAGTACCATACGAGTGAAATCTTTGCCAGAGCAACAAGCTGGTCTTCGTGCCAATGGCATGTTAAGCACACCATTCAAGTGTGATCATTACTGCGTCGCCTTACTAGCACTTGTGCTGGTGGCATGTGAAACATTCGAGCGAGGTCGTCGCCAGTGCTGCTGGACTGGCTCCTGTGCAGGTGGCATGTAAAAAGCACCAGTTGGGCATGGCCGTTGCCAGTACCACCAAACTGGCCCTCATGCCAGTGGCACGTAAAAGCACCCACTACAATACTCGGAGTGGTTGGCATTAGGAAGGGCATCCAGCTGTAGAAACTCTGCCAGATCAGATTGGAGTCTGGTTCACCAGACCTCAGTCAAATCGTCCAACCCATGCCAGCATGGAAAGCGGACGTTAAATGATGATGATATAATCTTGGATCACATCCAATGCATTTTTTTTTTCAAATGAAAGGGTGTTATTTGAGGAAGATTTTGCTGTTATTTCTGGAGGCTCTGTTGCTGTTAGAAATGGTAGCCTAAATAACATTACAGTATTTTGTTGGACTTCTTTCCTTTCTGAGCTTACTTTGCAACTACATGGTTTGGGGTTCAAGCCCCATTGCATACATTCATAGACCCCTACAAATACACTTAACCTACCCAAAGTATTATGGAACAGTGATAGCTTTCACTCATCTTTGCCTAACTCTGTGTGTGTGATTCAATCTCTCCCATCTGTCTTTGAGAATTAGGCTTTGATCTGTGGACTCCGGAGTTGTAGGAAGCGTGTGTGTGGGTGTGTCTCTTTTTCATTCCATTCTTTCTTTGGTTGTCATTATTTGTAACAGTTTTGAAATGATTATTTTTGTCTTTTTCTCCATGGTGTGTCAGTCATTGGTAGTTCATTGGTACCTTTTCATATCAACCCTGCAGTGAAGGAAGGCAAAATTGAACTCAGAACCTAAAGCTCTGGAAAGCATACCCCAAGACATTTCATCTGACTCCCTTATGATTTTGTTCATCCACCAAACCCAAGCTTTACGACTCTAGGACATTATCCAATGTGTCTCTCTGTTCAAGGTGGTAGTGAGTAATTGGAGATTTGATTGCTATTTCTAGCCAATGGAGTGTCCACATAGATGTTTCTTCATTCCATAGCCAACTGCAACAATTATTCCAAACTGCACACTTCACAATAGTTGCCTTACTTCTTCCTCATCACCATCATCATTTAACGTCTGCTTTCCATGCTGGCATGGGTTGGACAGATTGATTGAAGATTGGTAAGCCAGGGAGCTGCACCAGGTTCCAACCTGATCTGGCAAGGTTTCTAAGGCTGGCAGCCCTTCCTAATGCCAACCACTCTAAGAGTGTAGTGGGTGCTTTTTTACATGCCACTGGCACAGGTGCCATTGACCTGACACAGGCATCTTCCATGACTACGGTCTCACTTGGCTGGACATGTCTACACACCAAAGGTCTCTGTCACCTGTCACTGCTTCCTTGTTTTAAATTACATTTGGTGGAATATCAATGTCACTGGTTATAGCTTTTAAAAGATCAATTACTGATTCTCTGTATTTCTAAGGGTAAGGGCAATAAGGGAGTGTCTGTAACTCTGTGCAGAACAAATATCACAAATTACTTCCATTTAAGAAAAAAAAACAATGCTCCTTTTTCTTGCTAATGTTTATACATCAGTAAAACAGAGAGAGATGAATGTGTGTGTGTGTTTGCATGTACGTGCCAGCACCCATCCACATGCAATTAGGCAAGTGTCCCTAGTAAAAACCCAGATGAGTTATGAGTAAAATTAGCCAGAAACAAGCAGAATCTCATTGTAACTGTGTAAGTGAATGGAGGCGGGGGGGGGGTGTATTCTGGTAGGGTGTTACTTTCCATCCATTCCAAATCTCACTGGCAATGTATTGATTGATATAAGGCATACAATAGAATTGAACCAGGAACCTTTTTATTTATGAAGCAACCTTCTTAACCATTGAGCCATTGCAGAGCCCCTTTTGTAAGATGACATAATTCTTTTACTTGCTTCAGTCGTTGGACTGCGACCATGCTGGAGCTCCATCTTGAGGAGTTTGATTCAACAAATCAACCCTCGTACTTATTCTATCAGTTTCTTTAGCTGAACTGCTAAGTTATGAAGGCCAACAAACCAACACTGGTCGTTAAACAGTAGGGAGAAGACAAACACATTTATAAAGAATAGGCTTCCATACAGTTTCTCTCACTCAAGGCATTTGTTGACCCAGGGCTATAGAACAACACACTTGCCTGAAGTGCCATTCACTGGGATTGAACCTAAAACGACATGGTTGCAAGTTGATCTTCTTAACCATACAGCTATTCCTGCATCTAGATTAATTCTAGATTAATTTGAATTCATTTGGTAACAAACTGATTAGATGCTTAAGTATTTCACATGAGTCTTTATTAGTTGTGAAGGAGAAATTTTCCTGAGTTTTAATCTCAACTTATGAATGGCAAATATTTTCATTTGGTTCTCTTCCTGTTAATCATTAGTCATCATTCATACTTTGATTGCGATTGAGCTTTACAACTCTTTGTTTCTAATACTCTTATTTATTATGCTACAAACAACTACAACAAAATATGAGAATTTCTATGCTGTTGCTTCACTTGCTAAAAATAGCAGCCAAATCTTCATTAAATCTCACCTTTTCTTTTCTAAAAAGAAAATCATATTGTACAATTTAGTCACAGATTCAGTATTGGTGGTCACCGTCAGAATGGTTTTGATCATAAGTCTACTCATTCAGTGATAACCTGCTACAATGGCCATTTATTTGTCTTGGAAGGTTCCCTAATCAAAATTTCTTCTCAAAGCTTGTGGTGACCATTCCTTCATAAGTGATAGACTTAGCTGTTAGCTCGAGTGGTTACAGCTGCATCCGGTGGAGGACAGGAAAAAGGAAGAAGGTGTGTCAGAATTTGAGACAAAATAACCCGGATCTTCCTTGGCGATATCAATGCCACTCACCACTGGTGGAAGGTCCCACATTTGGAACCAAATCCAATCGACAACTGATCAATAAACATCCTGCAGGGTTGCTCAAAAATATAGAAGACTACGTTATCCTGTGAGTCTTGTTTTTTTTAAGAATGGTAGGGTGTGATTTTAGGGAAATTTGTTTGCTATTTCTAGCAGGTTGAATGACCATACATTGAAGTTCCCTTGTTGGATAATGGACAAGATGTTTTGTTTTCTTTTGCTGGGTCCAGAGAAAGGAGCAATGCTTGTGGCCCTTGTACCCCCACCTTCTCCAAAAGTTTATGCTGTTAAATACCCCCTCTTGAACTTTTGTAAGTCAACACTTGCAGGAATGATGAGAAGAATAAAAATTCTAGGGGAATGCTCGATATTTGGGGGAGGAAGGAGTGAGCCATGATTCAATGAGGTTGCCTCTATGTGGTAGCTGAACCTCTGTGCTAGAAATAGTAGCCAAATTCCCTTAATACACTCCACCATCTTAGAAAAAGATACACAAATGTATTTGTGGATCTTTAAACAAAATGCAGGATGATCATGGCTGAAACAGCTATCCCATACCGAACAACAATTAAAGCGGCTTCTATGTGGTTACTTGCTGTGCTTGAAATAACAACCATATTTCTCTCAGATTACTTCCTGTTGTCATAAAAAGAACACATCAGATGATGTGATTCTTAGCGTATTAGACATGGGAAAGGGCTAAATAACACCACTATAACCCTCACCATCAATGAGACACCCAACAAAAACTACAGCACATCATCACGAACCAACAAAGGGACCCATAAATCTAAATGGTTACTTAACTGGTAAGAAATAAAGCTCAACACACTCGTGCCCACCACTCCCAAACAAAGAGGACACACAATGTAGACTTCATCATTATCCTATGTCTACTTTTTTCCATGCTTGCATGGGTCAGATGGAGTTTATTGAGGCAGATTGTTCTACGGCTGGATGCCCTTCCTGTCACAAACCCTTATCTGTTTCCAAATGAAGTAATATTTCTCCATGACCAGACATGATTTTCGTGCAACACTAGGAATGAATATCTTCACTTGTATAAAAAGCACCACTTGAGTGTGGCCATTGCCAGTTCTGCCTGACTGAGCCTCATGCCGGTGGCACGTAAAAGCACCCACTACACTCGGAGTGGTTGGCGTTAGGAAGGGCAGCCATCTGGTTCGCCAGACCTCAGTCAAATCGTCCAACCCATGCCAGCTTGGAAAGCGGACGTTAAACAATGATGATGATGATGATGATGGTAACACTTATTTATAAAAATCATTATGTGATGTCCAAACAAGGGCGTACACACACACACAACAGGCTTCTTTCAGTTTCCATCTACCAAATCTGCTCAGAAGGCTTTAATTGGCCTGGGGCTATAAAAGAAGACCTTTAGCCAAGGTGCTGTGTAGTATGACTGAACCTCAGAACACAGAAGGTAAGCTTCTTAACCACGCGGCCACGCCTGCACCTATACAGATCATCATCATCATCATCATCTTTTAATGTTCATTGTCCATGCTGGCATGGGTTGGACGGTTTGACTGGGCTGGCATGCCAGGATCCAGTCTGATTTGGCAAGGTTTCTATGGCCGGATGCTCTGAGAGTGTAACGGGTGCTTTTACATGCCATTTGTGTGACACTGGTATCTGGCACAACTGCCATTTTATTTGGCTTGATGGGTCTTCTTCTCGAGCGCAGCATAATGCCAAAGGTCTTGATCGATGAGGCCCAACACTTGAAGGGAACTCAGCCATCTCGCCTCCGTGAGGCCCGTTATATATAAAGATGGGATGATCATACCTGGAACACCTTTGATTGTAGGCCATCTGAATTTGATTAAACAACTCTACTACAACCTCCATAAATAATAAAATGCAACAACAGAAGGAAAGTAATCAGTAACCATAATTAATTAAAAGGATAAAAACTCAGTTTAATTACCAAGTAGCTAGAGGAATTAATTAAACTGCTGGTGGGGGAATTTATTTTCAACCACATCTCTTACCTCTTTTATCCACCAACTTGCAACCTACCCTCCCTCCCCTAATAATTTGGTTTGTTCCGTCTTCATTTGCCTTCTCCATTTCTCTCTCTCTCTCTCTCTCCCAATCAATTAACCAATCATACCATCTTAAAAACAGGTCATGCAATTAGACAGATTGATCCAAGATGCAGTCTTTAAAAACAAATGGGAGAGGTCATGGCTGGAATGCCTTTTAATCCTAGGTCTGCTTGATCAGGGACAGACCTGTGATTAGACAACATTACAACTAACATTACTACCCCCCCCCCGTCCCACCCCACCATTTATATTGCCTTAGGTTGATGAAGGATGGAGTCTGGTCTCTGAAATCATACATTGAGTGTAGACAGGATGGCCATGGCTGGACTTACTTTCATCATAGATTTGCTTAACCAGGGTTGACTTGGGACTAAACAACAACATTAGCATCACCAAGAGCACCAGTTGCAGCTGCTGCTGTTACTACTACTACTACACGACTCATCTAAGTCAATAAAAGATCCTATAAGCTGTCAGGCAACCTGCTAGAAATAACAACCAAATCCACTTTTATCACCTTAACAAAAAGAAAAGTACACAATGTATTCATGGACCTCCCTTCAAAGACTCTGTGGTCATGGCCCCTTTTTTGTCTTTTCTACTTGTTGGGTCTTGAGAAGGAACTGCAGTCATGTCCTTCTCAAGTCCTTAAGGGGACCTGTGAGATTAATGCCATTACAAAGTCAACAACTACAGGAAAGCCATAAGCAAGAACGGAATTCTAAAAGGCTGACCTTTCTGGGTACCAGGTATAGGGGTGTACTTAAGAAGCCAGCTTTGGAAGCATGTGGTTTCAGGTTCAGTCCCTCTGTGTGGCACTTTTGTCAAGTGTCTTCTACTATAGCCTAAGGCTGATCAAAGTCTTGTGAGTGGGTTTGGTAGACAGAAACTGTAGGGAAGCCCTTTGACACCTGGTGTTTGTATAATGTCCCTATTAGCAGTTGGACAAAGGAAACTGACAAAATAAGGAGCAAACTTTTTTAACAAATGTAATTACTGGAGATGATTTGGGTAAATCTTTCAATCAGGGCAGTGCTCCAGCTTGGCAGCAGCTGAATGAGTTGGATAAATAATAGACAAAAGAATATTCTGGGAAGGGAGAAATGGGTGATGGGAGGAGGAGGAGAGCCAAGTGGGTGAGGAACAGATGAACTCAGCCAGTTTATTAAGAGCAGAGAGCATCATAATAGTGGGTCTACTGAATCAAGGTTCATCAGGGATTGAATAACAACTGATTACACGACCATGCTACAGTAATTCCACCACCACTTTCACAATAATAAGTAGTAAAAGAGGATTTGATTTTTTGATTTTTAAGGTCCGGGAACCTGTCACACAAATGGATGTTATTTTGTATGAATTTATAAATAAATTCAATCAGTTGTACAATCACAAACATTTATTTGCCAATAAATGAGATATCTTGATGTGGTGCCACATAACATCATTGGCACAATTGTCCATGTTGAATGATTGAGGACTTGTAGAATGTTACCATTTATTAGGAGTTCCAGGGTGAAGGGTAAAATGTGTGATGTGACAGGGTGTAGTAGTAGGCCGTTAGACAGTATTTCTGTACACATTTTCCCCCCAAGACGAGCGACAGCAAGCAGCATGGACTCGGTTTGTGACGCTCACAAGAGCAGTGGTCTGGACCTTCACAGCACACCAGGGTTTGTTGAGAGCATTTTAATCCAAACTGTTTTGAAGTGCAATATTTGCTTATGAAGGAGTTCAGAATAAAAAAGGAGGAAGTGTTTATGTCTGAGATCCCTACTGCCTATTTATCCCAAGAGGAAACTGGATGATCTCAATGAGGCATTCTTGTCATCCCTATCCCCACACAAGAATGCCCAGCCATTATGAAAAGGGAAAGAAAAAGATTATTGTTTAATATCACTCATGATTGTTGCATATAAATCCACGACCACAAATTTCTATATTACAGTTTTAAAAACTAAATAGTAAATTCAACTTTGAGCGATTGGTTCAAAAAGCCTCGAAAGGTTATAACACCCGAGGTAACCTAAATATACACAAGCCGACCTCAGGCTATCACTTCATTTATCAATCAGCATATATTGTTGAATTTTATGTTTTGAAATGTAATTAAAATGCTTGTAGGTCAATGTAGGATAGGATAAAGGTAAATAATAACAGACATTAAGAAATGTTATTGTTTTGCAATATTGCATAGAAATGTGGGATGTACAAAACGACCTGTCATTTTGAAAATAGGCCTCTTGTTGTATTCAGCTTGTTTATACTGTAAGAATTTATGACTTATAACAAAACAAGAGGCTAATTATAGAGAATTAATACTTTTACAACAATGTCACTTTGATAATTGTCACAGCAAAGCTTAATAGTCTAATTAAAGTAATTAAATTGTCCCGATATCTTCGTCCTGGTCAGCCTGGTGGACTCCACAGCATGTAAAATTCATGTCCTAGATAGAATACACACATACTTTCAACTAACCTGAGGCCAGAGTATTTGATCATTTGAACAATTTTGGTTGGGAATGTTTCTAGAACCATTTACTGTTTCCTCATCGAGGCTCACCTTCCTCGTCACGGTCAGCGGCCAGTAACGATGAATTGGATTCTTCTAAATATGATGCTTCTGGTTCCAATCCATATGGTGCAATGTGTTGGACAACTTCATCATCATTCGTATTGTCCAAAGATGACTCTTCCAAAGACAAACGAAGGCCGATGTCCACTGAAGAAATGGATGACATGTTCTCATCACTTGTGTCAGCCATTTTGAAACTGATGTCGTGCAGCAATTCTGCTTTTTATGTTAAAACCAGAAGTTTTGTTGTTTTTGGCGAGTGCAAGAATTGTTAACTTTAACAACAAATATCTTGCTTATTGATATGATTGGAATTTATTTTAATTAGTCAGTTTTATTCATTTCAGAGAACAAATTAACACCAACATATCTTGTGGGTTCCAGTCATGTTCCTCTGAACGGGTGTTTCTTAGGAGGAGGGTTATGAACATAGAAGCCATTCTCTCAATCTGTGTCATGACCTCTGCATCTTTTAGGGATGTGGATGACTACATTAGCCAATGTCTCTGAAGATGATAGAAGAAGTAGATTTGGTATTATTTCAATTGGGTTTAATAAAATTTAATGGTTTAAAAATTTTCCCAAAACCAGGACAAGAATATGTGCAAGTCAATGTTTAGAGTGTTGCGCTTGCAATTGTAAATTTTGTTCTTTTCAGTTCTCAGATGAAGCAGTGTTTTATTTTCCACTCAATAAAACAGTTCACTTCACATTGCTCAGTCCACTCAGCTGTAAATGAGTTTCAGCAATAACTGGGGAAGTTAACCCTGAGATGGACTGGTGTCCCATCCATGAGGTTCTGTTGTAATCTCACTCACTCAAACACAATGGAAGCCAGTTTAAGCTGCAGCCTTATTAGTCCAAAGGCTGCAACTTGTTTCCACTAATAAGTGCAGTGTAAATAATGTATGTAAACACACGGAACGCACAACGCCACCTATGGCCGCACAGTGAACTAAATTGGCAGCCACAGAAATTTCAACTTCCCCACTTATATTCATCCAGATGAAAGGAGGTGGCAGACCTCGTTTGTCAGAAAGTTAGGGGTCTACCTGTACTTATTTTATTGACCCTCAATGGATAAAAGGTAAAACTGATATAGGTATGATTTGAACTCAGAATGTAAAGAATTGGCTGAAATAGCACAAAGCATTTTTGTCTGACATTTTAACAATTGTACCAAACCATCATTAGAATGTGAGGAATCGTAACTAAATACCACAAGGTATTCTGTTCAATGATCTGCCAATTCTGCAAACCTTCTACCCTATCAACAATAATAATAATTTTGTTATTATATAAACACAAGGCTCTACCTGTACAGGTAGTTGTTTAGTTTGCATGGCCCCTTGGATGAGTGTCTGCTACCATAACCTTCAATTGATCAATGAGTCCACTTGCACATGTGCTTTAAACAGATATTCTTTATTTTCTTGTTTCTATTTTCTTACTTATACCTTTCTTATTCTACGTTTGATGAAAGGTTGTGTGCCCGAAACGTCAGTTTTCTCGTTTGTTTTTTTTTCCTTTCCTTTCTTTCAGCATACAATTCACTGTGCACAACTTTTTATTTTTACTTTTTCTAGTGTTTAGTCAACCTGTTGTTACCACTCACATTGTACTAACACTTTCTCTCTCCCTCATTCACCTTGTGCTATTTCTCTCTCTTTCTCTCTCTCTCTCTCTCTCTCTCTCTCTCTCTCTCTCTCTCTCTCTCACACACACACACATATAAGGAAAGGATGTAAAGAAGGGTTAAAATTTTCAAACCAAACTATTGTTTGTGATATTTGTCCTTTTTTTTTTTGTGCTGTCAACAAAAATGCAGCAAACCTGTGACAGGTTTGTTGGAGACCTGTACCCAAACACATTGTTGTTCTCCAATTACAAAATGAATGTATTAATGTCCCCCCATTCAGTAAAATAACGAAGTATTAAGTGTTGCTACATTTGAGGCCATTGTGTGTCTTTGAAGTTTCTCTGTCGTTGGTTTTTGAGATTATTATTTGCCAAGTCCTTTGGACTATAATTTTACTTTATTTACTCAAATGCACATATATATATATATATATATATATATATATATATAATAGAAATATTAAAATAACTAAGTCTCTCTAAAAGAGAACAGCGGCAGCGTTCCCGGAAAATAATAGTTATCGCCATACTAATATGGCATTCTTATAAAAATAAGAAAAAAGCTGTCCGCTTATTAGCTCCATTAGAGATTGTCGGAAGCGACACCTACTGGCTGGCTACGCTGCATTGAAAAGGGGCAATACCCCGAAACGCGTCTGTAGCTGCCGGTCAAGTAGTGTGGAGCGACTGACCTCCCTTGTTCGAAGGTTATATGGATACAGTTTGTGTATCAAATAGCTAACTTAAGGCGATGGCCTCATGGAGCTAATAAGCGGACAGCTTTTTTCTTATTTTTATAAGAATGCCATATTAGTATGGCGATAACTATATTATATATATATATATATATATATATATATATATATATATATATATATATATACACACACCATAGATTCTTCTAGCAGCTTGCATTCATCTGTCAGTAAGTATTGGCACAATCTCTTGAGCAGAAGGGAAAGAGCTGGGTGCTTGCTTTTGGCTATTTCCCCAATTAAAGTTGAGACTAATGTATCACAAGATTTTTGTCTCTTTTTCTGGCCAACAAAGAACAACCTGACACTCTCTTACTCACTCATACAAACTATTTGGCTCAGTTTTGTGGCTTCTAAAATTTCTACACAGCTTAAGGGGTGGTTTTTTTTGTTTTGTTTGCATAGTTTTACTTCTCTCTTTTATAGCTAATATAGATCTGACTAGTTTGGTGCATGGACAGACGGATTGACAGACAAATGGATGGATGAATAGAGACAGAAAAGAGAATTAGAAGCATAAAAATACAAATAGATGGATTGACAGACAAATAGATGAATGAATGGAAGCACAAAAAGGAGAATTAGAAAGAGAGGCTACAAAGAGATGGACAAATGGAGGGATGTCTCGGTAGTTGAACAGATTAAAATCCCTTTTTTTTTTCTTTTTTTCTTTATTGTAAAAGGGTCTTTTACTTGTTTCAGTCATTGGACTGTGACCATAGTGGGACACCACTGTGAAGGGTTTGATTGAATAAATTGACCACAGTATTTACTCTGTCAATCTCTATTTGCCAAACTGCTAAGTTAAGGGACGTAAACAAACTGACACCAGTTGTTAAGCAGTGGGTGGAGTAAAGACAAAGTCACATACACACACAAACATATATACTCCCCTCACAAGGCATCGGTTGATCCAGGGATATAGTAAAAGATAATTGCCCAAGGTGCTGTGCCCTGGGATGGAACTCCAAACCACAAGGTTACAAAGTGAGTTTCTTCCTCACCCAGCCATGCCTGTGCATCATCGACCCCATTGATGTTTGGTTGGTCCCACATCCAATAACACACCTGCGTCCGACTCATCCTTGTTGACTTTCATCATCATCATCATCGTCGTCCACTTGTGTCATAATGAACCAACCTGGATTTGTGGGTTTGTTTTTTTCTTTTCCACCAGGGTTGCTTATTTCATTACATCTTGACTGTTGTTGTTGTTTGCTAAACATTAAATTTTGTTTCCTTTGTTGTAGGACCCTTGTACAAGGCAAACCCCTTATTTAGGTTGATGTCACTGTTGGAGCCCTCACCAAGTGCTGCATCTCGTATCAGACACCTGCCTTGCCCATGTTGAGACCGACAGATGCTACAGACCTTTTGGCTGCTTCATCCTCATAGATGTAAGCAATCAGTTTTTTTGTTTTTGTATTGTTTGCTGTTTAGCTTGAAAACAAATAAGACTGGATGGTCACAGTTAGAATGTATTTGCTTATAAGTTGCTTTGATCAATCAATGACGACAGTAACAGAGTCCCAGTTGTGAACTTGACAGTTTATTTATGTAGGGTTGATTAGGGACTTGGGATCAAATCCCTTGGCTCACTCTTGCTCTCCTGCAACTTATTATTCTTAAATAATAATAATAATACTCCTTTCTTTATTGACCACAAGGGCTTCATTATATAAAACATTACAGACAAAACAGTCACAAAGCATCATCATCATCATTGCTTTAGGTTTTTGCATGTTCTCATAACTTGCACCCACTGCTCAACAAATTCATTAAAAGACAACATCTTACTCTCCATTTTGTTTTCAATGAAATTTTAAGTAATTGAGGAGGGTTTCATCAGAGAAATAGTTTTGTTTTCAATCCTTTCACACACACCATTGATAATGATTTTTTTGTTTTTTTGACTGCAAGGTCACATCACATAAAACACAAAATAACTGCAAACATTGTTGATTGTATAAACACGAGGATGAAACTGTAAACTGAAGAACAGAAGTTAGCATTATTAGACAGAGTGAAGTTGTCACGAGGAAGATTCAATAGAGTCTTTCTTCTGGGCAAAATTGACAGGAGAGAGACAGCATCTTCTAAGTTGCAGCCAGTTGTTCTAAGAGGATGTAAAACTCTGCTGTTTCTCATTAGCTCTGACAAAATGACGGCAACTTGTGTAGAGTTTAGCACAAGGGTGAAACTCCACCTTAATCTAAAAACAGATGACCAAATAACACAGAGGGGTCAAATATATGAGCCATGGACCAGATCCAGTTTGCTGCAAACCCTGCCCTCCCTACCACGCTATTTTATATATTTGTAATCCTTTGTAATAAGGAAGCAAAAACAAAAATGTATATTCTGTGCATCTTTTTGATCCTTAATTTCAAATTCAAATATTATGAAGAAATTATTATCTCATTCGTTCTAACCGACGACCATTTGGGGACTTCACATGTTTATCCAAAATACTTTGGTCTCATGTATGAATAGTTTTTGTTTTTATGTGTGGCTGTGTAGTTTAAGAAGCTTGCTTCCCAACCATGGGGTCTGAGAGCACATGGTTGAGCATCCCCTTGGGTGAATGTCTTCTATTATAGATCTGGGGGAGGGGGTCAACCAAGGCATTGTAAGTAAATTTGGTAGGTGGAAACTGAAAGGAGGAGCCCCTTCGTATATGTATGTACATGTGTGCACATGAGTATCTTCTCTTAACACCAGTTGATGGCTATCAGTGAGCCCCACCATCATGTAAGTGATGGCATTTGCAAACTTCCATGAGAAGCATATTTAGCATTGAAGAAACGACCTTATTTGGACATGGATGAGGGTTGGTGACAGGAACAGCATCCAGCCATTGACAGATCTGCCTCAACAAATTCCATCTGACCCACACAAACATGGAAAAGAGGATATCAAAATGCTGATGAAGGGTCCGTCCCTATTAGGTGTGCAAATCTAAGTGAATTTGATATTCATGCAATAATAAACCTGATGTCTTTCTCCGGAATAAAAATGCCAAAAATACATTTTAAATTCATTTTGATGACATCCTTAAATAAGTAGAATCTATCAATGAATGTTTTCATCAATGTATGTCTGTATTTTTCAGAACAAGGTAAAGGCATTTAGTTCCCGAAAATAGCAATTCTAGGATCTATGAAACATTGTTGGACAGTTTCTTCTGACTTGGCATTTGTTGTTAAGACATTCTTGTTGTTCTTCATGCTCAACAAAACATTCTTGAGTCTTGTTTCAAGAAAAATGACTCACAAATCATGGAAAATAATAATAATAATCTTTTCTACTATAGGCAAACGGCCTAGATTTTGTGGGGAGGGGGACAGTCGATCACATTGACCCCAGTACTCAACTGGTACTTAATTTATTGACCCCAAAAGGACAAAAGGCAAAGTCAACCTCGGCAGAATTTGAACTCAGAGCGTAGCAGCAGACAAAATACTGCTAACCATTCTGCCAACCTGGCACCTTAATAATAATAATAATAATAATAATAATAATAATAATGGAATCTTAATTCTCATTCTTTGATATATAATAATATATAATATAATATAATAATATTGGAATTCTTAATTCTTTGATCACCGTTTCCTAAACTAGCAGTCCTATGCTACTCCTAAAACAACAGCCATAGTGAGATGTCCAACTTGCCTTTACTTGAGGTCTCTGGGTGAGTCTTGGAGGAGCTTATGTAAAAATAAATCAATAACAATGAAAATGATGATGATGATTACAAAACTGAAAGAAAATGAATTGTTGCTATTTAAAATCTCTTTTTACACCATTTGTTTTTCAGATGTTCCACTACTTGTGCTGATAATTTTATTCGGTCCAGATTCTTTAGAATGCACTTCTGGAGTCAGAGCTGCCACGGAAAAAGAGGTCTCCGAACTAGTTGACCGTGACCCATCTAAGATCTCTCATGAGCAGCAGGAGACCCAAGAATTTCCCAGGCAACCCCAGCACTTTCACCATCACCAACCACACAAACAAGAGCAGCAACAGGCCTACACACAATACCTGTCATTGTCTACCAGGAAATTTACTGTTCCGTCCATGAAGCATTTGGCCACCCTTACTAGCCAGCATGCAGCCAAAAGCAATAGCCAGAGTGACCCAAGTAGTTCACGGCCAATGTTCAGATTGGAAAGTTTGTCAACACAACAGCCTTTAACCCTTTCGTCTAATATCTCTGGCCAGAGGTCTGGCCCTTTGAGCCAGTCTCTGGGGTTTGTCCTGCAAAGAAAACGAATACTTCGCAGAAATCTAATCACGCCAAAGATTAGCAGCACTTTGCGCCAGGCTCCTTCCTTTCCTTCTTCTAACACTCCACTTCCAACGACGAAGACGACACGCAGTCGCGCTCATCCGCTCCTTCCACTGACGATTGCGATTGCCACAAAGTCAGCGGACCATGTGAGAAACATGCAAACTCACCAGAGTTCCACTTTGAGAAAGAAATTACTGAACTTTGAAGAATTCGTTGAGAGAGGACAGTGTTGTGTTGTTGTGAAGCTCCGTTCAGCCCGGAGCGCAACATCAGTTAGAACTTGGTCACCATTTAGGGTCCAGCAGACGACAACAGGGATAACAACAACAACAATACCACAAAGCACATTAGCAGCAGCAGCGGCGGCAGCAGAAATAGCAATGAATATCTCCCAGACTCACAGCAGCAGCAGCAACAGCAGCAGTAGCAGCAGTGGTGGTGGGAGTGGTGGGGGTAGCGGAGGAGGAGGTAATAGTAGCAGCAGCAGCAGCGGCAGCCAGGTTGTGATAACGGTGAACAATGCCACCCAAACAGGGGGCGCTGCAACCACCACCACCACCACCACCACCACTACCCATCCTGATACTGGCATGTTGAACTCCTTCACATCGGGTCCGTCTACCGGTGGTGACAACCCTGCCCTCATTGCCAACGGCACACGGACACTTTCCACATTGGGTCCCCTCTCCAGTGACCATACCCGGGTGGCATCCAATTACTCCACAGATACCAGTTCCGGCACCCATGCTACGGACACATATCTTAGCACACCAGAAATAATTGGTATCTCATTCGGAGCAGCAATTATTATTTTGGGTATCAGTAAGTATGGCACATCTTCCATCACTTTGAGACGTTTCGTTTCTATCGCTTCCCTGTATTAATGAACTCTTTTTCACTCTCTCTTTCATCACTCTTTTTCTTATGTGTTTATATATATCCACTCTTAATTAAAATAATTCCATTACACTTTTAATTAATCTCAGTCCGATGTCCCTAAAATAGCCAGCTGACCAATAACAAACTGACTGTGTATGTGAGTCCATGGCCAATAAAGTCAAACCAACCATCACGCAGAAACAGCACCTCTAAAAGACTCCTCATACCAAAATGCCAAATTCCATTCCCAAAGCAAATTCTAAAGCAGCCACTCCAACACATCTCGTCACCTTCAACATTTATCTCTGGACACAACAAAACCTGTTTCCAGTTTCATTTCACCAAACCCTTTCAGTTCAGTTCTTATGATATTCTCTTCATTACTTGTTATTGATATTACAACAGTTGTTGTTGGGAGGGTCACTTTGCCAATAATAAACACACTCACACTGATTCTGTTTTTGAATTTGTCAATTGGTTGACCATTTAACCAATTAACTAATCATGTGTTTGATTAATCGTTCTGCCAATCAATCAACTCAATTTGTAAAGGATTTTGATAAACTTGGTTGATTGATTGACTGACCAAATGATTAAGCAAAGAGTCAATTAGTTGATTAAATGGTTAACCAAATGATTCATGATCATCATTTTAACATTCGCTTTTTCATACATGCATGGGTCGGATGGAGTTTATTTGAGGCATGTTTTGATATCAAGTGATACTTGTAAGCAAATTTCACCATCAGGCAAGTGATGTGGTGTCCTTCATTCCCAGTCTTCCATGAAAACATGCCTGGTCAAGGGTAAATATTACCTTACATGGAAACAGGTGAGGGTTGGTGACAGCAAGGGCATCCGGCTGTTGAAATCCACCTCAACAAATTCCATTTCACCTTTGCAAGCATGGAAAAAATAGACATTCGGATGATGTATGTTTACTTCCTGGCAGATGTTCAAGTTGGACATCAGCCAAATCATCCTGACCAAAACTGCAAGGATCGCAAACGTCACCCATCATTTGGCCGTCTTATGGAGACAGTACACACACGCACACACACATACACACACATAATTGTACACATCCATACATTCAGAAAACAACATTCAAAACTGAATTTTATTGACGACCCTCTCCCCTCGTAATAAATGGAATGTCCTAATGTTGATTGAGGTTATTTGGACGTTGGATCGTTTAATTAAGATGTTTAATTATGTCTGGTCTTTTATTTTTAGTCCTTTGTCAAACTCGTACTGAGTGAAACACGAGCAGCAAATTTTTGTTGGGAGGGATACCTTTTTGCTTCAGTTATTGGATTCTGGTCATGCTGGGGCACTAGCTTGGAGGGTTTTAGTCAAACAAATTGACCCTAGTATTCATTCTATTGACTTCTTTTGCGAGGAAAATGACCCCAGCTGCACAGCAACACAATTGCCCTTTTTTCACATTACCCAAACGAAGATGTTGCTGGCAGCTCAGATGATAATTCAGAGAACTTTTGAAATGGTTATTTCAACATCTGACAGAATCAGCAATTGTCTAAGCAGAAATTAGATCTTGTGCATTGAATAGGGCCAGTTATTCCTAAAATCGCTAAGTAAATGGCTAAAGATGATCAACATAAATCAGAACTTTATTAATAATAAAGGAAAGGATATAAGGGGTCAGAGAAGTGTGTGTGTGTGTGTGTGCATATATATATATATATAATGTCGCCCTTTTCAAGCCTAGCCAGGCTCATGGGCCCGGTTTCTGTGGCGTATGTGTTCCCCCCAGCAGGCGGGACACCAGTCCATCGCAGCGTTACTCAAGAAATAGCAAGAAAGAGTGAGAGAAAGTTGTGGCGAAAGAGTACAACAGGGGTCACTACCACCCCCTGCCAGAGCCTTGTGGAGCTTTTAGGTGTTTTTGCTCAATAAACATGCACAACACCCGGTCTGGGAATCGAAACCATGATCCTCCGACCGCAAGTCCGCTGCCCTAACCACTGAGCCATTGCGCCTCCATATATATATATATATAATAATAATATTAGGGATTATATCCAAACTTACAGGGAAAAATTAGATTTAGGATTACATCAAATGTTAGTTAGTTAGTTAGTTAATTTTTGGCTCAAAAAGCAAAAAGCAAGGCCATGTAGGGGGACATGGAGTTATGTACAGGGTGGTGTTCAAGTAAAGAGTTCAGGCCACTTGAGGTCAAGGGAGGCTTTGAACAAAGCGGTCATCGGCATCTTCATCTCGTCTGGCAGCTTGTTCCACGGATCCGCAACCCGGACAGAGAAAGCCCCTCTCCTTCGATTGAGATGAAATCGTCGCAGATAGAGCTTTTCGGAATGACCCCGCAGCCGACACTCTGGAGCAGGAGTGAAGAACAGCTCTTTCGAGAGGTTACACTTTCTGCTTATGATGTTGTGAGCGAGAATGAGATCACCACGGCGGCAGCGTTTTTCTAGAGAATAAAGGTCGAGCGTCTTCAGCCTTTCTTCATAAGACAAATTCTTGAGACCATGAACCATGCGGGTAGCCAGCTTCTGGACTCTTTAGAGATGCTGTATGTCTTTGAGGAGATAAGGAGAAGAGGCATGAATCCTGTACTCCGATATGGGTCTCACCAGCGTGACATAGAGCGGTAGGAATATGGCTGCTGTGAGCATTCCGAATGACCGTATATGACCGAATTTCACAGTATAAATATAAATATAAATTAAATTAAATTAGAGATAAAACCACTATTAGGCAACTCAAGCAGTGATAGACATAAACCAATACATAAATAACAAAAAATATAAATATAATTAATATAATATATATATAAAATTTAAATTTTTTAATTTTATATTTTTAAATATATTTTTAACCAAAAAGTATTTTAAAAAATACAGTATAATAAGTAAAAACACTATGTACATTTCATGGCTATAATTAAATTTGAATTAAAATTATAGTCAATCTTCAGGTTAATGATAATAGTTAAATAAATAAGCAAATAGAGTTAAACAATATTTTTTAAGAAATAAATAAAATAATAATTTTCGTTATAAAAAAACTCTATTATCTAAATTAGAAACTTAAAACATTAGGATTATGTCATACAACCCATATATTATGTTAAATATTTATTTTTAAGGTAAAAAAATAGATAGAAATATGTATTTATCTATTAAGATATAATATGGCTTTAAAAAAACATAATAAACTCATGAATATCGAATATTGTTAACTCAGTTATTGTCCAATATCTAATTACCTAATTATAAGAAAAATTATTATTTTATTTATTTCTTAAAAAATATTGATTAACTCTATTTGCTTATTTATTTAACTATTATCATTAACCTGAAGATTGACTATAATTTTAATTCGAATTTAATTATAGCCATGAAACGTACGTAGTATTTTTACTTATATTATATTTTTTTTATACTTTTTGATTTAAAAAAAATTTTTATTTTTTTAATTTAAAAATTTAAATTTTATATTTTGTATTATATTTATATTTTTTGTTATTTATGTATTGGTTTATGTCTATCACTGCTTGAGGTGCCTAATAGTGGTTTTATCTCTAATTTAATATATATATATATATATATATATATATATATATATATATATATATTTATATCATCATCATCTTTTAACGTCTGTTTTCTATGCTGGCATGGGTTGGACGTTTCAACTGGGGTCTGGGAAGCCAGGAGGCTGCACCAGGCCAACTGTAAGGGATGATGATTAATTTGCTGTTAATAATAATTCTTAAAATCCTGATCTCCTTTTTTTTATGAATATAAACTGGTTTTTTTATGTCCTTTGTGTTCCCCTGTCAGCTGAGAAGTCCATCCCTTGAAGATTTCCAAGTGCTGCTGTCATGCAAAGGTGCCCATGCTGGTGCTACATAAAAGCGTCCATGCCAGTCATCATCATTTAACATCTGTTTTCCATGCTGGCATGGGTGGAACAATTCGACAGGAACTAGCTAGCTGCAAAGCCGTCTAGGCTCCATGTCTGCTTCAGCATAGTTTCCACAGCTAGATTCCCTTCCCAATGCCAACTACTTTACTGGGTGCTTTTCACAAAAAAGCCTGCAAGATTAAGAATTCTCAGCTGAAAGGGGATGCAAGAACAACCACATATTTACTTAGTTTGAAGTGTCTTCTCAAGCACAGCAAACCGCGCACCCCCCCCCCTCTTGTGAGGCCCAACATCTAAAGATCCTTTCTCACATCATCCCATGTCTTCATGGGTCTACCCCTTCCACACATTCCCTCTACAAATAGATCTCAGCACTTTGTGTTGCAAAGTAAAAATGCTAAAGACTATTAATTTTTCATTTTGCCATCAAGTATGCGTAATAACTCTGGATATATGTTAGTCTTATTCTGACCTTTTCAGAAGAAAAGATCCTCACCAACCTTACTAAAGAACGATGAGCCACTCAGTAAAACATACAACACTGTACACTCTTGTTCTTCTCTCTGAATTGTGTCTTTGTTAAATCTTATTTTCCTCAGCCTTTTTTAGTGCTCCTTGTATTCAATATGTTTTATATTAGCTTGGTTATTTGTTCTACATAATTTCAAGGCAATCAGGGATCCTCAACATATGTACTTGATATGTTAGAAATAGCAACCACATCTTCCTCAAATATCCCTGCCAACTTAAGGAGAAAGAAAACACATTGAAGAATTTAGCCAAGGGTCGGCCTTGTTGGAATGTCTTGTATGGTCAGCTTGATCCTAGCTGACTTGGACTTGATCATAACAACCTCACCTCTTTGACATAAAATAGCTTTATCAGATTAGTTTCAAGCTATTTGGGTGTAATTTATCGTAAAAAGGGTCAAGTCAATGGGTCCCTAAGTCCAAGAAATTGGACTTAGATATGCTGTCAGTGAATAGAGTACTCTCTTTTCTCTTTTACTTGTTTGTCATTTGACTGTGGCCATGCTGGAGCACCGCCTTTAGTCGAGCAAATCAACCCCAGGACTTATTCTTTGTAAGCCTAGTACTTATTCTATCGGTCTCTTTTGCCGAACCGCTAAGTTACAGTGACGTAAACACACCAGCATCGGTTGTCAAGTGATGTTGGGGGGACAAATACAGACACACAAACATATACACACATATATATATATATATATATACACATATATACGACGAGCTTTCAGTTTCCATCTACCAAATCCACTCACAAGGCTTTGGTCGGCCCAAGGCAATAGTAGAAGACACTTGCCCAAGGTGCCACGCAGTGGGACTGAACCCGGAACCATGTGGTTGGTAAGCAAGCTACTTACCACACAGCCACTCCTACACCTATAAGATAAAAAAGAAAAAAAAACCCTTAATTCGTCTTAATTGTGTTTTTCTTTCGTCAGGCATTCCTTTGATCTGTTGGGTTCACCGGAAATACATGAATAGGGCAGCGAAACACTACAAGGAATACTGGGACGACAATGTGAACCTGAGTTACATCAATGGACACTTAGATGCACCGAGGGTAAGTGAACGAGGTGTGTATGTGGGTGTGCTTCTGGTTAGTATTGACAAATGTGTACAGTGGGAATATGTGGGTTTGAATGGAACTGGTGCATTTGACTGATCTCTGAGTAAAGGTCATGACCTTTATTGGCCCTTTTACAGGTTGAAGGTTCAGTTTAAAATTGTGTAGGTAAAGAAAAAACAGGTGACCATGGAGAGAAGCTTCAGAGAGGTGTAACACTGCAGATAAATGAGCCTAGCAAGAGAGTCCTAATATGGACATCACACCAAAAGAATTCCACTGAGAGGTTGAGGTAAAGGTGGACTTGGTAGTTCAGAGGAGCAGAGATTGCAGTCTGTTTTTGCCAGTCAACTGGACCCAAAGGCCTTCTTTTGGCTGGGTCAGGGTTTATGTCTGACAATTGCACCAACACATTTGTGTACGCTACACTTCAATGTGGATTACACTTTGTAGAAGTTTGTATTTGTAGCAGCTGATCAAGCTTGAAGTGGTTTTCATGTATTCTGAAATGGCAGTCAATAATGAAAGATCAACCAATGGTTGTCAGCGCCTAATATTTACGGCAAGTCAAAGACACTGAATTGCATGCGGTTCTTCACTGTTTTCTTCATCTACGTTTGTGTGTATGTCTCTGCATAAAGATGGAACTGCTGTGGCTGTGTTAGTCATGTAAAATCCTACCTTTCCCATTCATTCTTTGCAGGAACAAAATGACGATGTGATTTCTTTAGACAACGATTCATTCCTCAACAGTCTGGATAGTGCCTCGTTCACTAACCTCTGGCCCTCCACTGATAACTCCCGTCGCACCAATTTGTGACATCGGCTATGGTAACTTCACTCTTTTATTAAGCTCTTTCTCACTTGTTTTCTTGTCTGCTCAGTCTTGTTCACTCACACCCAACTAATGTTGCCTTCATTTTCAGGTTTCTTTTAGAATTTTGTCCTTCCTTTCTTTCAATACCCATTCCTTTTCTCTTTCTTTATCCACCACTCTCTCTCTCTCTCTCTCTCTCTCTTTATTATTCTTCCCTTTTTCAATTCAGTGCTGCAAAATAATGGCAGTCATTAATTACAAGTGCTCCCACTGTTTACAGCTAAATGAGCTGGCCTGTCTGCCTTTCTGTCAGAGTGGTGAGAAACAGTTGGCCTTCGTATCATCCGGGATTTTTGACCCTTTTTGCCCCTTTACATGGTACTCTTAACGAAAACAACACACAAATTTCATTTCACAATTACTGGAATGTTTCAACATAATATATTAATCATCATCATCATCATTTTAACATCCCTTTTTCCTTGCTTGCATGGGTTGGATGGAGTTTTTATTGAGGCAGATTTTCTTCCCATCACCAACCCTCTCCTGTATCCAAGCAAAGTACTATTTCCCTATCACCAGACGACATTTTCACAGAATATTAGAAATAATTGACCCTGCTTGTATAACAGAGACACTCATTTACAACCATCACATGATGTCAAGACAAGGAGATACAAAAGGGCATGCACTCACATATATATGTACATATATATATTATATAATGGGCTTCTTTCGGTTTCCATCAACCAAATCCACTCACAAGGCTTTGGTTGACCCATGGCCTATCATAGGACACTTGGCCAAGGTGCCACACAGTGGGACTGAACCTGATACCATGAGATTGGGAAGCCAAATTCTTAAACCACTCAGCCAAATTTTGATAAAACTAAAATTGTTTTCCATCAGTTGATGGTGGAGAAGATGAAAATTAAATTGAAACACATTTTATGAGATTAAAATTCAAATAAATAATGTTTCCATTCAAGTTTAAATAACAAAAAATTCAATCAAGTTTGACATTTAAATAAATAAATAAAATAGAATAAATTTAAATCCAATCTTTTATAAAAATTTGACTTTCAGATTCTGACCTTCCTCTTCTGGCCACCAACAGAAAATAATTCTTGCTTCATTTTGTAAACTGTTGATAAAAATTTAAACAAGGAGGAAAAAAACTAAAATCTGCACCAAAAAATTGTAAATAGAAGCTTTAAAAAAGTCGCAAACAAAGAATAGAGGGATGACCCAAACTATAAAGAATTGTCAAAATTATTTTTTTAAATTTGAAGACTGCCCAAAAAAAACCATCAAAAAGAGAACATTTCCAATTGTATAAACATCGAAATAATTTTGGATTCTATTTTTTTCCTTTTTCTTTCCACTGTTATCATGTTTTTCTTTTTCTCTCTTTTCAGTCCATTCTCTGCAAGTCTGCTTACTTAAGAGAATGTCCCTCCACTTTGATGAAACTAAACCAAAACTATGAAAATGTGAACTTTATAAAATTACTACTACTACCACTACCCTTACTACTATTACTACGACCACTCAACCAATTCCTCCATTTCATTTGGTTCCACCAAAAAATCACACAACACACTCAAACTCGATGTATATGTCTGTGTATGTATATAATTGTATTTGTTTGTGTGTATATATGTATACATATATATATGCACACAAACATAAGTAATGTGTGTAGAGATGTATGTGTGTGTATATATATATATATGTGTGTGTGTGTGTGTACATGCATATATATATATATATATGTACATGCACGTGTGTATACGTATATATATATATATATATATATATATATATATATATATAAAAAGTTGTTAAATTTCCAATTCCCATATTTTTGCATTTCCAGCCTGGATAATTTCTTACGATTTCTGCCCTGATGTGTGTACATGTGTTGTCAGAAACGTAAGCTTGTGTCAAGCCCCTCCACGTTGTGACAACCACTGTGAACACCAATTGAGATGAAAATGCAGAAAGATCGAAGAGAAATCACTCTTACTGGGAAAGTTGTTAAACTGATACAATTATCAAATAGTGTGTGTGTAGACATATGTAGATGCATGTGTGTACATACATACATACATACATATATACACACACACACATTCTTGTATTCTTCAACTGGCTTTAGTCATTGGACTGTGGCCATGCTGGGGCATCACTTTCAGAGATTTTTCCTCATCAACCATCCGTAGTGAGCCCCCACCCAACCCAATTACTTTATCATTTTAACTATTAATTAAAACCATTCAAAACCTTCTTTTAACTGGCATTGTTGTGTCAAACACGTACATCGATACAAGTGCGCACACACACACACACACACACACAAACATATATTTTCAGTCCTCTATATACATGCATTTGACTGGTTTGCAAATGGGTTTCGTCTGTGAAATTCCACTTGAATGGAATTGGTCATTTTGGGGTTATTGTAGCAGGCACCTGTTCAATGAGCCTGGAACCCTTTTGGGGTTATTGTTCAATGAGCCTGGAACCCTATGATGGTTGCAAAATAAACTTCTTAACCACAGAAGCCATGCATCAGTGTGTGTGTACACATATAGGCATATATTGCAAATAAAAGGTAATTTATAAATTCAGCTCTGTCCTCGAGCAGTCCTCACTCCTGCAAACACCTGTTAACAGACTATAGGGAGAAATGGACAGTTTATCTTCAAGAAAAGTGGCCAAATAAACTGGGGATAATTTCTTAGTCGTGGAACCACAAAATGGTACAAGATGGTAAGGCCAAAGAATGGGGAACTACAAGATGGTAAGGCCAAAGAATGGAGGTGATGATATTACATAACCTCCATTCTTAGACTTATTCTTACACACACACACACACACACACAAAGATAAGCAAAAGTAGATATACAGTTGCTTAATATGAGTGGAATGGTCTGTGCATTTTGGTTTCTTTTTAGATAAGCAAATCAGAAGTAGAATAATTGATCTGCAAGAGATCCTTACTTCATTGGAATCCCTCTTTTTTTTATTTCTGGGGTCTTTGAGTGAATGCTTCAGCCACAGGCCTTTCATTTTCTCCAAAAGTGACCCTGACTGGTCAACTACTTTTCTGTGCATTGCAGATGGACCCAGTCCTATAAACTGTTAATCTTGAAAGAGCTGGTCTTTGAAATTCTCAGTCCAGTTCTGTCTGACCATTTCTGCATTCTCTGTTTTTCAGTAGTGCTTGATGATCCAGTTCCGTTCATCACTGGTCAAATTTCCAGCCAATTAATAAATATCTGAAATTAAGGATAATTATTTTATTATAGAAGAAAGTATTAATTAAAAAGAACATAGAATCATAGAATTCTTGTTCTAAAAGAGAAATAGAGAAATGGAAAGAACATTCCCCTCACTAAGCAGTTGTACACCTACTTGTGTGTGTGTGTGTGTGTGTGTGTGTGTATGCATATATATACATATGTGTGTGTATATATATATTTATACACACAAACACGTATAAACTATATATACGTTACTTTGCAATGGAAAGCTTTAAATCTTTTTGATAATTTCTAACACCACCAAAGTTACTTGACTAATTTCTTCAGATGAAAATCATAAACATCACAACTCTCACTTCCACAACATTCCTTCACCTAATCCTGTCTCAAAGCTCTCTCTCTCTCTCTCTCTGTATGTGTGTGTGTGTCTGTGAATATTTTACACACACACACACACATATATATATATATATGTATGTATGTATGAGGAGGTTTGTATATCTATGTATGTGTGTATATATATATATATATATATATATATATATATATATTAGGCACTTTGTCTAGTTAATGAACAAATTTCATAAACACACTGGCCATTGTTATACATCCCATTGCACCCATTTGTCTATACATGCCAACCTTTCACCTGGAAATGTGCTTCAGTTAATGCATATGTATAGCATTAGCTTTGCTGTTGTGTATCTGAGCACAGTTGAACACACTGCTATACACCCACACATCCTCGTCTGTTTGTGTCAGGGGTTAGTGTGTGTGTGTGTGTATAGAGGGGGTAGATTATATCTTCCAAGCACAGTTTGAGCTCCACAATATGAGTATCTAAATATTTCTTTGTTTTAGTGACGATAAGAAATAAAAAAAACTATTCAGGTACGTCAATATAATCAACTCTACTCCCACCCACCCACCCACCCGTGTGGCTGGATTGGCAAGAAACCTTAAGGCTTTGGACAAAACGTTTTACAGTATTTCTTGCAGTTCTCTCCATTCAAAGCTCAACAGCATAATGGGGGGTGGGGCTTGAGCAATTTGACCAACTTTTCCCTTCTGCCTATGCAAGAAATTATTATTGAAGACAGCAAGCTGGCAGACTCGTTAGTACGCTGGACGAGATGCTTGGTAGACTCGTTAGCATGCTGGACGAGATGCTTGGTAGACTCGTTAGCACGCTGGACGAGATGCTTGGCAGCATTTCATGTCCTTATACTCTGAGTCAAAATTCCACTGTGGTTGAGTTTGCCTTTCATCGCTTTCAGGGTCAATGAAATAAGTACCAGTCATGTATTGGGGTCAATGAAATTATTAGCCCACTTCCCTAAAATATCAGGCCTTGTGCCAATAGCAGAAATTATTAACTTGGAATCATTTCCTGAGCAGGACAAATGCTTAATGGCTTTTCTTCTCTCCAAACATTCTGAATTCAAATCCCACCAAAGTTGACTTCGCTTTTCATTCTTTGGGGATCAATAACATAGTACCAGTTAAATACTGGGGTTGATGTAATTGACTAGCCCCTCCCCCTAAAATTGCTGGCCTTGTGCTAAACTTTGAGACCATTATTATTGTTGTTGTTATTAAAATGGCAAGCTGGCAGAATTGTTAGGCCACACCAGACAAAATACTTAGGGGCATCTCGTCTACCTTTACATTCTGGGTTCAGATTCCACCATGGTCAACTTTACCTTTCATCCTTTTGGGGTTGATAAGTACCAGTCAACCAAGCCCCTTCCCCATAAAAATTTCAAGCTTTGTACCTATGATATTATACAGGTGTTTTCATGCCCGTTGTTGAGGTGGATGTGGGAGGTTGGTGGTAGGAAGATGAGGACAACAAATGCAATTTTAATTTTGAACAGATTTTAAGTGAACAAAATATTTTCTCACACAATTTTCTGTTCCTCACTCCAAAGGAATTCCACAGGGGATTGGCAATATGTAGAGAATCAAAGAAATTTCAAAAACGTGCAATAAAGGAAACGAGATGTCTTCCTCTCTCCTTCAGCATTATGTACCAGTTATATGCAATGTTTGATTCAGTCCAAACTCCGTTACTTCCTCACAGATGTCTGGCCTTGTGCCCCATGACTCGTGTCATTGCTAGTTTCCAGATGGGGTGATCCAGAAGTGGCAGATCCACTGATTAACTAACTTGATGTGATTTCATCTCTCCGCCGGGCTCTCGGTTCACATCCCACCATGTCTGTGATCAATTTTATAATGGGAAAGATTTCATCAAATACACTTTCCTTTTAAATTGTCCCTGTGACAAAGTGTAACCTAATTATTATAGTGGGAGTAAAGGGGGTATGGCATACTCTTGTGGTAATCCTTTACATTGAGGGTCAACTTCAGTTTGGATGGGAGTGTCTGGTATGAGAGAATGGCTGGTTGTATGATGTCCGATGAGAGAGAATCAGTAACCAACAAATCTAACTTCAAAATTGAGATGCTTTGAGGCTTCCATTCCTTAAAGGTTGCTGTCTTCTGGTGTTGCTTTGTGATTTTATCCTTTTATAAATCTGGCAGAGTTCTACCTTTGTTCAATTGTGGGGGCAAAGAATCATGGCTATTATAAATGTCCACCAACAAAATGTATTTGTGTCAAATAGGGCAGAAATAGAGCAAGAATCTCTGACATTCCATAAGATCATCACCATTATCCTTATTATTTAATATCCTTGTTCCATGCTGGCATGGGTTGGACTATTTCACAGGGTTTTATGGGCTCAAGGATTGCATCTTGCTCCAATGCCTGCTTTGGCATGGTTCCTACAGCTGGTTGCCCATCAGCCACATTACAGAGTGTTGAATGGGTGCCTTTTTTTTTTGCGTGCTACCAGCACTAGTGAAGTTGCAATGTAACCTACAAGAAGCAGAGGAGATTAGGGGCCTAAAGATGAGGAGACCAACAATGCTGTGGACACAGTCACTTTTTCTTTGATATGTTATAATAATAAAAAAATTCTCATTAAATATTTGGCTCCCTTGCCAAATTTTCTTATCCGTTCCCATTTATACGTCCAAATACACTCTCTTCTTAATACCAACACAAATAACAACAACATTCATTATAGGCCAATGAGAATTTTTTTTTCCCCTTCAATTATTTAACCTGCAAGAAATAGCAACAAAATCTCCCTCATATTACACCTAACATTCTTAAAAACAAACAAACATTAGATAATGTAGTTCTAGACATTGGAGTTGAATGGGGGTGGGGCTAAATTATAGCAATCCACCATAAAGAACCAACAATAATCAACCTAACAAAGAGACAACCAGGAAAGTTGTCCATAGTGGTGGTCACTTTATCATCAGTGTAGCAGGGAAATGTGAGCAAGAGGAGGAGGCAGGTGCTACAGGCTGTTTATTTGGTGGACAATGGTTCTTTGCTTGACATTTCATAATCCTTACGGAAGAATGCTGAGAAAACTGGGGAAAGACGAAAGGTAAAGTTGACTTGGAAGTCCATGACTAAATACCACAAGGCACCATTCAATGTCGAGGGGCAGATGGAACAAGCCATCCTCAAAATGCTAGAAATAACAGCCAAATCTTTGAGTCATTCCCCACCCCCTTAATTAAAAAAAAAAGTCCATGGTATACGTACAATAGATGGAATGGTCAAAGCAGGAAAGCCTTTGATTATAGGTCTGCTCGGTCCTGGGGCTAAACAACAACAACAACTAACATCAGAAGCATTTATTTAATAATCGAATCAATTAACAACTGTTAATGAGATGTACCAGTCTTTAATTAGTGGAAACAAAAACAATGGTGTTATTATTAAAGAAACAATTATTGTTGTTGTTGTTGTTGTTTACATTTCTCATCATCATTGTTGTTGTTGTGGTGGTGGTGTGAGACAATTGTTAATATTTACCTTAATGCAGAGGCCAACATTTTTGTTTTAACCAGATTTGTTGAGTTTTAGGAAAAACATCCACTGACTTTATACCCCACACCCACCCAACACCACACACACATGGGGGGGGGGGGTTTAGTCAAGAAGTTTTGAAATTACACAGCTTTAGGTTCAATCTTGCTATGAAGCACTTTGAGAAAATGCATTCTACTCTTTCCTCTGCTTGACCAATGCATTGTCCGTGGATTTGGTCAAACAAACTGCTAAAGCCTTTACACACACACACACTAATTAGTCTAAAACCCAGTATTGTTTCTGCTGGGTAAATAAAGACCAAACTGAAATGACATTGGGGTGGGTATACTCCCCTAAACCCCTTGTGTCTTAGTAAAATGATATAGGGAATAAAATTGAATTCTACATTAACCCCTACTTTTGACCTCTTCAAAAAGATTCCAATTATTAATAAATTGGATTTTTTTTTTTTTTCTGCACATTGA
Organism: Octopus sinensis; assembly: GCF_006345805.1. Classification (NCBI taxonomy): domain Eukaryota; kingdom Metazoa; phylum Mollusca; class Cephalopoda; order Octopoda; family Octopodidae; genus Octopus; species Octopus sinensis. Next base: position 18,950,813 of record NC_043019.1, on the reverse strand, counting down.
TAATCTAAGTATTTCGTTAAAAATACAGAACTTTGATATCAGGTCAAACGATTGTTTATGATGCACGAAGATGAGAAGGTGTTAAAAATGGCAGAATCAGTATTTAGCGAGAAGGGCCAAAGATGCTAAGTTCAAATCCCACCAAGGTTAACTTTGCTTTCCTTCTGTCTCGTTACGACGACTGATTCATAAAACAGATTCCTGTAAGAGGCAGGAGATGTTTTGGCATTGCTGATCCAACACTAACTTATTTAACATCAGGCATATTGTCTGTCTGTCTCTCTCTCTCTCTCTCTCTCTCTCTTGGTGTGTTTGGTGGGAGGCAATGTAATACGTTTGTCAATCGTGTGTTTATTGTAATGTTTTTCTTTCTGCATGTCGTTTGCCTCCAGTGGCAAAACAGTGATCCCAGACACAATGTCCAGTCCAGTCATACCAAATGACCAGTGGTCAAACAGTGCTGCCCAATTGTTTCATTCCAACCTCCTAACAGGGAGAGCAATACTGAATGTAAAATTATGAAGAAGCCGGCCTCTTGCATGTCAGCCCAAACGAGCTGAGTGCAAGAAAGAGACGACTGAACTGATTGAGAGAGAGAGAGATGAATCAAGGATGGAGGATGATAGCTGGGTTGGACAGGGGCCGGTCGGACCATGTAAGTGGCAGTAATTATTGTCTCAAGGCCCAGAGGGCCACTAACCCTGTTTTTAGGGTTTATAAGTGACAAAAATATCAACATTGCTTCTCCTGAACAGGATGCAAATCCATTGGTGGGTTTCTCCTTTACAGCTGAGTGGACTGGGGCAGTGAAGTGTTTTTCTCAAGAAGAATGCACTGCCCAGTCCAGGAATTGAAACCCATAATCTTGCAGTCGTGAGTGCAACACCACCCAAACCATTAAGCCACACAACTTCACAAATTAGAAGAAATAACAAGAATTGATCTGAGGAGAAGATAAAGGAACTCTATAAGGGGCAGGATGTTGTGTTGGAGAGGAAATGTCCAAACAATGCCAGCAACAAAAAGCCCCTGCAATGATGATGATGATAGAATCATCTTTCCAATAAGTTTCTGTCAATAGCTGTGTGGTTAAGAAGCTTGTTTTGCCCCCATATGGTTTTGGGTTCAGTCCCACCAGACATCACATTTGGCAGTTGTTTTCTCCTTTAGCCCTGGGCCAACCAATGGCTTTACTTCACAACTGGTGTTGGTCTGTTTACATCCACAAGACTTAGCAGTCTGGCAAAAGAGACCAATAGAATAAGTACCAGTGTCAATTTCTTCAATGAAACCCTTCAAGATGGTGCCCCAGCATGGCCACAGACCAATGACTGAAACAAGCAGAAGATAATTAGAAACAGTCGTTAGAACAAATTTAGCAAAGGTGCCGACAGCTCAATAGCCAACAGATAAGTCTATCTTGGAAGGTAGGGGAACGTTAGTGATGAACTGAATGCCTTATGATATTTAATTACATTCTTGTCCACCAGGGACAATAATTCATGTACCAGTAATTGACTGGTGCTGGTTCAATTCCAAACACTACTCTCCACCCAAAACTGTTTTTCCTCTGCACTCAATAAACTAAAGAATGAGTCAAAGTGATCAAACAACATTTTACATTTATGAAAGCTATTTGCAGACACAGGGCGTTCAGAAAGTCACCGCAATCTCATATTATTTTTTAATACACATGTTGCAATATAGAAAACCTGAATGATATTTAACAAACAACATTTTAAAAGTGATGTCCTTTAGCATCGGGTACAGGCCTACATCCATCTTACAAAGAGCATTGTCACTTTTCATGGTCAGCTGCTTTCAGTTCTTTTATTGTCAATACTTTGTATGGGAAGGGTTTTAATTCCTTTCCGAAGGCCTTATAGCAGTCGCAAGACCAATATCTTACTGCTGCACCAACTTTTGGAATGGTTTTGATGGACTCTGCTGCATATTGTCAGAAATATCAAACAATTTCTCCTCGGATATCTTTGATGGTCTTCCACAATATTGGTCACCTTCCTCTGATCCTATTTCTCAGAATTTAGCAATAAGGTTACAAACAGCATTGCGATGAGCAACAGGTGTTTCTGAGAATTTATCAGAAAACGCTGTCGCACCAAATCCGTGTATCTACCACCTTCTTGAAATATGTGCTCAATTAGAAATACATGTTCTTCAGGTGTTAAAACCATATTGGGGTCAAAATATTAGAAAAGTGCACAGTGATTTCCCAAACACCCTGTATAACATATTCTTGGCAGCTAATTAAACTAATATATATATATATATATATATATATGACAGACTTCTTTCAGTTTCCATCTTCCAAATCTATTCAAAGGCCTTGGTTGGCCGCAGCAGAAGGCACTTGCCCAAGGTGCCACGTAGAGGGACAGAATCCAAATTCATGTTGAGAAGCAAATATACACTCACACACACACACAATCATGGCCTCTGTTTGTCAGAGCTGGCTGATATCATACTACTTCCAGGCAATCCTGAATCACAATTCTGATTCATGCACTACCACCACCACCACTAGTCCTTCCTCCCCACAGTATTTGGCTCTTTGGATTAATAGCATCAAGCACACCAGTGGAGGGCCAGCAAAGGCCCTTTTTCCAGACCCAGCTACTAAAAATAAATAAATGAATAAACTACTAACACCAGTTTGGTTCAATGCTATAATGCTAGATTTTGATAAATTATTTAAGCCTTGATTAACAGAAGGAATCATTGTGAAACAGTTAAAAACTCCAACAGAGAATTGAAACCTGATCTCTCTTTCTCTCTCTGAATCTTTTGAACAGTGTTTCCATAACACTGTTGAGTCACCAATAACCCATGAATGAAACTCCTTGCAATTATATCCACCAATCAGTTGGATTTACTTAATCCCCTGGCAGTAGTGGCTTACAAGCAATGTCTTTGGGGGTCAGTTAAAGAGAGGATTCAGTTGCTGTTCAAATTCCAACACAGGTTTGAAACTAGTCCATTAATCCTATTTTCTGTCCACAGAAATATAGTATATAATAACAAGGTGTTTACATACGACTCAAGATTGTGGACTAAACTCTACAAAGATCTCCTGTGGGGTACAGTGTAGTCTTTTATTATAAGTTTATGTTGCTGCAAGTGGCTGTTAACTGAGTGTTTTGTGCTAGTTTCACTTGTTGGTTGAAAGCACTCAATTTAAGCTGTTATTGTCATCAAGAAAAAGCATGGACAGTTAGGTTCTGTTGAATGGAGTGATGTGAAGGTTGTAGCCATTTGCCAAAAGAGGCCTTCCTCTGATGTGTTCCCATAGAAAAGGCTAAATACAATTAAGAGTGTGTGAACAAAATACTGCGTTTTTCAAACGATCAATAATATTTCTATCATAGGTACAAACCCTCACATTTTAGGGGGGGAGGTGTAGCCAATTGAATCTACCCCCGTATTTAACTCGTTTTATCTATTTTCCTCTCCAACTCTCAGAAGGATGCAAGACCAAAGCTGACCTTGGCAGGAATCAAAAACCAGAATGTACAGACATGACTCTGATACTGAGATGGAGACAGATGTAAATATTCTACAAAATATTTCTGCAATGTTAACTTATTTATTCATTTGTTCAAGAAGGATTTTTGACAAATTGATCAAAGGGTCCTATTAACGTCACACAAATCAATCTTTCACTTTATTGGGAAATAAAACAATTTTAAAACTTTTCCTTCTTTAATGGTTTTTTTTTAAATTTATTTTTATTGTTTAAATTTATTTTTATTGTTGATGAGAAAACCTTCCGATATTTAATTACACCTTACAATAAACAATATTCGTGTTTATATTCAGGTATATCTTACAGTACAGTAACAGGTTATCCAATCTACACTGCTATGCAATTCAGACTTAATGGTTTATTGAAATCCTAAAATGTAGTGACTATAAAAAGCTATGTGGTATATTTCTCTCGATGAGCAAAGGAGATGTGTATGGGATCACTGATGAGATTCCAATCAGTCCTGAAACCAGTAAGGCCAACCACTCTATTGCTGTCATCACAGTATTCACCAGCCAATCGGATGTTGTTACACATTGCTGGTTAGAAAATGCTTTACTTTGTTTTAGCCTTTGAAAGATGTTAGACAAGCAGGCCAACTTTCCTTCCCAATCAAGAAGACTAATCCATTGCAGAGTTACTCACAGCTGAGTGAAATAAAGTATTTTGCTCAGTCCATAAGTTGAACTCATAATCTAGCATAGTCAAGCGCCTTCCACACTGCTAACACTATATATATATATTTATATATAATCACATATAAATTTTTTGCAAGAGAGAAGATAGGGCCCAGTGGCCATAAGAGAAATGGATGTGCTCAACATAAAGAAAAGTAGGTTGGAAATTCTCCCGGTTGTATTCAGTGTGAACTCTCAGAACTCTCAAGAAGTATTCTGGGCAAAGAAGCAGGGAATAACGATTTTGTAACCGATTGATGGTCAGGCGTGGCTGGCAGGGCACAAAATACTTTCCAATACTTGGAACTGGTTGATAGCTTCTGTTAGCTTAGGTAGAGATATGAGCTGCAAAAAAAGTATTGTAGCCAGAAAAGAAACAAGGTGAGAAAAGTTCAGCAAGCTGACAAGAGGATTGTGTTTGAAGTGAAGAGAAAATTATATGATGTTTATGTTGGAGAAACATGGACATTATATGCCAAAGAATGAAGCCAGCTTATGTAATGTTAAAAGGAGGAAGCAGAGAAGCTGAGCGACAAAAAATAAAAAAACTGAATAGGAAGAATTAGATGTAGTAAGGGAGATAACTGTGTTGGGGACGCTAGAATGGCTTCGGATGACGAGAAATGTGAAAGGAAATTGTGGAAGAGGAAGATGTGAACAGAATTGGTGGAAGGTGATGTCACAGAAGAGATAAGAAATGAGACTCCAGATGGTTTGCTTAAAAAGACACGTGAAGCTAAGGAAAAGCGTGGTTGCTCTTTACATAGAGGCTCGTCCCCTGCAAGGACAACCAAGCTTTTACATAGCTGAGCTTGCGGCCTTGTAGGTGCTGCTGACATGTGAAGAGCAACCCCCATCACCAGTATCCAGTACACTCTGTAAAGTGGTCGGTGTTAGGAAGAGCATCCAGCCGTAGAAACCATGCTAAAACAGGCATGGGGCTTGAACAGCCCTTCAGCTGGTCGGCTTCTGTCAAATCGACCAACCCATGCCAGCATAGAAAATGGATGGCAAATGATGATGATGATGATGATGATGGCCTGCAAAACTACATAGATTCATATTAATACACAGAGTACAGATACACAGGGAAATATGTAGAAGTAGACAATAATGTTAAACATATGCAAACAAGAAAATGACAGAAACAGCAAGTTGTATACAGAGATATAAAGTTTAGGTTGAATAAAAAATCACGGTCAAAATATAAAGATTAAACTGCTCAGCGAGATTGGTGGTGGTTTACAGGTTTAAAAAAAGATAATCTCGTAAATATTTAAAGTCCGGTACTACTTAAGAAGAGTGGTCCCGGTGCGCGCACTCGCGCATCCGCGCTAGCTAGTCGTGACTAGTCGATCCTTACTTTGTGTTTTTGTGTTTTATTTACTTGGATCTTTGTTTGTTTAACGTAGCTGTTTACGTAAACATAACAATGACAGAATGTTGTCTCAGGTTTAGACGGAGCAAATGATTTTAGCTCAAAAGAGAGCATAGGATTGGTTAAAATTCGAAAAATTAAACTACGTTAAACAAACAAATTACAATTTTCTCAAGAAAGCCAAGAGAAAAAAATGTTTTATTTTGACACATTCTACCAGAATACGAAGTTTTAAAGTGTTTAGTTAACTTGAAATTGTGTTGAAAACTGCCGTTCAAAAGGAAAGATCCATTTACTTTTCTAGGTAGTCGTTGTAGGATCGACTAGTCACGACTAGCTAGCGCGGATGCGCGACTACGCGCACCGGGACCACTGTTCTCGAGTAGTACCTTAAAGTCCAAGCTATAGCGTGCAAAACAAAATGAATATGAAACACAAAAGTAATATTTTAGCTTTCAACACCTGGCATAAAGCCACCCACCTCCACTTTCCCCTCTTCGTAGCAGGAGCTTTTTCTCTTTCCCTGTCATGCAAGTTACCTGACAATCTCAATAGTGATGGTGACAGGACAAAAAAAAACCCAGTCAGTGTAGTCTATAAAATGGTGAATGTTAGAAAGTGCATCCAGCCGTAGAAACCATAGCAAATCTGATACTGGAGTCCGATGCGACCTCGGAACTTGCCAGATACTGTCAAACTGTCCAACCCATGGAAAACAAATATTAAAGGAAGAGGAAGTGTGTGTATAGGTATATATATATATATATATATACAAGAAAAAAGCAACAAGAATGGATTAGTTGTTCAGTACAATTGTTTCACACGAAGAACAGATTTATTTAAAGCTGCAAATATTGCAGCAAATACAAGTGTTTCGTATTCATCAGCCAAAACACATATGAGTTTTCCAAACATCCTATAATCTCCCCACATTATTTTATGGTTAATACCATAAGGATTTCTGGTGCATCTAAGTTAAGTACTGCATTCATGTGAATTCATTGGAACTCACTTGAATCTTAATTGTTTTTGCTGAAATGTGTGTGTATATATATATATATATTCTTGCGACATTCACCGACCTTTTAACAAAATTGCTGGGTGGGGCAAAACTTCCCTCTCCCCACTCACTTTCCTTTTCAAGTGAAATTTGAAAAAGATGATGAATCTTGGCCAAAGAAGAAAGTATCTGTCTTCAGCCCTTTCAACCTGGTCCACCACACAACTGCTCTCGCTAAGGCCACCAGGCAAAGAAAAACAGCTTGCTCTTCCCGACCAAAGGAATCCTGACAATGGACTCGACAGCCTCATACGACCTACACGCGACAGCAGATGTTCACATAAACCCACCACAACTCAGAAATACTCGGGCAATAGAAGTGAAATTGAATCAAATGCACGTTTATATTCATGTCTTCCACTCAGCCAATTTGCAGTCATCTTACTCTTTAAACGTTTCGAAACACTTTATTTCAGATCATTTCGATAGGATTTGAATTCAGAACCGATTTCTAACAGAGGCGCAAATGGAAAATATTTTGTCCGCCGTTCTAAGGATTCTTGTTGATGATTCATCAAACAGTATTAAAGATATTCCAGTCTAAAACTACATTATTTAAATGTCCTGTTTTTAAGGCGGTGATTTTAGGGAGATGCAGGCGGAATGGCAGAATCGTTATCGCGCCGGGCTTAAAGGAATTTCATCCATCTTTATTCTGTTGTGTCTGGGGAGAGTCATTCTCTTTTTGTGCCTTATAATGTAACACACTCACCGGTAAAATTTCCACTTCTTTCTTATTTTTATTGTCCTAAAATTTTCGTTGCGTCTTGCAACCTTTTCAATAGTTTTAGGAAAATAAAAATAAGAAAAAAGTGGAACCCTAACCCTAACCCTCACCCCAGACACAACAGAACATGCTTCAACACACGAACTCATATAAAGAATCTTGCAAACCAAATCCATCTTTATGTTCTGAGTTAAAATTCCGCCGAGGTCGACTTTGCCATTCATGCTTTCAGAATTGATAAAATGGTTAATATAAAGATTGACTCCCATTAACGAAAACAAAAAAAAACCCAGTCTGTTGGGTGCTATAAACTGTGTAGAAAACGAATATGAAGAAAAAAAAAACAAATTGCGCAAACGAACGTGGGGGGGGGGACTTTCGGAAAATTCACAAGATCTCGGAGCCTTTAGAGAGGGACCCACTCAGTTGCGAGTTTGAACCAGGTCTTCAGTATGAGGATAATTTTCATCCGCTCTAGTCTTGGAAGCTCTACAAGAATGAAGGAAAAATAATGGCTCTTACTTTCATCTAGCCAGACAAACTTGAACAGAGAGGGAAATTGTTCTCTACTACGATTGTTGCACGAACCTGTACGCTTTCAGTCCTCAACGTCCGGCCAGAAGCTATTTAAATCCTTTCATTGTCCACCCTGAACATCGGGCAAAGACCAGATTGAATCACCCGCCAAGGTGACGTCATTTCTTCCTTCTGACGTCACAAGCGATTCTAAACCGGCGCTTTTCTTCATTTCTAAACTAGCAATGAGGAAGAAAAGTTACAGCAAATGTTTAGCTGCAGACGATGTGACTTCTCTCTCCTGAATAAGCTAACTATTTACTCTGAGCATCAATACCACAAAATCTAATATTTATTCCGCACAGTGAACTAAACTGTTATATTACACGAGATAGTAGCTACTATTTCTAGCAGGTTAAGTAACCATGCCAACAAAATCCCTCCTCATTTAATCAGGGTTTTTTCTAATAAAATTTTAGTGAATTTTATAAGATTTGCTACTTTTCTACTATTATATTAAGTTGCTGCTACTTTTATTGGGACAGGGAGGTTGAGTAAGGGGAGGTTACTCTATTGCTTCTCACCTGTAATTAACACTAGTAACAGGTGTGTCACTATTATTACATTTCATTCTTTTCCCTCATTTTGTTTTTACAAAGATTCTCCATGGATACTGAAGAAGACTCTGACATAATTCGTTGTTTCCAACACTGTTCGAACAAAACAAATATATTTTATTGTCTTCAGTTACCAACAACCTGTCCCCTATGTGGCGGGGATGTTATCAACAGCGACATGCTCTTACCCCCCTATCGTATCGAATCCCCCTTCACCGATGCTGCCCGTTGGCCTTTTGTTGTCGTCGTTAAACCTACCCAGGGTACATTTCTTCAGTAAGAAACTTTTTTTTACATCTATGCTTCATTTCTGTGAGTTTTAACTTTGATTTTAAAGACTTTTTTTTATCAACTAAACTGGAAGAGAAACTTCAGGTGCCAACTGCGCTTCGTAGACTGGGGAAACAGGGAAGAATAAAGTGAGAGGGAAATGGTTACAAGAAGCACGCTACTTCTAGTTTTGTCAGGGTTGTTTCTGGAACGATTAAGGAAGAAGATTTTAATGAAAACGAAACTGAGGAAAGTTATCAAAAACGTCACCATAAGTAATGCGGGTTGATTTGTTTTTAAAATGTTGCTGGACTTTCGTAGAAGCGCAAGCGAAGTTGTTTCCTGGGGTCGAAAGTATAATAATAATAATAATAACACCCAACCTGAAGAAACATTTGGACACTTTAGAAATACCCCACAGTCTAAATGCATTGCGAAAGTCGGCTTTACTTGAAAACTGCATGCACACTGCGTAAAGTACTGTTTGGGGTCCTTGTTGTGACTTGAGAGACAATAACAAACCCCCGGTACACACAATATTTTTCACAGTACCCAATGTTTGTACCCCGGTACAAACAATATTGGATACTGTGTGACGTCTTCAGTAGTAATAATACTACATGTTTTGGTCTTAGTATAAATGATGGCTACAGCAGATATTCTGCTTAATACCACCGTAGCGGGAGAGCATCATAGCCATGTGTTGAGAGGAATTCTTTGGGATTTGGATAACTCACCTCTGGAAATGTGGGTGTTTCGTTCAACATCCTTAAACAACCCTTTGAGCAGGATGGGTTACTCGACCTGAAGAAAATTCTAACTGGGCCCCAACGTGGAAGGTCATGCGCTGTTTATCTTGATATGAGATCACCATGTCGCGCACATATGGTTGTGATGCATGTGCCTGGTGTACCCTTATCAGACGGGTAGTCATGATGGGTATACTGGGCTTCTTATTTCTTTCACCGCAGTGTCACTTTGATGGCATGCACTGCTCCCTCACTCAATAATACAAGATACGGCGATCTTTCGTCTCTAGTAGACCTTTCCGTCGATTTCCGTAAAAAACTTTTTTTTTTACATATGGGCTTGCGGGAACTTTTGAAGTAATGAGAGCGAAAGAGACTAAGAGAAAGCGATTGTATGACGAGGGAAGTTCTTTTGAAGTTACCGTGCATGTGAAGCATTGATGTACATGTGTGTGTGTGTGTGTTTGATGGGGTGTGGGAGACACAAAATGTATGTTGTGTAAGTGAAGTGCTTCTGTTAGTGTGTGTGAAGAGACAGAGAGAGTAATGTGTGAAAGAGAGAGATAACTGAAATTTTTTATTCGGTGTATGTGTATGTGTGTGTGTGTATGTATCTATGTATGTGTGTGTGTATGTATGCATGTATGTGTGTGTGTATCTATGTATGTGTGTGTGTATGTTTGTATGTATGGCCGATTCAGTGTTTACATTATTTCGAGTTAAAACGAAAGATTTCCTATGTAACGGTCTGCTATGCAGAAAATAATGAGGTTGACTCAATGGAATAATGACACTGATCGAAGATATAGACAAAATGTTTTTTATTTAATCGTTATACATGCCTTGTCGACTGATACTGTGCAGCCTTAATGTCTGTTGATGTGACGATGGTGAAATGGTAAGAAAAAGACGGCAGAGTTATAAAATGAGGAGGAGATATCCTTCTCGGCCATACATACACACATACATACACACACACATACATACACACACACATACATAGATACATACACACACACACATACACATACACCGAGTAAAAAAATTCAGTTATCTCTCTCTTTCACACATTACTCTCTCTGTCTCTTCACACACACTAACAGAAGCACTTCACTTACACAACATACATTTTGTGTCTCCCACACCCCATCAAACACACACACACACACATGTACATCAATGCTTCACATGCACGGTAACTTCAAAAGAACTTCCCTCGTCATACAATCGCTTTCTCTTAGTCTCTTTCGCTCTCATTACTTCAAAAGTTCCCGCAAGCCCATATGTAAAAAAAAAAGTTTTTTACGGAAATCGACGGAAACGAAAGATTGCCATTTTGTCGACCTCGGAGGAATTTTAACTCAGAATGTAAAGGCGGATGAAATGCCGCTAAGCATTTTGTCTGGCATGCAGCGAATCCCCTGCTATATAACAATAACAATGAGGAAATTTCTACAGGATTTGGTCCTAGTAAAGAAGCCCGACTTAAACAAAAGGAGAAACCACCGCATTCTCTTCAGTATTCTCACAAAAAGGAAACTTGCAATATATGCATGCGTGTGCGCAGCCTGGTCGTGAATACTGCTCTTACGACCGCTATATCATGGGTTCGATTCCCGGACCAGGCGGCACGTTGTATTTCATTATCAATAATGAAATACTTATCATTGAATGGATTAATGGTTTGTTTTAAACACAGGTGCACATGTGGCTGTGTGGTTAAGAAGTTTGCTTTGCAACTACACAGTTTCCGGTTCAGTCCTGATGCTTGGTCCCTTGGGTAAGTTTCTACTACTATAGCCCTCAACTGACCAATGCTTTGTGAGTGAATTTGGTAGACAGAGACTGCGGAAGACCGCCATATATATTGAAATGTTCTGATTGAGGAAGGTCTTATGTAACGGATGCATTTCCTACATGTTACACGGACTTGAAACATGCATGTCAAATGATTTCAAAATATTGCTAATTCTGTTTGACTTCCTTATTGCAGTGTGCGTGTGTGTGTGTGCATGACAGTGTTTGTCCCCCACCAGTGCTTGACAGCTGGTGTCAGTTTGTTTACATCCCTGTAACTTAGTAGTTTAGCAAAAGAGAAAGATAGAATTAGTAGCAGACTTCAAAAAAATAAGAGCTGGGGTCAATTTGTTTGACTAAATACTTCAAGGCAGTGCTACCCCAACATGACTAAAACAAGACAAACGATGGGAATGCAACAGAATTGGACTCTGGCGACAATTCCATGGAGCAAGTTGAATGGATTACTTTGTTGTGAGTAACATCTGTAGTGACGACCGTGCGTAAAGGAGATGGTGACAGAAATGTCTCCTTTCAAAACGCCACACGGTTGCCCTTACAAACGAAGAGGCCAGATACAAATGGCATAAGAGAATAAGAGTTCCACAATGAATGAGGAAAAAAAAACACAACCGTTCTACTGTTTGTGAGAAAGAAGGTTTATTTACAGGATGTGTACAATAAGAGTGTGTCTGTGTGTGCCATGAGTGGCAGAGTGTTTGTCTGAGTGCGTGCGACAAGTGTATCTGTGTGTCCATTGTAAGTCCCAACAATGGTGCGTGTGACAAGTGTTTGTGTCTATGTGTTCGAGTGTGCTATAAGAGTGAAATAAGAATACAGAGCATAGAAAGTCTATAATCAGGACGCTAGATGTATGTTCAGACACAAATGGAGGTAAATACCAGTTTGGTGTATGACACGGCATAGCAGTGGTTCTGTTAACCTTGGGGAATATCACAACAGCGTAAAAGTTAAACCTGAGCGAGTTGCTGTGTATGTATAGGCGTTGGTGGAGACAACGTGACGTTGAAGGGCGTCGGTGGTGAAGACGGCGGCAAAGTGAAGTCAACGATGGTGGAGAACAGTCCTGAGTTGCTGCATGATGGTGTCGTTGCAGGAAATGGCTGTCTTTAAAGCAAAAGGTGAACTCCAGTGTAAACCCAAAAAGACTGTGTCATGGGACCTTATCCTAAGGCCGTGATTGGTTGGCTTACACACTGATGCAAATTAAAACTGCACCAAAACCAATCAATCAGGGCAGCAGACACGACCGGTCCCAAGCAGACCGTAGGATGGCTGCTATCTAACACGACATCATTTCTATGATCTCTCAGAAACAGTGAGGATATCACCGAGCTACGCTACGCATCCAAGGTTATGTAGTGACCTGTCTTCGTTTCATTGAGTGTTGTCAATGATTGATGGTTGTAATTTCAAGTTGACAGTGTATAGGAAAAATAAATATAGCACCGGTTGTCATGGAATCCCCTCCAAAATTCAAGACATCTTTTCATTATCCCTCATACATATGCCATGTCATTATTCCAATATGTCCTTTTGTTTGGTGTCTTTGTTTATGATTCCAAACAAAGAAATTGGTTAACCTTAATGTCTTGTAAATCCTGAAGGAAGAACTTCCTGAGTTTTTTTTTGGAAAAAAAAATACTTTAAATTAATGAAGAGGGACATACTCCAAGGGTATGTTTTATCTTTTACTTCTTTCAATCACTGGACTGTGGCCATGCTGGAGCAAACAAATTAACTGCAAGGCTTTTCCTTTTGGTTTGTTGCTTATTCTATCAGGTCTTTTGCTGAACTATTAAGTTACAAGAACATAAACAAACCAACACTGGTTGCCAAGCGGCAGGGAGGAGGTAAACACACACACACACACATAAAGTCAACTGGCTTCCACACATCACAAGGTATTGGTCAACCTGGGGTTAGAGTAAAAGACATTTGCCCCAAATTGCCATGCAGTGGGATTGAAACCAAAAACTACAGCATGCTATATTTAGTTAATGATTTACAAATGAAGTGTATCGTTGTTGTTTAATGAGAGTTGGTCAAAGACTTTCTAATCATTCATTTCCTAACTATCCAATGTGTCCATTTTAAGACAGTAGTGGGTGATTTGAGGGAGATTTGTCTGCTCTTTTTAGCAGGTCAAGTAGCCATGGACAGGCTTCCTCATTGGCTTGTAAGACTTCTTGTTAAAGGAAAGTGGGGCAGGGTTTGGTTGATCGAATGAACCTCTCTATATTACTGGTACTTAATTCAGTGATCTTCCCAGACAACTCTCCCTGCCTTCAGATTGGGAATCTGCTGCTGCTGTTGTTTAGCCCCAGTTCAGACCTGTTCACAAAGACATTCTAACCAGTGTACCTAAAACCATGATCACAATCTAATGAGTCCATCTTTTTTATGATAGTAAAGGAGATTTGGCTGCTACTTCTAGCAGATTGTGAAACAATAGCAAGGCAAATTTGTTGGCTCCACAATCTATTATAATCTACTTTCCTGTCCCAGCTGACCTCGTATTTCGGTAACTTCAACCAATCAATGACGTGTATTTAGCTGAATAAAATTGCTGCTGTTGTTTGTCAACAACAACTTCTGGCAGTGTATATATTGTTTGTCACTGTTATTTATGGCAGTGTTCGTGCGTTTGTGCTGGTTTTAGCTTTAAGGTTTTAGGGTTAGAGCTACGGAAAAAAAATGAAAAATGAAGCACAAACAATTATGGTGGTACCATGAAGTAAACATGCTTCTTCAGATACACTTGTTTATCCATACAAACAACTGAGATAAAATATGTCATAAATAACAGTGACAAACAATATATACACCACCAGAAGTTGTTGTTGACAAACAACAGCAGTAATTTTATTCAGCTAAATACACGTCATTGATTGGTTGAAATTACCAAAATAGTATTACTTTAACAAAAAAGAACTTCCAAAATACAGAATTTTCTCAACAACGCCGAGAGTAAAAGATGTTTTATGTGACACATTCTACCAGTATACGAAGTTTGAAAGTGTTTAGTTACAAAAAATTATTTTTTAAATCTGTCGGTCAAAAGGTAAAGATCCAACACAACTATATATACCTGGACCCCTGGAACAATATATACCTGGACCCCTGGAAAAAACTGTGCATATGACACCACTACACATACCACACACCCCATCCTCACAGAAGCACCACACTTAATAACACACTTTCCCCACAAACATTTCTAGATCACCCCTACCAACCTTACAGCAAACCCAATCAAGGCACGTAACTCCTAACCTAACTCCTCAGTCCTTTTTCATTCCACTTTCTTTTTGCACAGCAGCCACAAACCAGATGCGTTAATTCACCTCTGACAATAGAGAGCAGTTCCATATCAGCTAACTCTGATGAGCGTAAGGTTATATAATCAGATTGTTACCTAACACTCCATTGTATTCCTTGCACAAACACAATTGGTAAGATGGATATATTATACTGTGCACTTCAGATATAAGAGTGTAACTTTTACCTGATTTATGGACTCTTATACAACTCACGCATATGTGTGTGTATATATATATATATATATATATATATATATATATATAATCATCATCATCATTTAATGCCTGTTGTCATTGCTAGCATGGGTTGGACGGTTTGGACCAGGGCTGGCAAGCTGGAAGGCTGCACCAGACTCCAGTCTGATTTGGCAAAGTTTCTACAGCAGATGCCTTTCTTAATGCCAACCACTCTGATAGTGGAATCGGTGCTTTTAGGTGCCACCAGTATGGCTGCCATTTGCATGACACTTTCATCCACATTACCATCCTTGCTTTTTCATTTTATATATTTTCCTGTTGTCCTCGTAACTTGTTCTTTCGATCGTTTAATCTACGGGTCTCATCTTTCGTTGTCCTCATTTCATTCCATCCTTCATCTTCACTCATTTATATCCCAGCAGCATTTTGGTGTTAAAGCCACTAAACTGAACATTATTAACAAGCAGTCGTAACTGTGAGGATTTTTGGTTGATAACTGATGATGGATGAACGTCTCCTGTTCTCAATATGTTCCTTCAGTGTTTCCTGTGCAACGTTTTGTCTGTCTGTCTATCTCTCTCTCTCTCTCACTCTCTCTCTCTCTCTCTCTCTCTATATATATATATATATACAGAGCAAATAATTCATGGACAGTTGATTTCTGTAGTTATCATCAGTGTATTTTGGCAATTTAAATAAGAGTTTTGACTGTTATTTCCAGCAAGTAGACATACTTAGTATGTCCGTTGATTAATTTTAATTCTTCAGCTATCTATCTATATCTATCTATCTATCTATCTATCTATCTATCTATATATATATATATATATATAAAACATTATTGGTGAATTGAAGATAATGTTTTAATTTCAATTATCCGCACCAACGCACGGTTGCAACGCCAGATGGTTGTACCTCCAACCGTGCTGTTTACTGCTGTGATTTTTGCTACTAAGGTATCGGTTAAACTTTTGATTAATCTACTACAAGATTATTCATCTTTCTATTTCACATAATATATATATATATATATATATATATATATATATATATGTATGTATATATATATATATATATATATGTATGTATATATATATATATATTCTTTAACTTTTGTTTCAGTCTTTTATTTGACTGGGGCCATGCTGGAGCACCACCTTTAGTTGAACAAATCAACCCCAGGACTTATTCTTTGTAATCCTAGGTCTCTTTTGTTTAACCGCTAAGTTATGGGGATGTAAGCACAGCAACATTGGTTGTCAAGCAATGGTGGGGGGACAAACACAAACATATACACACACACACATACATATATATATATATATATATGTCAGGCTTCTTTCAGTTTCCCTCTACCAGATCCACTCACAAGGATTTGGTCAACCCGAGAGTATAGTAGAAGACACTTGCCCAAGGTGCCACGCAGTGGGACTGAACCCAGAACTATGTGGTTGGTAAGTAAGCTACATACCACACATCCACTCCTGCACCTATATATACACATATATTGTTATTGATTTTTCTTTCTTTTGTCATTCCTGCAGGGATTACCAGAATGCTGCCAACCTCCATACAGGTGTGACTGACTCAAAAGGTAACACAACAATTCCATTAAACTTTTTTCTTGGACGCATCGAGTGTTTCAATTGTTTCTATTTTAATAATTTCAGGTTTGCTCTAAGTTCGAATCCTACTGAGACCACCTTTGTCTTTCTTTCACTCCACATTGTTAAAAATAACATACCAGCCAATTACTGGGGCTCATTTACTTGACCATGTTCTCCCATTTTGTCTGTGTCCGGAGTTTGTTATCTTACAAATGTCATTTATATAATAAACTAGCTGAGTAGCCAGTTGTTACCAGACAATTTTCACATTTCAATTATTTTTTATTCCATGTCAGACCGTGTCTTTCCCGACAGACAGGTTTGTTTACAGGACAGATATCTGCATTATTCGAGACAATTTATGATGTCTTAATAAGCAAAGTCTTTTTCCACTTGGTGCATAGATGTAAAGATTTTTCTTACTTGCAACTCTTGAACATCCAATTGTAAAGCTGATGTGGGTGAAGTGGGGCTCTTCAAGGGGTAAGCCAGCAACTGCAGACGTTTGCTGATGTGATTTGTTGACGGTCATGGCAAAACTAAGACTCACTGGAAACTGATGTCATTTGAAGTGAAACAGGACATCACTTCCTGAGTCTGTGTGGCAGAGGCCCTTGTGTGCTTATCATCTGATCAATACATCGTCTGCTTGGGTCTGTCTTGAGAATATGCAACGGAGGCTCGTGTTCGCATGCCATCAAGTCTATTCCTTCTTTGTTTCGGCGTCTCTTGAGCTCACCACTTACACTTTGTGCAAGTCTTTCAACTCTGTCACCCCTAATGAAATTCCTTACACACATACATGTGCAAACATACACATACATACAAGCATACACACTCAGTGTGAGCAATATACATATACAGAGAAAGAGTGAGAGAGAGTGTGATAAATATATATAGAGAGAGGTGGAAGATTACAGTGAGAAAAGCTTAAAAGACAGAGTGTGTGTGTGTGTGTGTGAGAGAGAGAGAGAGAGAGAGAGAGAGAAGTAGATTTGGTGATCTGAATGTTGAATTATTTCTCATAGCAAATTATATTTTTTGATTACTAATTACCAAAACCTTCTTGGGACACAAATTTCCAAAAGATTTTTGTTTTTGAAGGAAGCACCATTTCAGAGCCTTACAATCCCATTTATATAATAGATATTTAAGCAACCAGAAGAAAACCCAACAAATGCAGGCATAGCAACAACATTGTTTAGGGTTCAAAAATCACTTCAACTATAGCCCCAGGCCAACTAATGCATTATGAGTGAATTTGGTAGATGGAAATTGTGGGAAGCCCATCTCAGGTGCATACTTATCAAGGATTTTCAAGCAATACTTATCAAAGATTCTCTACAAAAAGAAATTTGTTTAAAATGCTTTTCATTCCTCAGAGGTCCGTAAAATAAAACTTTCATACTAAGAATCTTAGATGTGAATAGAATTCTAATAGAAATCGAAGACAGTCATTACTCTTTCTCATGCCTCTGTCTCCTTCTCTCCCATTTTCATTGCCCCACCTCTTCCATTACCTTCCTCCTATTGCTCTCTTTTGCCCCACCATGCTGCTTATGCTATTTTTCTATTCAATGTCCTTACCAACAACCAACATGTAACTATCACTGTGTCTCTACTCCTCCTACCTCTACTCTCCATGCTCTTATTCTGTTACTCCCATTATACTCCCTCGTCCATCACCCCCTTACACACACACTCTCTCTCTCTCTCTCCATCTCTCCCTCCTTAGCTATGTTGCCTCAAATTAGCAGAGACACCTTGAAGTAGTGAGGACTCTTTAGTCTTGCCACTATAACCTCTATAGTGCTAGTATCACACTTGGTGGTGGTTGCACTGAAGATGAAGATGATGATGGTGGTGATTGAGATTAAAATATGCTAGCTTTGACTCTTGTGACATTCATCAATGTTGACTCTGGAGCATTCAAACCGTTGCTGACAAATCCAGTGGAACAACTGAGATGCCTCAACAGAAGATAGAACTTCCAACACATGTTTCTGCTGGATAAGTGTCCGAATGTCCAGCAAAAACACTTGTCGGATAGGAATTTTATGAAAATAATACTGTAATATATCAATTTTGGAGATGTAGAATTTTACATTCTTCTATGTGATGCCCTGATTCCATACTCTGTATATACTGAATGAAACCCAATGAAACGAACTCAGGGTTTACCACTTATCAAGTGAATTTAGGTTTAATTGTTTATCTTAAGTGGTTCTGAATGTTCCTTATCATTCAATGTTGTTAGCTAGTTCTAGGTTGTATCAGAGCACTCATGAGGTACCTGCCTGGATTTCAAATCCCTATTCCTTTACGTTATATATATATACACACACAGATACACATATATTTATATGCATATATATATATATAAACATATTTATACATATATATATATATGTATGTATACACACATAGATACACAAATATGTATAAACATGCATGTATTGATAGAACAGTGCGATCCAAAATGATTTGAGTAGAGGCAGTTTGTTGGCTTCAAGCGTGGCTTGTATAAATAACCCAAGGGCAGATAATACACAGTCAACAAAGTAGACTTTTTTAATCGGCCTCTGTCACATTTCGTTCCATATCCAATTGGATGGAGATTCTGATAAGATGGCTGCCTGTATACAACTCTAAGGTTTAACAACAAGGAATGCTAACTTTGCAATTACAAATCATTGGAAACTTGCAGTGAGTTTTCCTTGGAAACATAGGCACTGTATGCTTACCTATTCCATCTGCCACACCCAATATACAATAATGATAAAAAAAACAATATCCGAATCTAAATTGATATTCTGGAAGAGATTAGCCTTTTCTCTATTCTGGAAGAGATTAGTCTTTTCTCTATCATAACATTTATGTATTATTGGTTCTGTTGTCTTATGTGGCCTAGTGGTAGGGTGTTGCACTTACAACCATAAGATTATGGGTTCAATACCCAGACCAGGCAGCACATGTTGTTCCAGTCCTCTCACCTGTAAATATGTTCCAGCAACAGAAGGGAAGTTAACCCTGTGATGGACTGGCATCTTGTCCAAGGAGGGAGTGTTGTGATCGCAATCACTTATGCAGCACAGAAGCCAGTTGAAGTTCTGGCCTTGTGAGTCCTAGGGTTTGCAACAAACCTACGAGCGAAGGCATGCCAACCATGACCATTTCTGTCTTTTTGTGGGTTTAGACTGATTAAAAGCAGTCACCTCTTTGCCTCAAATATGATGTCTCCTTGAGACAGTAGGTGTGTTTGGAAGGAAATTTGGCTGCTATTTCTAGCGATTTTTAGAGGTTTCCTTGTTGGCTGATGATGGTCTAGTAGTTCACAGTATCAACATTGAACCACTTTTCCTCCTCCTCACATAATAATGAATGAATGAATGACTCCCAATTCTTCAATGTTAAAATACCTGTTTTCTTGTTTGTTTTTGACAGGTGTTGTATATGAATACGATGAAAATGGCATCACAATCGGGTCGTTGTCCTGGACACACTGTATTGCTGTTTCTTTCAGTGATCTGTTGACCAACAGAGTCTTAGAAACAGAATGGGATGGTCAGCTTGATCGATATTCACAAGACCTCACCTGGGTACCACAAAGGTAATAACTTCCATTTTACTGTTTCTTCACTCGCCTCAGCCACACCACAAACCATCATCATCATTTAATGTCTGTTTTCCTTGCTGGCATGGGTTGGCCATTTTGACAGGAGCTCAGAAGCCAGAGAATGCACCAGGCTCCAAATGTCTGTTTTGGCATGATTTCTGCCGCTGGAGGCCCTTCATAACCCTAACCACTTTGCAAAGTGTTCCGAGTGCTCTTCACGTGGCACCAGCAGGATTGCTAAAGAGCTTGCACAACAAAGTCCCCTCAGCTGAGAGAGAGAAAGAGAGTGGAAGTGAGGGAAGTGGATGTGAGCCAGGTGAGAGGATAGAGTATAAAGAAGGACAGGGATAGTTAACTTCCTTTACAGGGGACACTTGTCTGCCCAGTAGAACAAGGAAGAAGGGTTTATAGGATTTAAGATGTAGCAATATGCCATCCGTGTGTCTTTCAAAGATAATAATAGAGACGGGGAGGAGGGACGATTACTGCGGTCGTTAGGGTTTACACCCACTTTTAAAGTGCAAGCAATATTAATGTTTGCCCAGGTGTGTCTCAACCATCATCTGGGGAACGTCAGTATTGATTGAATAAATTGACCATAAAACTTGACTGGCACTCCAGAAACGATGAAAGCAATTTCTGAGTTGAATTGTTGGTCTAACCCTGATGCTTTGGTGATGCTTTGCTGAGTTTGCTTTCTTTATTGATTTGTGAACATACAACTCTATTGTATAATGGATAGCATGCATACAAACACATCATTTCTTCCACACTGAAATTGTTACTACATGAAGAAGCCTGTGAAACAGCTGTAATCCTAAGGATATCAAATGGTTAGATAAATACATTCACATCTCATACCTCCTAATTTTCATGGTTTATATATATATATATATATATACACACATATATACAGTGAGTGATGGGTAAATTGTCGCCATTTTATATTTTTAATTTCGTACATGTGCATTGTTTTTGATTTTGTCGACTACACAGTATTGTAGGGTCAGTTGGGCACCGTCTGTGAGGAAAACAGCACCATGATGCAATTGAGAAATGACAAGCTGTACTGCTTGGCATTCATACCAGAAGCTCCAATAAAAACATTTCAGAGTGTCTGAATGTCAATCTGAGGACAGTGCAACCTGAGGCTGCTATTTCTAGGAGACCCTATGTCCAGCAACAGAACTCTGCATCTTACCAAGCAGGCAGGAGAACCCAGTCATGGCTGTCAGGCAATTTCTGTGACCACATCACCCACTTAATCCCCAGACTGCAACCCCCTTGATTATTTTGTGTGGGGCACAGTTTAGCGAGGGACCAACAAAACTCCTAGCAACGCCAAAGATGAACTGAAGCCAAAGATTATGGCAGCATTCAGGAGATTCCAAAGTCATTTGGAAGCCTTGGTTGAAACCAATGACGATTTTATTAAATAAATTTACTCTTTAATATTTCAAGATATTTTTATGTAATTTTGGTAACTAAATCTGCTAAAATGAGATGTCAGTGTTATTTTCATTCTTGCATAATTTAGACAACAGTCTATTCACCACACCCTATATATATATATGGAGATAGAAAGATAGAGATACACACACATATATATACACATGTGTGTGTGTGTGTGTGTGTGTGTGTGTGTGTGTGCGCGTGTATGTGTGTATGTAAATGTCAAACAATGGATGGAGTGCTCAACACTGCATTGGTGGATATATAATTTTGTTATTTGTGAATTAACACTTAATTCACAAATAAAGATTATATAAAGCAACAAGGATATCCAGAGGTAATGCAGTATGATCGTTTCAAGCAACTCCATTTGATTGAACAATGCACTCATTACATCAATTTAAAATGCAGAGCAATCCTCAGCTGCTTAAAGACATAGAATTTAATTAAATTAAAAGTGATGGACACATTAGTATAATTTTACCTAAAACCTCCAAGAAGGTAAGGAAATAGACAAAGAACATACTGTCTTCACTTCAGCTTAGAAGCTACTAAGGTATCAGGAAGTGAAGATCGCATGTTCTTGGTCTATCTCCTTACCTTCTTGGAGGTTTTAGGTAAAATTATGCTAATGTGTTCATCTGTTTTAATTTAATTCTATGTCCTTATGCAGCTGAGGATTACTCTGACCCATGCAGGCAGAGAAAATAGAGTCTTCCACTCTATTTACTAAATCAACAGAAATCACAAGTCTCTGAACTCCTAAATCATGAGTCAGTTGTGGCTCCTTAAATTCCATGCCCTTATTAGATGAAGCAATGACATCAATAAGTAAATTGAATCTTGGTGGGGCACCTGGGAAAAATGGAATTTGTGCTGAGGTCTTGCGATTTGGTATGATTACATCATACAGTCCCTTCATAAAATTATTTGCGTAATCTGGAGGGATGGTGTAATGCTTAAGGACTGGAAGGATGCAGTTATTCTTCCTCTCTTTAAAGGAAAGGGAACCAGAGTAGGGTGTGGCAGCTACAGAGGTATTGCTCTACTATCAGGCAGATAAGAAGAATATTTGCCAGAACCTTGCCAGCAGCTGATAGTAGAGCAATACCTCTGTAGTTGTTACACCCTTCTCTGGTTCCCTTTCCTTTAAAGAGAGGAAGAATAATTGCATCCTTCCAGTCCTTAAGCATTGCACCATCCCTCCAGATTACGCAAATAATTTTATGAAGGGACTGTATGATGTAATCATACCAAATCGCAAGACCTCAGCACAAATTCCATCCTTTCCAGGTGCCCCACCAAGATTCAATTTACTTATTGATGTCATTGCTTCATCTAATGAGGGCATGGAATTTAAGGAGCCACAACTGACTCATGATTTAGGAGTTCAGAGACTTGTGATTTCTGTTGATTTAGTAAATAGAGTGGAAGACTCCTTGAAAAGCAAAGGAGCTGGTGTGGGGCTCTTAGGCCCATAAACTTGCTTCATAAGATGATATATATATATATATATATACACATACATGTATGCCTATGTATGTTTGTATGTATGCTGGTAGTGTAACATGATGTATGTCTATCTATGTGTTTGTAGCTCAAGTGTATGTGTGTGTTATCATCATCATCAGCATCATCACATGTCCATCTTACATGCTGGCAAATATGTGTGTGTGTGTGTGATTTAATGTAGACAATTTAAAAAAGAGCTACTGATAGTTCCATGCTTTAGAGACACAATAATTTGAGCAGATTTATATAACATGCCATGTATATCTAAGCAATCTTCCAGGTTGGATGCATATCATTAGATGTATTTAAGAACCAGGATGCTGATCAATGAGAAAATACGAGGTAAAAGGAGATGAAGAAAGCGTGTGAAGAATGTTAATGCAAAAAGTGGAATGAGAAGAAAGAAAAGAAAATTCAGGAAACCAGCATCTTCATCCTGAAAGATTGCTTTGAGATTCATGGGATGTTATTTAAATCTGCCAAATTATTGTTTCTAAAATCATGAAACTATTGGTACCTTTTTCATAAATTGTGTCTAAAGGTGGTGCTCCAGCATGGCCACAGTCGAATGACTGAAACAAGTAAAAGAGAGTAAAAGAGTAATTAAATGATATTTGTCTCCCACGAGATGGAGTCCTTTTCTGTAGAGTGTACTTAGAATGGAACTATAGAATTATATACATTTACATCTACAAAATGGAATGGAAACAGTGTAGATGTGTAAATCTAAAGGTGTTGTGTTGTGTTACTGGGTGAATGAAAGAATATAGACAAGTGGAAATAGTTGGTGTCTGGATAGGAATATTATTGTAGACTTTGTGAATTGTTGTGTAAAATAAGCATCCAAAGGCTCACTTGGCTTCATTATACAAAAGCAGGGTTGAGGTTTAACGCCTTTCCTAATCATTTAACCATTTTCTTACATTTTTCTGTTGAAATCCACTGACTTTCTTTCAACTGATTCTGAAAATAATGAAAAATTTAATCAAGTAACTTCGTCATTATTAAGTTGGTGTTTGGAACTTAAAATTTTGAAGGAAGGTTTTTAGGTCACTTTAAAACAGAAAGTTTGTTTCATAAAATCAGGAGTGGTGGTCTTAAGTGGATGGCTATCAAATGGATTAATCATAAATACATATTTTTTATTGTTGTTGTTTTGTTTTACAGATATCATGAAGAAAACCATAACTGCTTCAGTTTCGTGATGAGTTTCCTGAAATTAAATGGTGTTTTGGCAGCCGATGTTTCCAAACAACATTTCCTCACACAGTTCCTAATTAAACACTTGACTAAAGGTAGCAAATACATCTCCTTGTACCGACAAATTATAACTGAAGGATTCTTATGCCAACCAGCACAAACCATCTGAACCAAAGTCACAGACGTCTACTATTGTCTTGGCATCGGTTGTTCTCTTCCCCCCACACACACACAGAGCAGGGTCCTAGTTGCTTGTATAAATGTGTGTCATCATCATTTAACGTCCGTTTTTCCATGCTGGCATGTGTTGGATGGTTCACCAGGAACTGGCAAGTCAGAAGGCTGCACCAATCCCTTGTGTCTACTTTGGTATGGTTTCCATGGCTCTGTGACCTTCCTAATGCTAACCACTTTACAGAGTGGAGCTGGGTGCTTTTTATGTGGCACCAGCACCAGTGAGGTCACCAAGTAACTTGCAAAATGGAACCCCTTAACTTAGACGAGGGAGTAGTATTGGGGGTGCGGGGGGGGGGCTGAGAAAGGAGTTTTGTATTAGAGGGGAAACATGGCTGCCTTGGGTGGGGAGAGAGAAATGTAGATGTGATGGGGATGGAGTAACCCCCCCCCCACAACCACCAAGTTACATGGAGCTGTATGAAGTGGAGCAGAGATTGGAGAGGGTGAGTGGGTGGATAAGTTTATGAGATTACAAAAGGAGAGTGGGAGGGAAGGGATCCAGTGGGAGAACATAAATATACTGGGATGCAACAACTAAGCCCCGCTGTTTGGATGTTGGTTCTGGCGGTGGCAAACATGCACGCCTATATTTATGTAGGCAGAGTGACTAGGGTTAGGGTCCTACCAGCCTAGTCTGTGACGCTTCTTAAAAGGGAACACTGAGAATGTGTCTTGATATTGTGCCATTGTTTCCACTCTGCCCTGTGTCCCAAGGGAGCACCCACATTCACATGACATGGAAGTGCAATTACAGATTTCACCCTTGCCCAGGGATGCACTGAGGACCCCAAACCTGAAGCTCTTAGCAAAGCAATGAGGGAACAAACAGACTGTAAAGTGACCCCTTCATCTCCCAATAAGGATATTATTTATTTCTACAGCAACAAGTAAAAATGTGCATTTAAGGCCATTTTCTTGCTAAAGCAAGGGTTAACCCTGCTGACCCTAATCTCCTCCTTTCGCCCTTTCCTCTATATCCCCACTCACTCTTCTTTCCTCCCCTACCATCTTTAGCCATGTCTTTCTTAGTTTTCTTCTTCCTCTATTTCTTTCCGTTACTCCTTCCATCTTTCCTCAGCACATTATTCAACCGTTCCATCTCATTTCTCTTCGCAGTATTCTTCATTGCCTCTGTATCCATAATTCTCAGCAGCAGTTCGACAGCAAATGAAATATTTCTTATCTACCAATTAATCCATGTAATAATAACTTTAATACTTTATTTTAAATTTCATTCAAAATAAATAAATTTTTTAATAAATCAATGTCTTTAGTGATTGTTGCTTTTTTATAAACAAATGCAAGTTTCTAATAATAACACTTCCATTAGATTGGCAGAATTGTTAAGGGCATCAGACAAAATATTCTGTGTTTAATTTTGGGACTTGATGTTTGGAGTTCAAATCCCATCAAGCTCACCTTTACACCCCATATATCTTCTCTGCCCAGATTTTACTACCCTGCAACATTACACTTTGTACATAAACATCATACCGTCTGCCTTTCACTCATAGATGAAACTAAGATACCAATTGAAATATGGTTAACTCAAATGACAATGCTATAATATCTCAGGTTTCTCTAAATAAGGGACTGGCTGCGTGCACTTAATGGCAGATGAGAATCTCTAAACTCCAATAATCACAGTATTCGTTTGAGAAACAGCAACTGAAGATATTAACTTTTTAAAACATTGTGTCCAATGCAAGTTCAAGCTGTAGTTGACAGAAGTCTTGGAAGAATTTGAACTGGGCATTCGAACAACAAATGTAATTTCAAGGATTATGGGCAGACATCAGGGAACACGATGTGGCAAGATTTAACAACTTCCAGGCAAAGGAAATCTATTTGCAATGAAAGTTCTTGTCAATATTGTTTACTCGTTCACTTAACATCCATTTTACTGAGCCAGTATGAGTTAGATGCAGACTCGAGACAGTTTTATGGTTAGAAATTCTTCCTTTTGCCATCTCTTAGCAATTTTTTTTTTCAAGAAGCAATTTCTTTTTTATTCCATCAATCTTTGAAATGGTTGTAATATTGGTTTCAAATTTTAGCACAAGGCCAGCAATTTCAGGGGGCAAGCAGTAAGTCAATTACATCAACCCAAATGCTCACCTGGTACTTTATCAAACCCAAAAGGGTGAAGAGCTAAGTCGATCTCCCCAGAATTTTGTCTCTCAGCATTTTGCCTGGCCAATAATTAATAACTCTGCCAACTCGCAGCCTCTCATTAATTGTAATATCGACAACGAATGTAGACATCTTCTCACTGTTCTGTTTAGCTGATCACATCCTGTGCATATAGATTATGTAGCTCTTTTATCTTTTACTTGTTTCAGTCATTAGATTATGGCCATGCTGGGGCACCACCTTGGACTTTTAGTCAAATGAATCGACCCCAATACTTAATTTTGTGCCTGGAGTCAAAGTAATCAATTTAACCCCTTTTTCAAACTGTTGGCCTTGTGCCAAAATTTGAAACATATATATGTATGTGTGTGTGTGTGTGGAGCGCGTGGCTTAGTGGTTAGAGTGTCGGCATCATGATCATAAGATTGTGGTTTCGATTCCTGGACCGGGCGACGCATTGTTTTCTTGAGCAAAACACTTCATTTCACGTTGCTCCAGTCCACTCAGCTGGCAAAAATGAGTAACGCTGCGATGGACTGGCATCCTGTCTAGCTGGGGAACACATATGCCACAGAAACCGGGCCCATGAGCCTGGCTAGGCTTTAAAAGGGCGCATTTATTATTTTATATATATATATATATATATATATATATAACAGGAAAGTTTACGAAAATAAACAAAAGACGAAGGCAGGTGGAGTATATAAATATATATATATACACACACACACACATATATACATAGCTATATACATAATACATGTATGTATTTATATATACATATATCATTATCATTTGACATTTGTTTTCTATGCTGGCATGTGTGTGTGTAGAGATGCTGATCTTTGATGGTGGAGGGAACCTGTGCAAGAGGTAAACCTAGGAAGACATGGGATGAGGTGACGAAGCATGATGTCAGGCCTCGTGGAGGCAAAGGACAAGTGACCGAGGCCTTTGGTGATATGCTGTGCTTGAGAAGACCCATCAAACCAAGTGAAATCGCAGTCATAGTGGATGCCCATGGCACGTAAAAAGCACCGTTCAAACGTTGGACGATATGCTGTGCTTGGGAAGACCCATCAGGCCAAGGGAAATCAGTCATGGCCAATGCTGGTGTCATATAGCTGACACCCTTCAAACCTTGGGCCTCACAGAGGCAGTGACAAGTGATTTGACACCTTTGGTTCACACTTGTGCTTGAGAGCGGCGAGTTGGCAGAATCGTTAGCATGCCGGGCGAAATGCTTAGCAGTATTTCGTCTGCTGTTACGTTCTGAGTTCAAACTCCACCGAGGTCGACTTCGCCTTTCATCCTTGATTAAATAAGTATCAGTTACACACTGCAGTCGGTGTATCAACTTAAACCATTTGTTTGTCCCCTCTATGTTTAGCCCCCTGTGGGCAATAAAGAAATAAATATACTGTGTTTGAGAAGAGCTGTCAAGCCAAGCGAGATTGTAATTATGGCTGATGCCAGTGTTTCATAACTGGCACCCATGCAGGTGGTGGTACATAAAAGCACCCCTTATACTCTTGGAGTGGTTGGAAGGGCATCCAGCTGTAGAAACCAGAACAAATCAGAGCTCCCCAGCTCTCAGTCAAAGCATCCAACCCATGCCAGCATGGAAAACTGATGAGGATGATATACATGTATGAAATGTTTAGGTTATGAGAGTCCAAGATGTTTAGCAACTTTTTTTCTAATTATTTGATTTGGAATAAATGGAGAAGAGGCAAAATTGGATTCAAACTACAGTGGTTGACCAACTGTTGACTGCTGGGGGTACTGAAGTCCCCCAGATACAGTGAGCTGCCTTAAGTGAATATGAACTCTTCACTGATGAGTAAATTAGTGTGGCCTGATAGCTGTAGCTCAGTCAGTCTGTGTCTAGTCATGCGTTCAAAACGAAGGATTCTGCCATGCATGCGATTTGCAAAGGGGTTAGGACTGTTGTGTCATATGGGATGACAACATGTTTGATAAGTGTGAACCCTACTCAGGCTGTCTTACATGAATGTCCAAATAACTCCTGTTGTTATGACCTCTGCATAAAAGGGAGCAAGAAGTCAGTGGCTTACACATATACTACATTTGCTGTTTGTTGTGATGGTGAAGGAGTTAGGAGCAAGTTTGAACCCATTACACTTTTACATACTGATCCAAGCCAATAACAATCTGCATAATCAACATATTAGAAATAGCAGCCAAATCACATCCCCCTGCAAAAGTTGCAAATCTCTTTCACAATACTTAAAATGTAGCGTAAAGTCTTGTTTGCTTGCATTAAAGCATTCCCAGAGAAAGAGCCTTAATGCTTTCTGATTACAGCATGAAAGGGAAAGTAAGAAATCCAGGTGCAAACAATGGAGCAGGTGTTCCTTATTCATATTGATAAACCTGAATCTTAGACTGGAATCTAAGACAATGCTGCTGAGATGTGTGGCATTGTTCATCCTCAATGTCACATGAATTACACAACTAGACCTTATTGAGGATAAACAGGTGAACTTTCACCTTGAAATATCATGAGCATACTTCTTTGAACCGTGCAGTCTTAGACGCAACTTCAATCTTTAGCAGCCTATCATGCATTCAACTAAACTCGGTTGCGTTGAGAAAGCTGCCTTTTAACAAAAGGACATCATACATCACTTGCAATGGTTCCGTGTTCTTGCTTTTGCAGGACAACAGCAACCACAGAAGGCTTCAAATGCAAGAACACAACAGTTGGGAAGACTTGATCGTTAAAGAGTTCCTTTTATGCTAACAAAATTTCTTACTTTCCCTTTCATGCTCTTTCTCTGGGAATGCTTTAATGCAAGCAAACAAGACTTTACGCTACATCTTATTGTCCTTCTCTAGATCGTTGTAAATGAAGCAGACATTCAGGTATTTACTGTGTCGAAAAAAGACAATCAATGTATGTTGTGAAATGAATAACTCTTCGTTTCGCAACATCTTTGAAATATTCCAGGCAATTCTTTTGCTGTTGTCAGAGTATTTAATAAACTGCCATTAATTTGGTAACAAATATCCGCTGATTAGGACAAATTGAGCCAATTTCAAATGTTACATGAACGACCCCAAGTTAGAAATATGAAGGCACCAGAGTTGATAATGGGTTCTGTTACCACATTTCTGTTTCAATTAATCTTGGAAATTTTGTCGTTATGAAGCTGGTGTTTGGCACACATGAAATTTTCATGGATTGTTTTAATTCAGATCACTTAAAAACCAAAAGCATCCTCAGGCAGGTTGGTATTAAACGGTTGAATTCTTGGAATTTATAGAATAAGGAATGATTCACCTATTGTTGCACACACTTATGTTGCTCAGTCTGAAATATTCTTCATGTTGGTGGAGGCAGAAATGTTATTTAAATTTCAAAACAAGCTGAGTTTGTTTTTTGGCTTTTTTTTTTTTCATTCAGAAGATAAGATTTTCTCTTGGCATCAGAAGGCAAGATTGAGACAAATTGCATAATTTTTTTTTTATATAGTCATACATTCCATTTTGCAAAATAAATATTCATGTTAAGCAATAGATTAGGTGTATCTTGCTAGCTGATCAGGTGGGAGTAACTGCAACATTTTTTACAATTGTGTCTTTTCAAGGAATCACTCAAAACACTTACTTTTGTTTCTGGTTGGATAACTGAAAACTTTGTATTACACTGATGAAAGGACAGCCACTCCATTCCAGCACACACCAAGATGTGGGAGTAGAAATAGTTATTCTAATCCTATTTGGAAAGACAATACGGTCCTTCTTCCTATTCCCACCACCATTATTACAGATCTGTAAGGAGGATCGTATTTAGCTGTAGTTTTAATTAAATACTATCATTAATCAGCATTTAACTGTGGTAATTGTGTATTAATTACTCTTCAACAGAATATTAAACACACAAAGATTAAGTGATTTTTGACATTTAAGTGTTTGTGTTATACACCATCGACTTTGCATATGTGAAAGGAAAACAACTTTTGATAAGGTGTGAACAGCATCCTTATAGTAGTGGAAACCACCCCGACCCCCGACTTTGTTTCCTCATAACTTTGAAAAATAAAAATTTCAATGAAATTTTCTACAAATACGCTTCAGATGGTGAAGATTCCAATTACATCGGAATTTGTGAAAAAGCTTCCGAGGGTGGGGATGAAGGATTTTGGAAAATTCACACAAGTTGTTTACTCGTAACTTTCCGAAATATGGGTATTTTAAATGAAAATTTGAACAAATACTTTCCAGAGTGTGTAGATTAAGATAATATCGGAATTTAATATGAGGAAAATATTGGTGTGTTTGCACACATACATGCAGATACAATTTTTTTTCAAAATTTCAAGTCTCATTTTGTGATGCATATCAGGGTGTGTATGCAAGTCCAATTTTCTTTAAATATAATCGGAATGTTTGTAGAAAATTTCATTTTAAAATATCCATGTGGGGGGGGGGATACAAGGTAAGCCAAGGAATTAAACTAAGGGTTGTATTATGTACAGCTTCCGGCTCTGAGAGTGAAGGGAGGAAAAAATGTTAGATGGGAAAGTTTTTGGCAGATGCTGTGATGTTCTATGGCTTCGATCTGGGAAAGTGGCAGAAATATTTGTAAACTGGTTTTATAAGGAATTGAAACCGGTTTGTGACAATGATTTAAAACGGAACAATGGCTTGTAACCAAATAACTTAAATGATTGATTGAAAGCCCAAAGATCAATATTGATAGGGTGAAATGGGACAGTGAGGTTGATATCTTTCTAAATCAGTTCAAAGTTGTTTTGTCTGACAAAGCTAGATTTACTTAAAAAGAGAAGTTGTCTCCATGATACAAAAATGGGTTTTCTTTACATAGAAAAGCCATAACAGCTGGCGATGTTGAGACATTCATGCCTTTCGTCGTAGGTTTTGCAAGAAACCCACGATTTCTTTTCCCACGCCCACCCCACATTTTTTCTCGAGGGTTCGGCAACATGTTTCTGAGGGTAACCCAGGAGGATAAGGATAGAGTCGGAAATTAATATAGTGAAACCAGTTTTTTTTTTTTTAATAAAAGCCTCGAATCCTGAAAACTTTACACAGAGAACAAGAATTAGGACGTAGCAGCACTAATGCCTTTCCCAATAAATGACAAACTTTACAAATACTGAATTATAAGACATTATACAAAAACAAAAGAGAAGAAGAAAAAAATAACAGAAATCTGCGAATCATTTCTAAACTTGTGTATTTGTTGATTCTCATACTGAATACATCCAAAAGAGGAAAAGATGAGGAAGAAGAAGAAGGAGACACTCGCACGCTGGCTGGCTTTAGAGAATCACTCGTAATTATGATCGTTTCTAATTGTTGTTGTTGTTGTTCTGGTCTTGTAATAATGTCCAATAGCAAATGGTGGTGTGGATTCTCATACAAAATATTCATTGTAGTAGTAGTAATAATAATAATAATGCGGAGGGTTGGACACTTTAGGTGGTATACATCATCGTTAGCATGACTAATAGAAAACCCTAGACACACAGTAGTAAGTATTATTGCTCTGTGTACATCATGTGTGGACTGAGAAAGGTTTCGGATTCCATGGAGATCCTCATACTTAATAACCGAGTGTTTGTATATATATACATATATATATATATATTACCATACATAGACGCGGACGAGCGTATGTGTATATTTGCAACCCATAAGCACAGCAGTATCAGTTAAGATAAACTTAAGGGACCATCAGGAATAAAAATGAGGGTCTTTAGGGGACAAGTGAAAAGCTGGGAGTGTTTGGTGAAGCCTGTCCCTCAATCACTTAAATAATTCTGGAAAGATGTAATGTCTTTGTTTTTTCATTTTATCTCCATCCAGACGAAGAGGATGTGGTTTCATTTTAGGACGAGGTTTGTCGGAGGCTGGCATCAAAACAGAACCGTTTGCAACGGGATCCGAACTGATGACCACCAGGGAACAACCAAGGCCCCACAAACTTATTCACTTATCAATTATAATAATTAGTCATTTCAACACAAACCTGTCGCCTCGTGGTCTACAACAAGACAGGCGAAGTGAGGATGGGTTCCTCAGGCTCTTCTTGAGAGCTTTTCTCTAAATAATTATAATAATGGCAAATCTTAATGAAGATGGCAGCTTGGAGAGAACATTAAAAGCGTGGATCTTTGTTACCAGTTTTGGGTGGTGGCTGTTTTTGTTGGTTGTGTTTGATTTATAAATGTGAGGGGGAAAAAAAAGAAAGGACAAATAGATGAATGTAGTAGGGGGTGGATGTGTATGTATGTAGGCAAGTGGGTACTACTGGAGAACAATGGTCCCGGTGCGCGCACTCGCATAGTCGCGCATCCGACATAGCTAGTCATGACTAGTCGATCCTTACTTTGTTAGCTAGCCGTTGTAGGATCGACTAGTCACAACTAGCTAGCGCGGATGCGCCAGTACGCGAGTGCGCGCACCGGGACCACTGTTCTCAAGTAGTACCAGGCAAGTGTGTATGTGAAACTGCATTCAGACAGGGTACTTATAAAAGTGTGTTGAGTGTGGATGTATAAACAAACAAAACATGGGGGGTGGGGGGAAACAAGAAAATATACAAAAAAGAGAAAAGAAATCAGCGAATGTCGATAATGCCGCATTCCATGAGTTTGTCAATCTTGTCCCTTATTTCGGGGTTGGACAGATGTTCACTTATTGCCTTGGGGTTCTCCTGCATCTGTTGAAGTATGGCCCTCATCGCAGGGTCACACAGGATGTTCTGCACTTCGGGGTTGTTCATCACTCGCTTCTTGACGCTGTCGATGTCGTTTCCTTGACTCATCACCGACTTCTGGTAACCTTCCTTCGCTTCTTGGCATTGCGGGTCGAGTTCCAGAGCTTTCGAGTAGGCGTCGGCTGCCTTGGTCGATTCCTTTTGCGCCAAAAATGTGGCACCTTTCCGCAGGTAACCCTTGACGAAAGTCGGATCCCTTTTTATGCACTCGTCGGCATCTTTCAAGGCCAACGAATACTCCATCAACTTCATGTAACAAGCCGACCGGTTGCTGTAGATTTTGGCGTCGTCCGGGTTGCGGAGAATTGCTTCGTTATAATGTTTGATAGCATCCGGAAAGTTCCCATCCTGGTACATTTTGTTGCCCTTGCTTTTCTCCTCCAAAGAGATTTCTGGGTTAATATAGGCGAGCCGTTCTCTCTCTTTGATCATCGACTCCACGTTCTGGGCCTTCTTTACAACTTCGGGCACTCGGTGTTCAGACAGGGACTTATTGTAATAGGTGAGCGCCTTCTCCAGGTTGTCTTTTTTCAGATAAGCGTTGCCAATGCGGCAAAACGCTTTGGCAATCACATTGAACGGGGAATGCTTTTCACGACCCACCTCAATGGCTTTTTCACATTCTTTGATACAATCGTCCAGCTTGTTCTGTTCGAAGTAAACGGCTGCACGGTTGGTCATGATGGAAATATTGGTTGGATCTAATTTCAGAGCGGCTTCATAATGTTCCAGCGCTTTTTCGAATTCTTTTTTCTTGTAAAAGGCATTTCCTTTATCTTTTTCAATGACTGCTTCCTTCTGCTTGTCGGACGTCATCTTCCTGACACTGAGAGAATGTTCTAGGTTGGCCGCGAGACAGCTTTTATACGCCAACAGTTACCTCCCCTTTTGCTAGAGCTCTTATATCGGAAATGCAAACGAGAAATTAACTTCCTTTCAACAGCCTCTCACTGTCACTCTCAACGCTCTCTCTCGCTCATTGTCTCTTTTACTCTTTCTAAAAACGTTTTCCTCTCTCTTTCTATCTTCCCTTTCTACATCCTTCCTCCCTAATCTCTCACTCTCACAGTCTGCATTAACTTCCTTTCAACAGCCTCTCACTCTCACTCTCAACGCTCTCCTTCCCCTCTCGCTCATTATCTCTCCCTTTCTATCTCTCTTCCTCTTTTACTCTTTCTAAAACCCTTTTCTCTCTCTCTCTTTCTGTCTTCCCTTTCTACGTCCTCCCTCCCTAATCTCTCTCAGTCTCTTTTCCTTTTCCCGCCTTTCATCTCTCTCTTCCTCATCTCATTCAATATTTCATATTAACACGTTGTAACTGAAAAGAAAAGCACTAAAAAATTAGCATGTCGCCTTATACGTGTGTATGGAACCTACACCAGTGTGTATATAAGTGACAAGTGGGGCAGCGGGGTATAGAGTTGTATCTAATGTGAGTGCAGTGTATATAAAGAATCAGGATGGAAAGGAGTCCTTGGTTACTAAGGAGAAGTTAAGACACAACACTTATCAAGTTTATGTATGTAGTCAAGAGCGAGCTTTTATATTCATAAACCGAATAAAGGTTTAAACCTTTATATATTCATAAAGGTTTATGAATATATAAAAACTATGTCAGACTGACATAGTTTTTTTTTGAGTCTTCAAATATATATCATGAATATTAAACGCATTATATATATATATTACACACATGCGTGTTATAAGATCATTCTGAAGAAGCCACTGACTTTAAACGAATGTATACACACACGCCTCATCCTGTCTGTAAATGTTAGCCGTGTGTGTGTGTGTGTATAGGAATCTTTAGAAGCTGCTGTGTAAGGTGGAAGGATGATTTTCTGTCGCACGTTGATTCGCATGTAACACATGTAAATACACACACGTAATTAGGTTCATTATGAGAGAGTAATTTGAAGTTTAAACAAGTTTGATTCTAAATACTTGTAGAATTTATTTCGCCTTATGATTCTAAAAAGGAATTATTGTTGGGATTGTGAAATGTTCAACCTGCCCACTGCCATTGCTTCAACAGGAATCGTAGGGCGAGCTTTGAAGTTCTAGAATTATGTTTTGCAGCTGGTTCAGTTCAACTCGGAATCAGATTAGAAGATATTGTTCAACCTGCAAATTTGGTCGCGTCAACAATTGACTTTACAGGTTCCTCCACAATATAAAGTTGAAATAATTATTAACTACTTTTCTAATCAACACCAGAAGGATGAACTGTAAAGTCGACTAACGTAATTTGAACCTGGGTCGTAAATGCGGACGAAATGCCACAAAACATTTCTTCCGGCATGCCAACAGTTCTGCCAGCTCACCACCTTTTTGAGACACTTGTGATAAAATAAGTTGTATTGGGCTTTTGAATGTTCTTTGGAGAATAATTCTTTGTTATACAGAACTGAGGTTATAAACATTATCAATTCAGTTTTTAACAATATCCATACACACGCACGCGAGTATGTGTGTGTCTTTAATAACCCTTGTATTTAGTTATTATTTATTTTATTGATATGTATAGAATACTTTGGGAAAATATATTTTAATAGCAGAAATCAAAGTATTTACACACATCTATGTATGTTTGAGGGCGAAGAATGGGGACATGAAGTTCGAATCATCCCACCGGCATCAGGTTTACAATTCTTCATCCTGGGGTTCTTAAACAAAGAACTAGTTGGATGCAGGTATGATATTAATTGATAGTTTTTCAAATTTAAGGAGTCTCTCAAGATATTCTACCTTGAGTTCTCACTACAGAGAGATGTTCAGCTTGAAATTCTTCGTAAAGATATAGAAAGAGAAGTGGGAGGAAGAGGCTGCCCCCTCTTCATATGTAAACAGTTGTCTCTAAGGAGTGAATGGCGATGGGTACCGAAAATCAAACCCATTTGACTGGGGAATCAAAGGAAGCGTCTTTGTGAAGTAACAACGAAATGTCACACAAATCAAACACAGTGGTTTTTATTGGAAGGGCACACTGGATAATATAAAGAAAGATAGGACGGTCACGGCTGGAATCATTTTGTCTTTGGTCTTTTCTGTGAGAACTGACTTAGACAATAGATGATTCTTTCTGGTTTTTTATATTTTTCTTTTGATAATATTGGTTTGACTGGGACTTCGAGTTTCGCCTTCAACATCTTATTTAACCCCATGCATGCATGTAGGTATATGAACGTGCGTCTCTGTCTGTATATGAATGTGTGTAGATGCGGTGTAGCCGAATAACTTCACTTCTCAACCACGAGGTCTCAGGTTCGATCCCACTGCATGATTTCTTGTGCGAATGTAATCTCCTGTAGTTTTAGTTCGATTTGTGCTTTATGAAGGAAATTGGAGTACATTTTTACTATTACATCCACCTCAATTTTAAAAGAAAATCTGGTTTTTTTTTTTATGTATTTTTAACGAAAATCAAAACCATCGGAAATCACTTATTCTTTCCGTACATTCTCATCCCGTGTAGCTGACAACCTTAGGGTGAGAAGACGTCTGTATGCAATACCTTGACCTGCTAGAAATAGCAGAGAAACAGTCTCCTACTAGAAGTATGCATTCGTGCTCACTTGTGCAGACTTAATAAATTGAATGACTGCCGGAACGGTTTCGACTCAGATGCACACTTTTATTTATTTAGCGCTACATGGAGTATTTCTCTATGAGAAAAGCGACAAGTCTTGACCTTCCGTAGTCTCCCCGGTGTTCTATTGAAAACAGTCCCCATTGCAAAACGGTTCGTTCAAAACATCAAAAACCACAAGGAAAATACAAATTTCAGCTTTAAAGTGAGACAGGTGTAATAGTAAAAATGTAGGATCTTTTCCAACTAGTTCCTTGTTTAAGAACTCCGGGATGAAGAATTGTAAACCTGATGCCGGCGGGATGATTCGAACTTCATGTCCCCATTCTCCGCCCTCAAACATACATAGATGTGTGTAAATACTTCTTTGATTTCTGCTATTAAAATATATTTTCCTAAAATTTACCAAAATTGGACTGATAGAAACTATAGAATTCTGTTTAATGTACGTGTAATTCAAAAAATAAAGTCTTTTTATATTGATTTATGCATGAGAATTATGTTATGGGTACATGTGTCTTTGGAAAATTCAATCACTTACACGTTAATTCAGCAGCAGGTATCTCAGTTGATCGAACAACTGAATCCTCGTTGACGAACGACAGAGTTCCATGATCGTTCTATGTGTGTGTGTCTTCTAAACGACATCTCTTAAGGATGTGGTTTAAAAACATGGACCTCCTATAATAGTATTGTGCTTAAACTAATTCCTATAGAAGTTATTCATTCAGGTGTGGCCATTTTAATTCACTTTTAATCACCAATAATTAGTTTTGCCAGAACACCCCAACTCGAGCTGCTGCTTTTTCTTTACTTAGAGAAGCACCTCCAATTATATTTTAGCGTATTTCTATTGAATTTCCAGAATACAAGATACAAAACTCCCCCCAAAAGTCACAAAGTATTGCTCCTTCACCCTCATTTTGAAGTTTTTATAACTTGAATCGGTTTCTGTGACTTACAGGCAATCGTTTCATTGATTTCACACACATCAGAATTTGAAACTACACTATACATTTATACTGTATAGTGAAAAACTGAACTCCTGATCTCTGGTTGGTAACTCACGGCTGCAACAATTATCTTTAAACAGATAGTTCTGAAAAGGACACGCAAAGTTGTCTCTCTTGCCTTAACTTAAAAGAATTATCATTAACGCTAATGACTTTATTTTAGGCGAAATTTTAAATATCTGGGATATTAAGTATGTTAAATCATGTTTAATATAGCACTGAGGGTTTATGTCTGATGATGACAACGTTAGATATTGTTCGGTGGGGTCCAGATGTCTTCTGGGCTTTTTTAATCATGTACTCTCCTTAGATTGTGATTCTCAATCTGGCTGACCTGCTAATCTTCCGCTACATCTACAGAAGCCAATTTGACTGTTGATCTGAAGCTAATTCACATTATTTATTCTCTTATTCTTCTTTTAGTCATGTGACTGCGCCCATGCTGGGGCATCCCCTTGACTGGTTTTGTTGAATAAATGGAACCCCAGTACTTATTTTTTAAAGTCTGGTACTTAATATATCGGTCTCTTTTGCTAAACAGCTCAGTTACGGGATCATAAACAAATCGATATCAATTGCCGAGCAGCGAGAGAGAGACACGCATACGTCTCGTAGTAATTGCTGTGGTGGTTCAAACAATCTAAAGGATTACTGATTTTTTTTTTTATTAGAGCATGTACGTCACAATCTCACACTCCCCCTATGGAATACTATTGTCATATTTAGGCATGTGCACCATCTTGTCACTTCGATCCCCTCAACTGAGTTCAGAAACAAATCGCATTTGATTGCTCCCTCCCATGCTTCATCTCTGCAACCCTTCTCACATCGACGTGAGTTTTTTTCTATCTTTATTGCCAGTGAAAATATTCTGATGAACTTTCTTCGTCCTAGATCCTTAGGGCCATCTCGTTTGATTTGAAACTCCCAGCATCTTCATCGAAACGCTGTTATGTCGTCACGAATAAGAAAGTCTTTTGACTGTCATAGTTTCTTCACTTCTTTCAAGTCAAAAGTAAATTCATTTCCTTCGTCTTAAATTCTCGTTCTTCATAGTCTCTTACACTAAGCGGCTTTTCACCTGTTGGGGAGACTTTCTTATATATATAAAAAAAATGATAGTGAAGGACAGAGAGAAAGATAAGGCAATGCCCTCCTCAATTGATATTTAGTTAGGTCGGTACAGGGCTCCTCAAAGTGAACCAGGGAATGGAGCAACAGACAGTTTTATAAGCGGTCTGAACAATTCAAAAAGTATTTGGACAGCTTTTAAATCTTTGGCTTATGGAGAACAATATTAAGAAGCTTACTTTGCAACCGCGTGGTTTCGGGTTCAGTCCCACTGCATGACATCTTCGGCATAATAGCCCTGGGCCGATCAATACCTTTTGAGTGAACTTAGTAGCTAGAAACTGTGTGGAAGCCTGCCACATATATGTGTGTGTTTATCCCCCCCACCACCACCACTTGATAACTGGTGTTGGTTTGCTTAAGAAGTTTGGAAAAAGCTCGATAAACTAAATACTGAGATCAATTTGTTCGACTAAACCCTTCAAGGTGTTGCCCCAGCATGGCCATAGTTCAATGATTGAGACAAGGTAAAGATAAAAGATAATATTACGAAAGAACTGCCTGTTAGTAACAATCATAATAAACTACGTAACAAGAATAAAAAGAAGCGCATCGAAACATAAACGACCTTTGCTTATGGTGTTAGTTCAGATTGCGTGAGGTTGCGTGGGTCACGTAGTCACCGGCGCCAAATCAGTGCCCGGAAGTAAATTACTTTGACCTGATGTTTACGTGTATTAAAAAAATTAAAAAGGAGGTGAGTGGCGTTGACACTTAGCAAGGGCGTAGAATAAGTCTTAAAGAAAAATGGTGAGAGTTAACAAAAAAGAAAAAAAAAAAACAGTGGCTTTGAGCTTGAGCGTTTATAAATATCTTTTGTTATAATTCTAATCACACGTAAGATGCATTATATGAATATAATCGAACGAAATATTTGGTCGCAGGTGACCTCTGCGAGATTTGGACTCAGAGCTTGTAGAACCGTAACTTAATTTCGGTGGGCAATTAGGATGACATTCTAATGCCAGTCAGAGAGGAAATCTTTCGGATGAAAAGCGATTGAGGATCTTTTGTGTTTGGCTATCACTTTTCGATTTTTATCCCAACTGATTTCATATTTGATGTATTGGTTTACTTTTGTAAAGTAATCATTGACATAAAATTAATTTTCGCCATAAATCAATAAATAAAAACTTAGTGGCTTTTACAGTTTGCAAATTTTGGGTAGTTTTAGCCAATCGAAAGCCACAAACATACAGGTGCCTGTTTCTATAGTAACAAGTCAAGCTGGGCTGTCGAGTTGAGGGGGTGAGTTATATTGTCTTCTGATGACATGTAGGACGTGTTTCTTTCGCCAGGCGCGAAAGAGAGATGCTCTTCTGCAAACAACTTTTGCTATATATGAAAGATATTAAGACAATTGATGGAAAATATCTATCATAAAATTCTAATTGATAAATATAAATTTTCATTAAAACCAAACACGCAGGAGAAGTAAATCAACACAACGTGCAGGTTGTCATGGCAACAAGCTGTTAATGCCTCGCTGTCTGTTGATTGGCTAAAATTTACCCAAATTTCCCAACTTTAATTCTAAATAACCTCAGATTCTTTAATTTACGAGATAAAGTAATTTGTTGATCGGAATCAAAATTCTGAGTTACATCGATACACCAAAATTGAAAGCAATCTGAGCAAAATTAAAGGGGATTCATTTTGCGAATGAAAAAGACTAAATCCTTATATTTTCCTCTACTTAAATTAGGCCAGACTAAACAAACGATTTTTCGTCTGTTATCTAGTCTGAACTGTATTTAACCTAAGGATCCTCAGAAAACAATAGGACTTATCTAAATAAAGCAGTTGACTCGTAAATTTCTTAATGCAAATGCCAAGAACAGTAGGAAGAGACTCATAGTAAAATCGAGACTGGGTTTCAAATTCTGTGATTCGTTTCGGGTCCTAATAAGTTACATCTGACAACTTGTATCGAATACCGACTGACAAAAGTAGAAGGCGATTAGAAAGCAATAGATAATGAAAATAGAGAGGCACAGACTTAAGGGTTATAAAGAGAAAGACACAGACAGAAAAGAAGCCGATCAAGGACATGGAAAAACTATCTGCACAGGGATTAGAAAAAGGGGAAAAATCCATCCAATTGATTCAAGATAGGAATTATAGTTTTCGCTTCATTTTATCACCGAACATAATTTTACTTCAAGAAGGTGACAAAATGCTTAGCAGCATTTCTTCCGACTCATTGCTTTTCGAGTTCAAATTCCACCGAAGTCAACATTGCCTTTCATCCTTTCAGGGTTGATAAAATAAAGTATCAGTTCAGCATCGACTCATCCCTTTCCACAAATCACTGGCCTTACACCAAAATTTTATATTTTGCCTTTTTTCTGCAGTGCTCTGTGGTTTCATTTTGTCAATCATAAATAAAAAGGTCGTCTTATTTGAGCCACTAAAACAAGTCTTTTTTACCTTCTTAATTTTCACACACAAATAAAATAATAAAGAATAAATGAAAATTTTCTTTTGGTCTAACAGCAGAAGTCTGACTTTTAATATCTTTCTTTAAAATACATATTTTCCGGATACATATCAGATGATGTAAATTACGTTGATGGAACTTTTTGAAAAGATTATCTGAAGGCTCATATCCGCCTACCCAAAGGATTTTGTTAAAGGAATAGTTTTTCGGAAATTTTCCAGATATTTTCTTATATTTTTGGTTGTTTTTTTTCGCGCATAATTGTAATCTAAAATGTATCTCTAAAAAATGTCCTTTAAGAAATCTGTACTTTTTCAAAGACAGTTATGAAGAATCAAAGTTGTGGAATGCACATATCACGGGGTTTTTTTTCCCCTCATGACAGAAGGTTGAAGTATATAATCAGAAACTCAGAAAAAAAAAAAAACGAAAGTTGTTCCGGGTACTTGTAGCAGCTAGAGAAAGAAAACTAAAGGCCAAGTCGAACCCTGACAGTATTTAAACAATAAATACAGAGAGGGAAATCGAACTTGTAGCTAAATCTCCTGCATACCACAGTCTACCAGTAAGAAAAGGACAGATTGAAAAATGTAGTTCTAGGGGTACAGTACCTATTAAAATGGACAGCATGGTTACAGCGCTGACTTGGGAATGAAACAATATACATACATCTAACCGTCGTTTTCACCTGCTAGAAATAGCAGCCAACTATCTTCAGTCGCACTGTACTGTCTAGGTTAGCTGTTCTCAACCTGGTTCTCGGAGCCGAAGGCGGCCCTCAAGCATCCTTGTGGCTGCCTCCATAAATATGAAATTTTCTTTGACTTGTGTTTTACTTTTCTTTTTTTCTTTTTTTTGTATGGGTCCCTAAAATATCGAGATTTTGGATCTGGCCCCGGATATCAAAAACGTTGAGAATGGCTGCTTTAAGTGATCGCTCGATCTACTAGAAATAGCAGTAAAATTGCACCCGTCCACTCAAAACACAGCTTGTATTTTAAATAAAAAATGCATTAGATAGTGTAGTCCTAAACAGATAGGCTGGATGATGGTACTTGAGAACAGTGGTCCCGGTGCGCGCACTCGCATATCCGCACTAGCTAGTCGTGACTAGTCGATCCTTACTTTGTGTTTTTGTGTGTTATTAACTTTGTTTAATAAATTATTTACTTTGTGTTTTTGGACCTTTTCGGTTTGAACGGCAGTTTTTTAAAAATAATTTCCACGTAACTAAACACTTTTAAACTTCGTATTCTGGTAGAATGTGTTTATAAAACATCTTTTTCTCTTGGCTTTATTGAGAAAATTCTATAGTTTATAAGATATTTGTTGTTTTTTTTATTCAATTTCTGCAATTTCAAACCAATCAATGACGTCTATTGAGGTGAAAACATTCTGTGCCGTATGAATATGTCCCTCGTTTAAGAAACAGATTGGATTTATTTACATTTGTGAAGAAGAAAAAGATACCCTTCCCCGCACCTCGCACCCCTAACCCTAAAACAGATTGAGATGCAATAGATCGATACTAGGGTCATAATTATGGGTGACAATTTCATATGACACCGCTAGAAAAACTGCCGTTCAAACCGAAAAGATCCATTTATTTATTTTGTGTTTTATTTACTTTGCTAGGTAATACGATCGACTAGTCACGACTAGCTAGCGCGGATGCGCGACTAGGCGAGTGCGCGCACCGGGACCACTGTTCTCAAGTAGTACCCTGGATGATCATATTTGGAATACCTTTGATCAGAGTACTACGCTATCAGGGCTGGCCTAGGGTTACACATCATCAACAACCACAGCAGTCAGTGCGTTGAAGAATGTTAACCAATGACAGTTTTGCTGGCGAGGTTCCTCGGTCCGTTTCTTGTCGGTGCTCAATTAATAAAATCTCCATTGGTACTCTGGTATTTATTGTGTCTCTTTGGGTTAAAATTTTGAAAAGAAATCCATGGCAGGTGTAATTGTTCAGTATATTGTCGTCCGTAAGGATTTACTCGAGAAGCTCTCGTGGCCCTTAGGGGCGGTCATCGCTCAAGCGTGCCATGCTTGCTCAGCTGTTTTACATCAACACCAAGACGATGCCGGTTGTAAAGAATATTTGGAGAAGATAGACAGCATGCACAAAGTGATTCTACAGGTAAGTGAAACAGCAACCCTTGGCGATCGCCCGTGTGGGCTTCGGTGTGACGTGGAGGGAAAAAGATAGTATCGGTTCGGGATTCTCTATTTCCTCACCATAAACAAACTTACGAAAGACGACCACCAATATCACAAAACTGAATGAGTAGTCGAGGGCATTCTTTCGATATAACTCGACAAAATCAAAACATCTCACTTGG
Organism: Octopus sinensis; assembly: GCF_006345805.1. Classification (NCBI taxonomy): domain Eukaryota; kingdom Metazoa; phylum Mollusca; class Cephalopoda; order Octopoda; family Octopodidae; genus Octopus; species Octopus sinensis. Next base: position 18,906,886 of record NC_043019.1, on the reverse strand, counting down.
GGTATCTCCGTCGGTTGTGGAGTTTAGATATAACGAAATTATGCCAGCAATGTCTCATTATAAACTTGAAGAAAAAAAAGCCTTGCATATTTGTTCTTACCCGTTTCATGTGTGTAAATTTCCCAGCAGAAAACAGAATCGAACTCATTTGCTTCCACGGAAATACTTGAAGTGAAATGTTTTGATTTTGTCGAGTTATATCGAGAGAATGCCTTAGTCGAGTGCAACTTCTGTTAAAGCTCTTAATTTTGCTGTTAATCATTAAGTCAGACTTAATTAAACAGACCCACGATAAAAGATGTTTCAGCTGGGATCACCCTCGACTTTTGTCTCCAACGCATATTATAATATAGAATTACATTCGTTATTGTTTTTTTTTTCTTTCTAAATTTTTAAAAATAGTGTTTTTTGAAACAATTTTGGCTGTTATTTCCAGTATGTCGACGCTTGGTTAACATCGGTTGCTATAAATTACAAATTCTTAAACTAAAACGATAATTTCTTAATATTAGCACATTCTTACATTTCCAGAGAAAGTTGAATCGACCGCAGACAACCCCCTTGAAATAACAACCAAATCTCCCTCAAATCACACATTACAATGTTTAAAACGTGAAGGGTGCATAATGTAACCCAAGATACTCCTAAATAAGATCGGGCGGATGGTCATGGCTAGAATGTCTTTAACCATAGTTCTACTCGGCCAGGATTGACAAAATAAATGAAACCTAGCTGGACTTAAAGGAATGAAATTAAATTTTTTATTTCTTTATTTCTGGTGAACTACATCCTAAAATATCCGAATACTTATTTCTGGCAAAAGGCCTGAAATTTGAAGGCAGGATATTACTCAGTGCCATCGACCTCAGTACGTGACTGGTATTTTATTTTATTGACCCAAAACGTATGAAAGACAAGGTTGGCTAAGGCAGGATTTGAACCAATAACATAAACAAGTGCTATGAAACACGACTCACCTGACCAACTGGCATGCAGCCCCCGTCCACTCATCTGTTCTCATTGTTTTTATCACTGATTCCTGCTCCTCAAAGCCGGTTGTTCTCACATTCCCAGCATCCAAACTCTCTCAACTTTTGCATCTCTCATCCTTCATTTTATCCTTTCCAAGCTTTGCATTAATTACTTTGCTCAGTCAAAAAGATTTGCATGTGTTTAATTATGTTCAATTAGTGTACATTAATTAAAATCTCGATTTTACTTTCCATCTTCCATGGGTCAATCAACTACAGCAGTCACCTCAATTCATTTTACCCTCCTCAAATGGTTATAATTTCTTTTGAAGTTCTTTTTTCTTTTTCTTTTTAAATTGGATTCTAGTTCAGAGACCGGAGACAATGCTTGTTGCTTTTCTGAGAGCAGAGGGTTTGCTGGATTGATTGCTCTCCTTTTTGAAGAGTTACAAATTGATGGCTGCAGAAAGATTTTCAGGGCATCAATGACCTGAGGAGGAAAGAAATGGTGTGGTGGTTTATTGTAGGGGGTGGACATAATATGGGTAACAAGAGAAATGAATGACTCAGGAATTTCCCTCCAATATATTGTCTTTAAGTAGAACACATCCACAACAGATGTTATTTCTGGACAAGTACTACAGTAAATTTGCTTTTCAGTGATGTACGTACATTAAGTATGGCACTAACTGGCTATTTTAATTCAATACTGCTTCTGTTGCATATAACACGTTTTAAATTGTATTTTTCTCTCCCTTTCTTTCAGATTCCCGATGAAGAAAAGCTGCGTCAACTTTCATCTACCCTTCTCTCTAATAATATTGATCACAAACTCTGGATTGAACAACCTGAAAATATAGCTACCTGCCTGGCCACGAAACCTGACCAGAAAGAAACAATACAAAAGTATTTCAAAAACTTGAAACTGTTTAAATAGTAAAAAAAGACATGTTGACTACTTGCATAAATAAAGAACAAAAGTTTGGATTTTAAGATCTAATGTTAGCCTTTTATTGAAATAATTTTCACTGATGCAAACAGCCCCACTAGTCTCCTAGAATTCTAGCATTCAGCTGTGTTTCTTCTACCTACTTTCCACTTGTTCAACAACAGTCCTTGTGTGGTTAACATGATATGAAGTTTTCACGTGACAGGTGCAAAAGTGAGAGAAGACACAAACACACACACAAGGATCAGGCTAAATCTGATTGAAGGTAAAGAAAACTCAATATTCCATCCCCTACCCCAAAAAACTATCAATTAAATTATGGCCAAGAGATAAGTTTGCTCAGCTTCCATCACAGCCTCAAGACAACTGGTTGATGCATTCTGTACCTGGGAAGACCTTTGAATACCTCCTTGGCCTTAGTGTATTCCTCAACCATGTCCCACACATAAGTAATCCATGGGATTACAATCGAGGGAATTAGGGCTGGCAAAGTCATAGAAATTCTCCAACAATCACTTCTGGTTCTTTCAAGACGTATAGCAAAGAGCCCAATCCTGCTTCCACACATATGGCCTTCTAGCAGCAACCCTCTCCAGTCAGGCTTTGACTATAGTTTCCAGTAGCCTCACATAGCCAGCTGAATTGAGCCTAACACCCTGTTCAGAGACATGATTTTACCCTCAGAACACCTGCTATATCCTTCTTGCTGGCCACATCTTTGTAGTCTCCATGGCAGCTGTCCATGTCACATCTTACAGCTTTTACAATGTTCACAGAGCACTGAGCAACAGTCGTGATGTCAGCATTTTCATACCTTTGGCCTGAATCATCATCATACAGGTAATGCTTTTCCAATATTCAGATGACTTCAAGTCCTCCACATCAGCGTTTCCTTAACTACAACTTTAATCTTTATGCACTGCAACACCATCGACTGTTCGCCAATAAACCAAGCTTTTCTTGAAAAAAGGAGACAAAAATTCATCTATTTTAGCCTGAACTTGCTGTGTGTGGTGAACAAAGACATTGCAGTGCATAAAGATTAAAGTTGTAGATGAGAAAAAGTTAAGTGATATGGAGAACTGAAAGCCATGTGAATATTGGGAAAGAATTACCTGTATCTTGAGGATTGATGCCAGGTATGAAAAGGCCAGCATCATGGTCGCTGCTCAATGCTCTATGAATCCAGGACATGGACAGCTGCAACAGAGACTACGAAGCCGTAGCCAGCAGAAAGGGACACAACAGGTTTTCTGACTACACTCACATACCAAAATTCATCCAACTTCAGGACAGAGCCTCAAGCTCAATTCAGACTGCTGTGTGAAACTGCTGGAGGCTGTGGTCAAAGAGGGTTACTGCCCGAAGGCCACATGTGGTGCCAGGATTCCTCTTCTTGCCCCATACCTCAGGAAAGAGTCAGAAATGGTTATCTGAGGATTCCTATGACTTCACCAGCCCCAAATTTCTGGCCTCCTAATTGCCCCCAATTGTAATCCCATGAATTACTATTTTCTGGGCTGAAATTGACAAAGACACCAACTGCTCTAGCTGCAACACCAAGGCTTAGCCAGTGGCCAACATCCAGGAGGTGTTTGAAGATATCCCCAGGGACACAGTTCCAGAGCCAACTTGAGGCCAGGGTGGAAACTGAGGACTGCTTTCAGTAATCTGTTATCTCTCAGCCATAACAGAGTCGATATTTCATGCTAGAAAATAGGAAGCATTTTATTGAATTAGCCGCAAGAAGGAAAGCAGTCAATGGTTAACATATTTTATTTATAAATTCAAACAAACACTATTTATATAACACCTCCAAATGTTATATATACTCGCCCCATTTCTTTTCATCATTGTTGTTGATTATGTGCTACGTGTGTCAGTTGATACCATCTCTGGCAAGGGCTTTGAAATAAAACCAAGAAGTTCCAGACACCCAGACACTGACGACATCGCTCTTATCAGTGATTCTCTCTCCAATGCCCAGTCTCTTTTACAATCTCTAGAACAAGCCTCAAATTGTGTAGGTCTTTACCTCAATGAGGCCAAAACTGAATACATAAACAAGTGCCTGTCCAACAGTGATTGCATCATCCACACTCTCAACAATGCGCCCTTAAATATGGTTTCTGATTACAAATATCTTGGGTCATACATATCATCATCTGAAAAAGACTTTCTAACTAGAAAGGGTATGGCCTGGTCAGCCTGTAATGACATGCATAAGATCTGGTCATCAAATCTAAGTAGAGACTTCAAACTTGAAATCTTCAAAGCCACAGTCGAACCAATCCTACTATATGGCTCAAAAACCTGGACATTATCAAAGTAGCTTGAGAGGCGGTTGGATGGAACCTACACTCGCCTCCTTATGAGAGCTCAAAATCTCTCGTGAAAGCGCCATCCAACCAAAATGCAAATATATGGGAAACTACCACCTGTGTCATCTCTTGTGAAAGGTAGGAGAGTCCAGTTTGCTGGACATTGTTGTAGAGCTGAAAAAGAAGTAATTTCTACTCTTCTCCTCTGGAAGCCATCTACTCGCAATACCAGAGGGCGCACACTCTCCTACCCTGATGTAATCTCCAGGGATACAGGTATCCAGCAACAGGACCTCCGTAATGCCATGATGGACCGTGAAGTCTGGCATAGCATGGTAAATTCCATTGTTTCGACCACAGTCGAACAATGATGATGATATATACATGCCCCCCCCCCACTCCCACTATAGTGGAATGTTTAAACATTTTTTAAGAGAAGCAAAATGCTCAGAAATACACATTTTATATTCACAAACCTATACAACAGAATGCTTATTATCCACAACAGCTAAGACACTACAACAGTTGTTTAAATAAACAGACATATGTTAACGCTGGTTCAAACATTCTCTGAGAAAGAACCCATTACAAATTATGAAGTGAAAAATATACATTCTTTGATATTTAAAAGTGGAAAGCAATTTATAAGTTTGTTATGTTGTGGCTTCTTAAGATTGTTCTATGAAAAAAGAATTCATTATAAATGTGTGACGTGTTCAGATTGAAGTCATTTAAAAGCAAATTTGTTGATGATGTAACTCAGTATTGAGAGGAGAGTGAAATTTATTTTATGTTGGAAAAGGACTTTCATCTGATGATTTGGTCAACCAATGAAGGAAGCTTTGCCTTCTGGTATCTTTTGATAGGAAGAGCAGAGGAAAACCTCTGGGGCTAGAGGAGGATGAGTGTGACATTTCATATAAAATTCAAGATGAATGGAAATTTTATCTCCCTTAAGGTAATAAACTGAAATGGTTTAAAGATAAAAAAAATATTATATATAAAGGTTAACAGGCTTAGGGTAGGTAATCAAAAAAATTAAGGAGGTGAGAAAAATAAAATAGAAAAAAATTATTAATTAAAGGTAGATACATATTTGGTCAATAAAGAAATGATACATTGCTATAATTCAAGTGGCTAATTAAATAGGCTGACTTTAGCAATGTTTTGTTCTAATGAGTGTCAATTAGAGTTTTGAAAAAAATTAACTTTATCGAGATGCATGTGTAGATATGTCTAAAAAAAAAAAGAAAAAGCAAGTTGTTTGCATTTCAGTTACGGTTATTCCTTTCATTGTAATTTCTTTAACAAATATAAAACTCCTCCACCACACACCCCTACCTTTGGACAAGGTTTTCCTCCTGTCTTCCAGAAAAAAAAAAGCTTTCTTCACTAATTGATCAAGCAGATAGGCAAAAAAATTGAAATTCACACAGCATGATTATACATCCACTGATATACACACCATATCAAATAGTACAATTCTACACACTGTTCTAGGTAAGGCGTATTTATTGTTCATAGTTTTGTTCCTACACAGGTATTTAACTGTTATAAGATGACTGGGTTGATCTACCAACTGCCACTTTATTGCTGGAACGAAGAGAGTGCTAAGCTTTTCAAAAATCTCTTTGTTACAGAAAGTCAGGTGTCCTTTCTCTTTTTTATTTATTTTTACAGAATTTTAAATAATAACACTCTTGTTTGTTTTGTCATAATGGTTCTGTTTCTCTTTCGTAGAGAAGCAACAGAAGGCTTTGCTTCCAAAGGATTAATCAAGCAAGGCAGTTTTAATTATAATTACATTAGTTTCACAGAACAAGATGAGTTTTCACCCATCTCCTCAACAACGACTTGGTTAGGCTGTATGACTTGACAGTGACTTTGGGGAAGGAAACAATAAACAAAAGCATGTACCTGAAAGAACTAGTTAATTAGGAGAAGAAGAAAAAAATCAGTTAATAATATCCCTAAAATAAATAAACTGATTTGCTATGAAGACAGGAGTTTAGGACATTTTGTGGCAAGACTTTGCCTTTAAGGAGCAAGTGGGATGAGAAACTGTGAACATGTTCGAAGGGAGATAATCAAGCATTACGTGATGGTCTGAGAACGGAAGATTTCTAGTTGTGCCATGGATAGTTTTGAAAATATAATTTAAAGCTTTAGAAAATTCATACAAACGCTTCAACATCTTGAAAAACGTCTTGTTCATAATTTTGTTATTAACAAATGATTAATAAAGTAGGCAATACAGGAGCTTAAAACTATGTGGAGTTTATAAATAGATTTTATTTTGATCTCTGGTTTACTGTTGGTCAAAGTGATGAAGTAGAACATATAGGGGCTAGCATACAGAGCTAGAAGAATGTGTATGTGCATTCAGGCACAGATCACATACCTTCGAAACAGGGGCAGCTGAAGAAGGGGAATGTTCCTTGCGTCTGTTTGTCTTCTCTGTTTTTTCGTTGTTAAAAAAAAGTCTGTTTCCTTGATTGGTTTTGTTTTCGTTTCTCGTGTTCTACGTTTATTTGTGGTGTCCTGTACTCATATATGCATGTATATATACATATAGATGTAGGTATGTACATATATGTATGTATGCATGTTTTATTTATTAAATTGTTATTATCTATATACCTACCCTTGTGTAGAGAAAACAGAAGTTAAGTGCTAAAGAGACGAACTAGTTGACATTAATACAAGGAACACCCACTCACCCACACATATATATATATATGTGCATACTAATACGTGTATGTAGGCAAGTGCAAAATACAAGGAGAAGATGGTTAAGGAAAAAGGGAAGAACTGAACAACTAATGTAAGGCTAAAACAGAGAGCTGAACTTGATTGAAATCAAGAGGCTTGAGATAAGGGGTCAGTGGACAAAATATGGCTGAAGAAGAGCAGAGAAATACAAGTGTAGAGCAGCACAAAGACCATTAATGGGAGCAGTGCAGAATTATGCCGAAACAATCATTGTGATAAAGTTTCCAACATACTTTGTCGTCTGTATTATTCAGAATAAATATTATATATATATATATATATATATGTATATAAGCAACAAGGATATCCAAAGGTAATGCAGTACGATCGTTTCACGCAACTCCATTTAATTAAACAATACAATAATTACATCAGCTTTAAAATGTAGAGCAATCTTCAGCTGCATAAAAATATAAAATTTAGTTAAATTAAAAAGATTGAAAAGATCACTACCATGTTTCTGTTGATGAAACGTATTTCTTTGTCTACCTACTTACCCTCTTAGTGATGTTGGTAAATGGAATAAGTATAAAAATGAATCTTTTCAATCTTTTTAATTTAACTAAATTCTATATTTTTATGCAGCTGAAGATTGCTCTACATTTTAAAACTGATGTAATATTTGCATTGTTTAATTAAATGAAGTAGCATGAAACGATCGTACTGCATTACCTTTGGATATCCTTGTTGCTTATTTTGATTTTAATCACCCCATTTTAAATATATATGTATGTATATATATATACACACACATACACTCACACGTGTGTGTGTGTGTATCTTCCCACTGACATTATTTAAGTAGCATATTTATTTCCATCTCCTATAACACATCACATTCCTCAATGGTTTCCTTGTGTAAAGCTATAAATATTCCTTACTTGAAACACATAATTTGGTAAAAGGAAGAGCATCTACCCTAAGAATACGACCTTAACCCTTTCGTTAATAACCCGGCCAAAACCGGCTCTGGCTCTGTAGTACAAATGTCTTGTTTTCATGAGCTTTGAATTAAAATCTTCCACCAAACCTTAGTCACAATTTATGTTCCTAACACTAGCTTAACGATAACCAAGTTATTTTACTGAATTCTTTGTTATATTTAAAATAATTGAAGGAAACACAGAGCATCTCAAAATAAATACAGTAACGAAAGGGTTAATAACTTTTATTCTGACCAATGCATCATCATCGTTTAACATCCATTTTCCATGCCGGCATGGGTTGGACGGTTCGACTGGAGTCTGGGAAGCCAGGAGGCTGCACCAGACTCCAGTCTGATCTGGCAGTGTTTCTACAGCTGAATGCCCTTCCTAACACCAACCACTCCAAGAGTGTAGCGGGTGCTTTTTACGTGCCACCCGCACAGGGACCAGCAACAACTGCGATCGGTTGGTGCTATTTACGTGCCACCGGCACGGAAGCCAGCATGGAAAACGTGGATGTGAAAACGACATGGCTAAAGAGAAGTATGGAAAAACCAAGGGACAGTGAGGAAAACAGGTTGAAGAAACCAAGAAAATGTTGTTAAAACCTTTAAGATCACCGGGAATGCTTCAGCACCATTTGGAATCCCTTCTGATAAACAAACCTTCTCAATTTAACAATAACAAGCCTAAATTAGGGACAGAAAATGATCCTGCCTCCAACAATTAGGTGGAGGTATGACTTGCTTCCATAACCATGTGATTTCAGGTTCAACACATTGGGGTCTTCTTCCATATAGCCCCAGGTCAACCAAAGCTTTGAGAGAGGATTTGGTCAATGGAAACTAAAAGAAGCTCATCATGTGTATGTGTGTACATGATGGTTGCAAAAGGGCAAGTGATGACCCTAGGGAAATATTACTTTGCCTGGAAAGAGATGAGGACTGGCAGCAGGAAAGGGCATCCGGTTGTAGAAAATCTGCCATGACCAATTGCATGTGACTTATTGAAACCAGGGAAAGAGGGTGTTAAGCCAATGATGATGAGGAGCAGTGGGAGAAGGATTGTTCCCACACCTGAGATAATACATATACAGATATCCTAGGAAGGCAATCCAACTGACTGACATGAAGTCACAGCTTCTCTTCCACACACATGCTATCTCATCCTCCCTCTGTCTTTTCTCCAGCAACAACCACACTAACTTCTCTTTCTAGCAGATGCCTAGTTTTGTTCCATGTCCTTGTATGTCATCCGTCATTCATTCATCACCACCCAGTCCTCCTCTACTAACCCTTTTGTCAACCCCTACCCACAAACGGTTGACCCTTTATAATTCCTTTCTTGCAACAGTCCAAGAGGAACACTAACCATTTTGAATTCGCTGGTCTTCCACAGCCACAACTGCTTCTTCTAGATTAAGCCACCAATTAAAAATGAAAAATTCTTCTCAGGTCATCTGATTGAGCTGGTCTATACTTTTTTTACTTGTTTCAGTGATTTGACTGTGGCCATGCTGGAGCACAGCCTTTAGTCTAGCAAATCGACCCCAGGACTTATTCTTTGGAAGTTTAGTACTTATTCTATCAGTCTCTTTTGCTGAACCGCTAAGTTACAGGGATGTAAACACACCACCATCGGTTGTCAAGCAATGTTGGGAGGACAAACACAGACACACACACATATATATACGATGGGCTTCTTTCAGTTTCTGTCTACCAAATCCACTCACAAAGCTTTGGTCAGCCTGAGGGTATAGAAGAAGACACCTGCCCAAGGTGCTAAGCAGTGGGACTGAACTCGGAACCATGTGGTTGGTAAGCAAGCTACTTACTACATAGCTACTCCTGTGCCTATAGTTAAAGATGTTCCAACCATGACCATCTCGCTTGTTATTACCAGATACAGTGCACCCAAAACCACATTATCAAATGGCCTCCTTCTTTTCCAAGTTGGTAAGGAGTGTTTTGAGGTAGTTTTTGCTGCTACTTCTAGCATGTTGAGTAACTATGTAGATGCTCCAGCATTGGCTCATGATAACTGTGGTTTTTAAGAGGTTAATGAAAGATGATGATTAAGAGTGATGGAGCAAATTTTATGGTTGAGAGAACAGTTGAACACATCAGGATGTAATTTACATTGGACATAGTACAATATCACCTGAGAGTAAGGGACTTGAAAAAAATTTAATAGGAAGATTAACAGAACAAAAGGGGACAGTAGCAGAGAAGAAAATATAACAAATAAAAACATAGAAAATAATATTAATGTACAGGACTGATATTCAGCCATAACTGTTTGCAAATTCTGCAGAAGAAAGCCAGAAAGAGAACCAATATTTTACAAACATGTTTTTCTTCCCCATCTTACAGTTTATTCTTCCATTTGTTCATATGACATAGGTGTATTTCGGCGAGAGGAGCGACGCACAGATTCTCGGTTTTGATTTGTGTTGGTCCAAGGAGTGTAACATTTTGGACATTTTGGTTCTGCCTGGTTTTCAAAGTAACGCTTTGCACAGAAGATATGCAACTTTGCCATGCACTTTGGACACGACTGACCCTGCAGACATAAACGGTTGCAGATGTTGCACAGTTCCACCAAATCTGGGTACATTTTTCGAATATGATTGTCCAACTCAAGGATGCTTCGTGTTGACAGCTGCAGTTTGCCACGTATTGTCCTTTTCAACCACTTTTCATTCACCATCCGATCAAAGAAACGCTGAGCATCGTCTTTGCTCATCTTTTTTTCCAATTCATGAGTCAGGTTCAGGGCCTGGTGAAGAAAACAAATTGAGCAAATGAAAGCAAATTACAACAACACATCACAGAAGTTACCAATCATTATTGTTGTCATGTTGACTACTTGAAAGAAAAGTTATAAATTCGGACATTATAGATATTTTCGATCTAGTTTGGATTCTTTGCCATCAAATTTGAATTTTTCAATTGGTGCCAAAAAGTACTGAAAAGTTCGATGAAATAACTCATGAACACTGCGATGGCTTCTAACAAAAGATGCTCCGTTCTCAACCGGTCTGAACAAGGGGAGATAATAGAAAAAGAATCATTCGTTTATTATCTCCCCTTCTTCAGACCGGTCGACGTAACGGAGCATCTTTTGGTAAAAGCTATGGCGGTGTTTATGTTATTTCATCGAACTTTCCAGATATCAATTGGTGGGCTCTACTGGACGAGTTAGATAAGATAGACATCTATTCCCTTTCGGCTGATGTAGTTTAACTCTCTTTTTTGTTTTCAAGGCTTGAGCACCAATTGAAAAATTCAAATTTGATGGCAAAGAATCCAAACTCGATCGAAAATCTTTATCTGCAACCAGTTTTCAACAAGAGAAGGAACTCTGTGTATTTGGTTTGCAAGATTCTTGACGTGAAATTGTGTGAAGAAACATGTTGGGAGGGTCATTATGCCAATACTAAACATTCTATTTAACTTCCTTTATTATTACTATTAAGGTGGCCAACTGGCAGAATCGTTAGCATGCCCAGCAAAATGCTTAGCAGCATTTCGTCCGCCCTTCCAATCTAAGTTCATTTTCTGCTGAGGTCAACTTTGCCTTTCATCCTTTCAGGGTGGATGAAATAAGTAAAAGCTGAGGTCAATGTGATCAACATCCCCCTACCTCAAAATTCCAGGCCTTGCACATATAGCAGAAAGAATTATTATTATTAGTGTCAAATGGTTAACTATTTAACCAAATAACTAATCGAATCAAAGATTAATTATTCTGCCAATTGATCAGATTTGTCAAAGTCCTTTTGTCACCATTTTTGACTTCATTAATGACATGTCCTCCGTCTCTATTCCAGAAGTGCTTAAGCTAGCTGATTGATTGATCAAGCAATCAATTAGATAATTGTTTAAACGCTTAACAAGCTGACTAATAAAAGAAGTGAAATAGAAGCAATGTGCATGTTCATCATTAACATAATGACCCTCCCAAGATGCAACAAAAGAAGGAACTCTTCTTGCTCTGTTTAATATGAGAATTGTTTAGCCACAGGTCTGCCCTGATCAAGCAGACCGATGGCCAAAAACATTGTCATTTCAGAAATTTTCAAGGATATTAGACTTTGGTTTCACTGGGGATAAAGGCAACCTCCCTGATGTTAGTCGATAAATGACCAGAGACAAGACAACCTCTTTTGTACTGTGGACAAAATAACAGGACACTCTGCAAAGTGTTGGTTGGTGATAGGAAAGGTGTCCAACTGTAATAGCCATGCCACCAAAATAATGAAACATGAAATGTTAATAGTAATCCTGACCAGCACAGATCTGTGCATCCTTTAAAGAGAGCAAAAATCAACGAGAGAGCCTCTGTGTAGTCGATTGACTAGTCTGCCATATTTTCCCTCAAATCAAACAGGATGGTCAAAGCTGGAATGTTTTTTATGGTAAGTCTACTCACTTAGGCTGACTTGGAAGGGCTAAACAACATAGAGGTGGTCTACAGAAATGAAAAACCCCATCCGCCATATTCGCCAGACATTGCCTCATCTGATTAGCATCTATTCCGTAGTCTTCAAAATTATTTGGATGGAAAAAATATGAATTCTGTAGACGAGGCCAGAACAGTACTGGAGGAGTACTTTACATCATGGACAAGTGAATTTTGGAAGAGGGGTTTTGCAAGTCTACCAGATGGATGGAAGAACGTTGTAGAAAATGAAGGAGAGAATATTTTAGATTAAAAAAGAACTTTATCTTAATTGTGAAAAATAAAAGAAAGTATAAAAAATCCACATTATTAATGGGATGAGCCAATATATACACACACATATATAGATTTTAACCATTGCTGTATTTATAAATTAGCAAAATTTATTAGAGATATGAGACAGTTGTAAGTACCCATTCATCAGGGACAGTAATTTCAGAGTAAAGTTTTAAATGAAAATTAAACACTGTTGGCACGAGTAATTAATGCGACCAATACCAAATTAAGTAGTGGGGTCAATTTGCTTAACCCCTTAAAGTGGTGCCCTAGCATGGCTGCAATCCAGTAACTGAAACAAATACAAGATAATGTTGCTAACCTGAACAGATCCAACTGATGCATCGTTTGAGCTCATAATACGGTCGAGAAACAACTTGAAAAGTTCCAGTTCATTGACCGAGTAGTCTGTAGAGAGGCGTGTGACTGCATTGTCACAAGTGTTGACCAGACAGTAATAGCTGGTGCCATCATCCTCATCAAAGCCTTTCAGGATGTTCAGGTGAAAAGGTCGAATGTTGTTGTTGATGATGATTACAAAGTTGGCCAGTTGCTGCATCCATTCACTCTGGCTCGTCACGGAACTTGCGTCAACCATATCTTTACAACATAACTTGAAGAGGTTACGAACTCCTTTTGAGTCAACAAGCCCTTTTGACATGAAATATTGTAAAAACACATGATGTTGTGGTTTCATTTCAGACATTTTCCCTTCAACTTTGAATGACTAAAAAAAAAAATAAAATCTGTGAATAAAAACAGAGAAAAGAACTAAGTAGGGAAAAAAGTGAGGTAGGGGTTTAAGTAGGGGAAAAAGTGAGGTAGGGGTTTAAGTAATGCTAGAATTTACAATCAACTGACCAACAAAAGCGTCATATGAGATGGTGATGGAAAATAGCATAAATTGGAGATCCTTAACTAAAGGAGAATTATCATGAATTGGACTTTATTTTATACAACAAATATGGCTATTAGAAACCTTGCTCTATCACTTGAGAGCAGAATGGACCCTCTGGCTTACCTTTCTTACTGCACCTACCGTCTCTCCACCAATCACCCCCATTCTCTGCCCTCCCTGTACTGCTCCCATCATTAACACCTTGCTTACCTGCGATCACCCTCAATGCCCCCAAGCCTCTCCTATGGCTACAGGTCTAAGACCTTCTCTCACTTTGTTTCCTCATAACTTCCTGAAAAGTGCATATTTTAAATGAAATTTTGCTGTGATAAGTTATCTATGGTGTAATATTCGTCCTATCCACTAGGCTGCTAATTAGAAATAACAGTCAAATCTCAATCTACACTCGGATCTCTTATTTAACCCTTTCGTTACCAAACCGCCCAAAGCCACCCGAAAAAAAATTTTGGTTAATGTTACCAAACCGCCCAAACCCGCCCGAATTTACCTATTCATATTTAAATGAGAATATCAGAGCAAATCTCTTTAGTACATTCGTGAAAACACGTGATTATGCTTCGTAAACAGTTCATCTACAGTTTTGTACAACGATCGACGTGTAATTTTAATTCCCTGAATTTTGGGAGATTTTTTTCGGCATCGATTTTTCTTCAACTTTGAAAATGGATAGGAGTTTCATGTTATCAAGCATTGATTCCGAATTGGAAAATTTGTGAAGCAAATACTGGGTACTGTTGTGGATTTAGTTTTTATACAGGGAAACTAATGTTAGTCAGCATGGCTAAGGGTATGATGTGGTCTGGAAGTTATTGTTTGAAGCGATCAATGCGGAAACAAATTTACGCAGATTGTAAACAAACACAAAATGGGGGTTCAAATTTCGGAAAATTTGTGAAGCAAATACTGGGTACTGCGTGGATTTAGTTTTTATACAGGGAAAATAATGTTAGTCAGCATGGCCTAGGGAACGATGTGGTCTGGAATTTATCACTTCCATACCATAACCAGGGCTGTATATTATTTTTTGACCGATTTCTTTAGTTCGGTCAAACTTGCGGTGGATTCCAGTATTTCAGTTTATTCCACCTTTATGGTACACCTGTTGTGCATTAAATTCAACTGATGATCTAGTGATGTGCACAATTCTTCTTTATCAAAATTTTGTTGCATACCCATTTGAATATTAGCTGATGATTCATTTTCTATGGTGATGTTTAAACAAAATTTTAATATTTTTACCTTTAGCTCAATTTACCTGTAATTAGAGTCACTTTGAGACAAAAGTTATGCAATAGAATTTATTAAGAACCCTTTCTTTAATTATGTTCCAAATATCACATTAAAATGTTGATAAGTAAAAAAGTTACAGTTATTTAATGAAACAAGCCTAGATTCATGATGATTTTAGAATTTAATTGAAACTCATGAGGGGTGTATTTTGGTCAGAAATATAGTAACGAAAGGGTTAAAGGTGTGGGAGGGGGATACAAATCGGATAATAATAGTCTTGGTTACAATGTCTGAAGAATGAAATAGAATAAATGTTCGTGGTTGGAATATTTTTGCTCAGAGTTGTGTTTGTTAGGACGGCTGACCTGTCAATGCCACCTCTCTGATGAAACATGAAGACTACTGGATCGGTAGAGCCTACAAGAAACTTCACGACTCGCAAGATATCACTTGTTATTTTTAGAAATATTTACAACACAGACAAAATGTATAAGAATTAATTTGATATATTAATCTTAGTTGCTGGACACTGACACCATCGACCAGAGAGAGCATGTCAGACACTCAAACCGAGGCAATGTTTTAGTCCAGCTCAATTCTATCAAAAACATTTAAAAAAAAAATATTCTGTAAAATTCATGTCATTGGGATGAGTTCATAGTCGGAACCCACCTGGAATCATCATTAACACAGGATCCAATAAGTCAAATATTAGACTTAAATATATACACAAGAATGAGAAGAAGAAAAAAATACAATTCACCACCTTAGGTTGAAAATGTTGAGGCATGCCAGCACGCTTGCAGCATTGCCGCGGGTGATGGCAAAGCTGATGCGCTGGAACAACCAACTGCCCTCACGAACTTCACCAGTTGCCTCTGCTAGGCGAGCTGCCAGTGAAGACAGGAATCTCGCGGTCAGTGGTCTGACCACACCAAACGTTTTGAACGCCACAGGATGGAAAATGTAGTTGGCCGACAGATCGCAGTACTTCAGGATTTTGTTCCACTCAGCTGCAGAAGCTGTGGATCTTGCCCTGGTTGCAGCATCCAGGATGTGAGAAGAAGCAAAGGACAAGGCATCTGCCTCTCAACCAAGGGCACAGAGTGAGGCTGTCAGGTCTTTTCCCATCACATCTGGACAACCTAGATGGTTCCAAGATGAAGGGGATGTTTACTTGGGCCAAGTTCCTCTTGAGGCCTGTGGAGTCAAGGAGCTTGCCACAACGACAGCTCCCACTCTGAGGGCATGAAGTTTGTCCAAGCTGAGCAGGTCACCAGTGTAAGCTACAGGAATGGCATCAACCCAATTACCTGGGTATTAGGCATTAGCAGACAATAAATGGCACCTTGAAAACTGGTCTGACTGGATGAAGAGAGAGTCGAAGGTGTCCATTGAAATTATGTTGTCCCAAGCTCTCTGACTCCAACAGTTCTTCATTTTCTCAGAAGTAGACATGCCCAATACACTCCAGTGTTGGAGAGCTTCATCCAACTCCCATTGACCAAGTATTTGAGTTTCTCAAAGATTAGGTTGTCAAAGTATTGGAGGCAAGATGGGAATTAGTGAGAGGAGCAGACTCTGAGCAAATATAGAAGCTTAGGGATCGAAAGGTAATTTCTAAATATGAAGGAACCTTGATGGGGTTTCATTGCTTCAATATTCTTCAGCAATTGCTTGAGGGCAGCCACCTGCGACTGGAAGATGGACTCAAAGGCAAGGTCAGTAATTGGAGCTCCTAAAGAACACCAAATCAATGAGGGAGAGACTGCAATGGGAGGACAGGACTCTGCAAATAGGTCTATAGTTGGTTGATGTTGAGAAGCCGGTTGGTTGAGGATCCAGAGCTCACATTTGGTGGTGTTTACTTGGAGACCCTGACGACCAAGCTCTTCAACCATCTTGTTTGTAATGGCAAGAACCCTGTCCAGAGGTCCCCACAAACAAGCGTCGAGATACCAGACATTGAGGTCTAGCTTGACCCCCATCTTGGTGATATCATCAATGTCCAGTGTGAACAGAGCGGACCTGAGTGGGTTGCCCTGTTGGACTCCTGAGGCAGAGGTGATGATTTGGTCATTGAAAGAGAAGGAGGAGGGCTCCCAGTGACCTGAGGACCTACTGACCTGAGGACAGCATCACAGCTGATGGAGTTGAATGCATTCCTGAGGTCAAGTTTGAGGATGACCATTTAGTGACAAGGAGGGTAAGTTGGCAAAAGTTCTGGTAGCATGGGCAGCAGCTTCACATCACAATTTCATATCCACTCCTTCTAGCTGGGGGGGGGGGGGAATTCCTCCACTAGTCGGTTAGAGACCAATTATAAACACCTTTGTGGTGAAATGGCAAAGAGTGCAGCCAAGTGCAATGGGACACAGGTCTCCATAAGGTTTAATGAGCCCAAATAATTTTGCACCAAAGAACAGTGGGCGGATATAGGGGAGAACGTTCCCAAACTGAGTCAAATTCTTTAAGAGTCCAGCGTCAGCGGCCGATAAGGAAAAAAGGCCGTCAATTACCACACCTGAACCAGCAGGGAAGGATGAAATCATTTTCCTGATCTTATCAGAGGTGAAGACCGGTCTTAAGTATTCTGGGGTTTTGGGCCAGTTTAACTGATTATCTGGGGGTGCCGATGGGTGCTTTTCTTTCAGATGTTAAAGAGGTTCAGAGTTACACGGAATGAGGGAGAATAGAAAAGAGAGGAGACAGACAGCCTCTTTAATGTCAAATTCACTGAATTTGGCATTCAGTGTGTGCTTGAGGTTTATCAGTTTCCTGTCGGCAGGGACCCTACTTGATGTCTGATTGAGGTGAGAAGTGGTCGGAATGGACTCAACTGGAACTGTTGCTTGAGAGAGGATGTAAGGGAGCCCAATTTCACATTGTGCATGTGGAGAGAGATGAGAGGGAACAGAAACAGTTTCTGCCAGTTGGATGTATTGTTGGATAAGCATACGTTTTTCAGAAAGCTGGAGAGTGCACAAGCAAAGCTATTCCAAGCTCCCTTAGGGATCCAGTTAATGAGCTTCATCATCATCATCATTGTTTAACGTCCGCTTTCCATGCTAACATGGGTTGGATGATTTGACTGAGGTCTGGTGAACCAGATGGCTGCACCAGACTCCAATCTGATCTGGCAGAGTTTCTACAGCTGGATGCCCTTCCTAACGCCAACCACTCCAAGAGTGTAGTGGGTGTTTTTATGTGCCACCAGCACGAGGGCCAGTCAGGTGGTACTGGCAACACCCATGCTCAAATGGTGCTTTTTATGTGCCACCTGCACAGGAACCAGTCCAGTGGCACTGGCAACGACCTCGCTCAAATGTTTTTTTTGACGTGCCACCAGCGCAAGTGCTAGTAAGGCGAGTGGAGGGCTGTAGCAAAGTCCTCAGTAGAGAGCTAGTTGTTAGAGTGTGGGGTGTCTTTACGGAGTGCAATGGAGCTGAAGTGGCACAGACTGCAGGTCCAGTATGGAAGCCTCTCGGTTTGAGCCTTGGTGATGAGGACACAGCTTCTTTTGGTGATTTTGGTGGCGCAGGTGACAATTGTTTTTAGGTATTGGCTAGTGTGAGCACAGTCAGGTGGTGAGCTGCATTAGAGGGCCAGCATTGGAACTCAATCGAGGAAGCGAATCAAGAGAGGAGGCAGGGCAAGCAGCATTGGTTACAATGGTGGGAGTAGAATGGAGGTTGGGTGGTGCCAGGGCAGGGTTAATAGTTGAAGGAGTTGGCAGGGTTAATTCCGTTCGGAACTCGTGGTGGAGAGAAGTTAGCTTCCCCTGCGCCTACCGAAGTTGGTGGAGAATGAGAGGCCAAAGGTTGATCTGTTGTCACATAGTCGCTCCACTAAGCATATATACTTAAATATGTATATATCTAAGTCTAATATAATAAATGGAACGGAATTAGTCAAATTAATGTTTCCCTACACATCTCTGCACACAAACTTCGCTAAAAACTTAATATTCCTTCTTGTTTTGTTTATTGAGCGAAGTTGTTCAATAACAACATAAATATCATCCCTATTTCAGAAAGGCAAACAGAAGGGACCACACAGAAACGAGATGCCTACAACCGCCGCCCAATATCTATAATGCTTATGTTGTTCGTATTTGACAACTTTACCTTGGAGCCACATAATGACCACATGTTACACTCAATTTATGAAGATGTCATCGTTTTATAGAAGTGATCACTTTGATTAATTTGGGTTAGAATTCCACACATTTACAATAATATATATCATGAGGCAATTGAGGAATCTGTGATTATTGTAACTAATTAAATTTACTTGACCGCTTTTTTTTTTTTAGCATATTTCACACGTTACAATTTTTGGAGACATTCGGAGATTCCAGCCTGAGATTGGTTATGTGGTCCCTGGAGTTTCGTACTGGAGATTGTTTACGTACATATTCGACACTACACACACACACACACATAAAGTTTACCTATTTATCTATCTATATATATATATATCCATACACACACATATACATATCTATATGGCTGTTGTTTCGATTACCACACACACACACACACATATATATATATATATATATATATATATATATATATATACTATAAAATATAAATTAGAGATAAAACCACTATCATGCAACTCAAACAGTGATAGACATCAACCAAAACATAAAAAACAAATAAAATATATTTTTATAAAACATAAAACTTATAACCAGATCTTAAAAAGTATAAAATGAATGATCAATATATAATAAACAGAAACGATATAATAATAATAATATTAGGGAGTTCTGCTCCCTAATGTCCTTCTGTCTACATCAGACCAAGTGAACCTATCTCTCCAGGTGTGCAAAGTTTACTCATCTTCTATCGACGAATAAAAGACAATCAGCCGAAGACATCGAAGACATTCGGGGTTTCCCAATCGTTTCCCTGTCTTTTACTTGTATATTCTATAACTTGACCCTTTATTGTTCGATAACTCGTTACTTGACCCTTCATCTTTGGCCTACAAAACTATTTACAGGGATTGTGACAATAATTGTCCACATCAGTTCAGACATCAAGGCGACCAGCAAAGGCCAAATAGCTACAACTTGAGAACAGTGGTCCCGGTGCGTGCACTCGCGCTAGCTAGTCGTGACTAGTCGATCCTTACTTTGTTTTATTTACTTTGCTCGGTAGTCGCAGGATCGACTAGTCACGACTAGCTAGCACGAGTGCGCGCACCGGGACCGCTGTTCTCAAGTAGTCCCGACCAGATACTCCTTCCCCCCCCCCAACCAATGGTTGATTTATTCCACTTTTGACCTGTTTCTGTGCATCCGAGAGAGACGTGGACTTGGGTTGTGTCTGTTTACATCCAGTTTGGTGGAGGGCAAGGAGACTTTAAAGAAAAGAAAGCCATTGATAAGAAGAAACGATAAGTAAACCATTGAATTGTGAAACTAAAGATTTACCTTCCTAAAGATATTTCTCTCTCGACGAAGTCCAAAGTCGACAGAAATGCTTCCCGCTTTACGTTTCAAGGGTTTCACTTCCGGTATTTACTTTCGTACAAATTTCTCTCGTCCGTCTTTTAAAACACATCAAAATAAAAGATCTGCCTACTTATCGTCTACATATTTATATAGCTTAATGTGTCACTTACATTTTCACATCTAATTTTTGTTTGTATGTGAATGTTTGGGAGTGTTTATGGGGATGTTTGGCTAAAATATTTGTGTGTCTGTGAGAGTATGTCGCGTTCGAATTGTATGTCTGCACGTGTTTTGTGGGACAGTTTCTATAAATTTGTGTAATTTGGGGGAAACTTTATTCCAATACGGTGTATTTTATGTATTCTTTTTTTTTTATTTGTTTCAGTGATTTGACTGTGGCCATGCTGGAGCACCACCTTTAGTTGAACCAAATCAACCCCAGGACTTATTCTTTGTAAGCCTAGTACTTATTCTATCGGTCTCTTTGCCGAACCACTAAGTTATGGGGACATAAACACACCAACATCAGTTGTCAACCAATGGTAAAGTGACTAACAGACACACACAAATATATATACATATATATATATATATATATATATATATATATATATGTATGTATGTATGTATGTATACGACAGGCTTCTTTCAACTTCCATTTAACAAATCCACTCACAAGGCTTTGGTTGACCCAAGGCTATACTAGAAGACACTTGCCCAAGGTGCCACGCAGTGGGACTGAACCCAGAAGCATGTGCTTGGGAAGCAAGCTTCTTACCACACAGTCACTCCTGCACCTATATATATCATCCTCATCGTTTAACGTCCACTTTCCATGCTAGCATGGGTTGGACGATTTGACTGACTGGCAAACCAGATGGCTGCACCAGGCTCCAATTTATCTGACAGAGTTTCTACAGCTGGATGCCCTTCCTAACGCCAACCACTTCAAGAGTGTAGTAGGTGCTTTTACATGCCACTGGCACAAGAGCCAGTCAGGCGGTACTGGCAACGCCTATGCTCAAGTGGTGTTTCTTATGTGCCACCTGCACAGGAACCAGTCCAGCGGCACTGGCAACAATCGGGTGCCAGTCATCGAATTTGGTTCAATTTCGATATCACCTGCCCCAACAGGTCTTCGCAAGCAGAGTTTTGTGTCCAGAGAATGAAAGGTGGCTGGCTACATCCCTGGCAAAGGCCACGGGTTATGGACTCACTTGTCCTGCCGGGTCTTCTCACGCACAACATATTTCCGAAGGTTTCGGTCACTAATCATTGCCTCGGTGAGGCCTAATGTTCAAAGGTTGTGCTCACCACCTCGTCCCAGGTTTTTCTGGGTCTACCTCTTCCACAGGTTCCCTCAACTGCTAGGGTGTGACACTTTTTCACACAACTATCTTCATCCATTCTCGCCACATGACCATACCAGCACAGTCGTCTCTCTTGCACCCCACAACTGATGCTTCTAAGGTTCAACTTTTCTCTCAAGGTACTTACACGCTGTCAAGTATGAACACTGACACTACACATCCATCGGAGCATACTGGCTTCATTTCTTGCGAGCTTACGCATATCCTCAGCAGTCACAGCCCATGTTTCACTACCATGTAGCATGGCTGTTCGTACACACGCATCATACAGTCTACCTTTTACTCTGAGCGAGAGGCCTTTTGTCACCAGCAGAGGTAAGAGCTCTCTGAACTCTGCCCAAGCTATTCTTACTCTAGCAGTTACACTTTCAGCACACCCGCCCCCGCTATTAACTTGGTCACCTAGGTAACAGAAGCTATCAACTACTTCTAGTTTTTCTCCCTGGAATGTGACAGAAGTTGTTCTCTGCACATTTTCAGTGTTTATTGCTCCTGAGCATCTGCCACATACAAAAACTATCTTCCTAGTTAGCCTTCCTTTGACATTGCTGCACCTCTTATGTGTCCATAGCTTACACTGGGTACATCTTATAGAGTTTCTATCTACGCCTTTTCTACAGATCAAGCAGGGCCATCTACCTGAGGGCGTTTGTGGTTTGTCTACCTTCCTACTTATTAGGACTTTTGTTTTAGCTAGGTTGACTCTAAGGCCCTCGATTCTAATCCTTGCTTCCACACCTGAAACTTCTCCTCCAGTTCTGATAGTGACTCAGCAATTAGAGCAAGGTCATCAGCATAGAGGATCTCCCAGGGGCATCCAGTCTTGAATCCCTCTGTTATTGCCTGGAGAACTAGGAGGGGGCTGAGGAATGAACCTTGGTGGACCCCTACCTCTACCTGGAATTCTTCATTGTACTCGTTGCCAACCCTCACCTTACTAACAGCATCCCTGTACATGGCTTGCACAGCTCTCACTAACTATTCATCTATCCCTAATTTCCTCATTAACCACCAGATAAGGGATTGGGGGACCCTGTCAAAGGCTTTCTCCATGTCAACAAAAGCCAGGTACAGAGGTTTATCTTTGGCTAGGTATTTCTCCTGCAGCTGTCTTACCAGGAATATAGCATCAGTGGTGCTTTTCCCTGGCACGAACCCAAACTGCATCTTATCTAAACTGACTCTCTCTCTAATTAGTTGGGCTATGACCCTCTCCGTGACCTTCATTACTTGATCCAGCAACTTGATACCTCTGTAATTATTTGTATCTAAAGCGTCACCTTTTCCTTTATAGCAGTTGACTACAGTGCTGCTACACCAGTCATTGGGTATGACTCCTTCGTGTATCACCTGGTTAACTATGCAGGTGACTAGGCTATAGCCGACACTGCCAGATATTTTGAGCATCTCTGCAGTGATTCCTGATGGGCCTGGGGCTTTCCCTGCCTTCATACTCTTGATTGCTTTATCTACCAAGGTACTGTCAATTTGGATAGCTGGTTCCTCTGTTGGATCAACATTTGGCAAATTCTCTTTCTCCCATTCATTTTCTTTATTCAGCAACCTTTCATAGTGGCGTCTCCAAACCTCTCTCTTTGCAACCTCGTTTAGTGCAAGTAAACTATCATCCATACGGACATATTTCTCTCCTACAACATCACAATTCTCTCTCGCACACTGTCTTGCAACACGAAATACCTCAAGTCTTTGGTCCTCACGGCGCAGAACATTGGCAAATTTTTTCTTATCTGCTTCCCCTCTGGCTAAATAAACCTGCCTCCTAGCTTCCCTTCTGGCAGTCTGATACAATTCCCTGCTACCACCATTCTTCCAGTCCTTCCAAGCTTGTTTCTTTTCTCTAATACCCCTGTCAAGAACATTGTTCCACCACCACGTTATTTTGGGTCGAGAGGGGACTTTGCACCAGCCACAAATCTGGTCAGTGGCTCTCAGCAGGTTGTCCCGTAGAAACCTCCAGTTGTTTTCTACCCCATGTGATGCTATATCCCCTTCTATTTCGTCAAAGGCTTCAAGTAATACGTCTCTAAATCTCTGCCCATTTGCAGGGTCTTTAAGCTTCCAGACCCTTCTCCTCAAGGCTTGTCTTCTTCTGGGCATCCATTTAGCCCTGATCCTGAAGTCACTAATTACTAATCTATGTAGTCGCTAACTACTAATCTATATAAAATACACTTTGTTGAAATAAAAAAGCAGACCAACTCTTTCTCATGGGTGATTTCAATGCAAGAGTAGGCGCTGATCACCAAGCATGGCCCAACTGCCTTGGACAGTTTGGACTGGGGAAAATCAATTTGAATGGCCAGAGACTCTTAGAATTCTGCACAAGTAACCTGTGCATTGCAAGCACCTTCTACAATGCAAAGACCAGCATAAAGTTTCTTGGTGCCATCCAAGATCAGGTCATTGGCACCAGATTGACTTCGTCATCATCAGAAAGAATGATGTCAGCACTGTGAAGCAAACAAGATCCTTCCACAGTACAGACTGTAACACAGATCATCTGATGGTTATAGCCAAGGTAAAGATGGTCACAAAGAAAATACCAAGAGCCGAAAAACCAAAGAAACCTAAGATCAACACAAAAATCACCCAAGATCCAGCAATGAGAGCCAAATTTCAAGAATATGTTGAAGAACAGCTCCAAAACCTAGATAGCTCATCCCCTGATGACATGTGGAACAACATGAAATCAGCAATATATGATTCTGCATCGAGGGCCTTTGGAACGGATCGACTTTCCAAGGAGGACTGGATCAAAGCCAGTGCATCAATACTAATGCCATTACTTGAGAAAAAGCGCAAGATCTTCATAAAGCACAAGAGAAAGTAGAAAGCAACAGGTACATGCTGCAAAATCCAGCCTTCAAAAAGAAACTAGAAAATGTGCCAACCAGTCCTGGGATAAATTATGCTTAGAAATTCAACAGGCGAGTGACATGGGTAACATTAGGAAAATGTATGAGAAGATCAGAGTTGCTATCGGACCAAGAGTGAGTAAAGTGGCACCTCTCAAGTCTGCGACAGGTGACCAGCTGACGGACAAGAAGAAACAAATGGAAAGATGGGAGGAACATTCCATTCAATTGTAGACAAAGGTGTGAGATGTTGATAGACAGCTTGATGGGGCCATTCCTCAGCTCCCTGAAATGACAGAACTTGATATACCACCAACGGAAGAAGAACTCTCCACTGCAATCGACGAACTTGCAAGCGGAAAAGCACCTGGAAATGACAATATACCTGCTGAAGTGTTGAAAGAGGAAAAAGATGCCCTCCTTCTACATTTATACAAGTTACTAAAGATGTGTTCGTTGGAAGTAAAAATTCCACAGGATATGAGAGATCCCAAGATCATCACTCTCTACAAAAATAAAGGGGACAAGGGAGATTGCAATAACTACAGAGGCATCTCACTTCTGAGCATCATTGGAAAAGCTTTTGCGAGGTTCATTCTGAAACGACTTCAGAAGCCAGCAGAAAGAGTACTACCAGAGAGCCAGTGCGGCTTTAGATCCAACCGCTCAACAATGGATGTGATCTTCTCCATTCGTCAACTACAAGAAAAATGCAGGGAGCAGTGATTCCCACTATATATAGATAGCATTTGTCGATCTGACAAAGGCATTTGATACAGTCAGCAGATCAGGACTGTACATGGTGCTTGGGAAATGTGGCTGTCCCCCAATACTGCAGCAGCACATTGTTTCATTCCATGATGACATGGAGGCCACCATTCAGTTTGACAGCTTAATATCATCAAATAGCTTCAACATCAACAGCGGAGTAAAACAAGGTTGTGTCTTAGCACCAAACCTTTTCAGCATTTACTTTGCTGTATTGCTGCAGTAGGCATTTCAAGAGTTGCCAAGGGATGTCTGCCTTTGTTGGAGAACTGATGGGTCACTCTTTGATCTTTCTAGACTTTGGGCCAAGACCAATATCAATAGAGCAACAATAAGAGACTTTCTCTTTGCCGACGATGCGGCACTTGTTGCTCACAAGGAATTAAGTCTACAAATAACGATGGACCACCGGTCATCAGCATGCAAGGCCTTCGGTTTGGTCATCAGTGTAAAGAAGACAGTCATCCTCATTCAGGAGGGCGCAGCGAAAGGCCACATAAAGCTTGATGACAAAGAGCTTGAGACAGTGGACAGGTTCTGCTATCCAGGGTCTACTGTTCCTCAAGTACTTCACTTGATGATGAGATTAATGTCAGGATAGGGAAGGCAGCAACAACTTTTGGAAGGCTGACAAAGCGAGTATGGAAGAAGAAGAGATTAGACATCAAGACAAAGATCAGGATTTATGAAGCATGTGTTCTCCGCACACTCCTCTGTGGATCTGAGACATGGACCTTGTACAGCAGACAGGAAAGGTGCCTCGGCATCTTCCATCTCAGATGCCTTCGCAAGATCTTAGACCTAACAAGGCGTGACAAGGTCACCAATGTTGAAGTGCTGGCGGAGACGAATCTTCAAAGCATGACAGCTATCTTGTGTATGAGAAGACTGAGGTGGCTGGGGCCTGTCAGGAGAATGGATGACCATCGAATCCCAAAGCAACTACTCTATGGAGAACTGGCCCAGGGCAAGAGACCAAGGGGAAGACCAAAACTGTGGTAGATGGACACTTGCAAAACTAGTTTGTCCAAGTGTGAGGTGGATGTCAGCACCTGGGAAGAGAGGGCTGAGGAGAGAACAACATGGAGGACTGTGGTGAAGGAAGGAACTGCTTTGTTGGAGAGCAGCTACAGAAACAAACAAGTTGAGAAGCATCAGCAGCGAAAGGAAAACAAGAGAAATGCAGAGCACCGAGCCAGCCTCTTGGTAGGCAAGAAGCTGTATGACAGAAGCTGTGCTTCAATCATAGGAAGAAGCAGCAAGAAGGGGAGCCCCTGATATGTTCAATGAAGGGAACTCTAAGCTACTTTGACCGTCTGCATAGGCGAAAAGGGCCAAATATTTTTATTATTATTATTATTATTATTATTATTATTATTATTATTATTATTATAAATATATGTATGTACATATGTATTAAGGAAAGCAAAAAAATTTTTAAATGATAAAAGCAAAAGGCTAAATGGATGTTTAGTTGTAAAAGAATTCAGTACTCAGTATTTTGGCTACAAAGGTTAAAATTATTTTTGAGAGTGGTTTGGTTGAGGTCTTTGTATTTATGTGTATGGTTGTATGTATATGTATTTCTATTTTGTGGGGAATTGTATAAATACACACACACATGTGTGTGTGTATATAGTGGGAGAGACAAAGGATGGAGGAGGTGAGATAAAATTTCTTGTCTCTTGTTCAAAAGAGAAAATCTCTTAGCATTGGTACCCATTCAGGTTTTGGACAAGCTCAAACACACAGCAACACAAACAAACACACACACACACACACATGGGGGCTATAGTAGGAAAAATTTGGTGCTCAATCCAGCAACAGATAGCTAAGGAATAAAGTTCCTGCCACACAGACAGAACTATGTCTTACAACAGAGCTTATAGAAAAAAAAAAAAATTGATAAGTATATAATTGTCTTCTAAAAAATTCTAATTAATAATTATTATTAATTTGCATTTTATGTATATCTCTTTTAGCGTAACAATATGCAACAAATAAAAGTTTCTTTGGGATCTTGTTAAATTTCTTTCCGATTTTTGCCAGAATATTTTTAAATGGCATAGTTTAGATGTAGTTTAAATTTATAATTTAACAACACACAACTCGATTTCAGTGTGAAATAATGCTTTTTCCTTGTTTTTCTTTTTTCTTGTTCTGTCAACTAATCTCATCTCCTAATATACTGCAAAGACCTTTTTCCATCAAAGTCAGAGTGGGGTGGGCCCTTGGAATCTTCCTCTCCCCTTGGAGTTATATTTTTTTCTTGTTTTTAATATACGCCCTACCCCAAAAATAAGAGCTAGTCAAAAATGCATCAGCTTGTTAGCAAGACCTTGTGATGTTTGCAAAATAAAC
The DNA here is from genome assembly GCF_006345805.1 of Octopus sinensis. Classification (NCBI taxonomy): domain Eukaryota; kingdom Metazoa; phylum Mollusca; class Cephalopoda; order Octopoda; family Octopodidae; genus Octopus; species Octopus sinensis. The sequence goes on along the minus strand of NC_043019.1, from coordinate 18,879,216 downwards.
CGACTGCTGCAGCTTGGCTAAAGTCTGCGCTAAGCGCACATGCATGGAGCTAACTGACATTATTTGACACCCACCCACCCCCACAGGCAAGATGAGTGCAAAAAGAAAGAGTTATTCTGTGGAGTACAGGAAAAGAATTGTGGAAGAGTCACATAGCAAGAATCTTATGGCTTTCTGTAAGAAGATGTTGGATCTCCAAATGTTTTGAAAATGGTGAGTAGAGTATGATAATCTCAACAGACAGATTGGATGAGAGAAGTGCTAAGGAGTGCAAGTATAGATCAGGTCAACAACCAATATTTTTGGAGCTGGAAGATATCACCTCGGGATGGATTGCTGACAGAAGGCTTTGGTTGTACTCAGGGCTGATATTCAAGAATTTTCTCTTGCAATGGCACTACAGTTGATATTCAAAGCATCACTTCATTGGTTGGATAACTTCCTTCAGTGATATGAGCTCTCTCTAAGAAGACTGGCATTATTCAAGCTGGAGAGGATGCTGAAGTGAATCAACGTACACTTGCATCCATGTCCTTCGTTGATAGCATCGACTTTACTAAATACAATCTCTCCAATATAATTACTATGGATGAGACTGCAGTATTCATGAGCCAAGGATCTAAAATGACAATTGAACAGACAAGGGCCTCGTTAATCTACGTTGCCTTAATGGGATACGAAAGTGCAAAAGTTACTTGTATCTTAGCAATTCGTCTTGATGGAACGAAAGTCCCACCGCTTATCATCACAAAAGGCAGAAAAGAGAAAATTGAACAACTTTCAGGCATTTATGTCCTTGAAATGGAAAAGGCTTGGTGCACACAAGCTGTTATAAGAAAATGGGTTGGTTTAATTATGCCACTTGCTTTACATGGTTCTGAAAGAGGTCTGGAATTCAGCCAGTACTCATCACGCAAAAGATATGAAAACCTTCGTTTCTGAAAGAAGAATTGACAACATAATAATTCCCATGGAAATGACTTCATATCTACAAACATTAGATCTTGAAATAAACAAGCCCTTCAAGGATTATTTGCGGATGAAAGTGAATGAATATATTGAACATAGAATGGAGAAAAATCAGCGTGGAAACTTTGTCAAATGCAACCTCCAAGAAGTCATGAATTGGGTGAAGAATTCATGGAATAAACTTACCGACAGTTGTGTTGCCAATGCATTACGAGCAGGGTACTTGGACAAAAAGTGTTCATTTAAGGAAAGTTATATTGCCAGACATGAGAGATTGGGATCCATGATTCTTCAGGAAATGGTTTTGCAAGAAATTCAGGGTTTCGATGATTTGTGACGATGTTCCAGAAGAGGATGAAATGTTTGTACTTGACTAAAAACAATAAACAAATAAATAAACTTTTGATAACTAAAAACATGGGTTTCCTTTTTATAATTTTTTTCCTTTTACACGAGGACATAAGACTTTTTTTGTCATTCTTGGATTTTTTCCAAAAGAATATAACACACCCCCTGAAAATAAGCCCTAGTGCATTTTTTGGATGCAAAATTAATATAAGGCTGGGTCTAATTTTCAGAGCAACCACCCACAATATTCAGCCACCCAGAATGCTCTGACTATCACTTGTGTTTACATGACCATGCTTGGAGGCTGCATATTTGTACCCATCAACACGGGACCAGTGAATAGGAAATATATGAAGGCACCTCAGCCTAACAAATGATGCAGGTGAGTTTATTCTCTGCAGGAAAAGGTTGAGATTATCCAGAAAATATGTGATGGTGGAAGAGTTGCTGCGGTGAGTTTGGTGCCAAGGAATCTTCCATTCATTCCATTTCCAAAGTGCAGGGAGCTGATTTATTTATGGGGTTCAAATTTTGGCACAAAACCAGCAACTTTGGTGGAGGGGTAAAGTTGATTATATTGACTCCAGTGCTCAACTGGTCCTTTATTTTATTGACCCCGAAAGGATGAAAGGTAAAGTCAACCTCAATAAAATTTGAATTCAGATTGTAAAGACAGACAAAATGCTGCCAAGCCATTTTGCCTGGCATGCTGACCATTCTGCCTTAAAGATGACGGTTCATTTATTGCTATGTTTTTTTTTTACCAAACCCCTTCTGATAAATAAGGATAAATGTAGTATTTATTTTATCTTTTAAGAATTTAATGAGTGTTAAATTTGCTCCTTTGGAGGTTTGAACTCAGAATCTCAAAGGAAGAAGCAAAATACTTTGTATACAACAGTTTGTTGCTTCTGCCACGTTAATTGTCGTAAGACGAGAAATCAATTCTAAGAGTTGTATTCTAACTTTGTTTGGTTTATTATTATTTCAAGCTGTTGCCAATCCATCAGGTTGTATTTGGTCTGATTATTGTTAATAATAGTTGACAGAAGTATCATGTACAGTAAGACAATGGAAACTTGCAGAGGTGGTGGCCACCAAAAGATATTTCTATGTGGCTATTGCTAGTTCAAAACTTATAAAGTAGCATACTACGATTACCTCCCACTCCCCAATGTTATCCTCTTGGCCTGGTGCCATTGTATCATCGCTCTCTGCTTGTCCCCAGCCTGGGTGTTCCACCCACATGTAACGTCTCCCTCACCCTACCCCAACAAACAATCTACCCCTCTTCTCCTTCTTGTATTTCCTCCTTCATTCACTATGCCTAGCTATCAATCCCCAATCCTGTCCTCACACCCCTGTTCTGTATCGTTGCTATCCGATTGCCCACCCACTCCACACATACCCAGGTCTTTTGCCACCTACTCGCACTCTTTCATCACACTTTCTTCATAATATCCTGCCACTTATATTATGGCATTTGAACCTCAAGTGGCACTTGCCACCATCTCTCTCTCTCTCTCTTCCTTTACTCAACCATCTCATTTATACTCTGATCCCTGTTCCTTGTGAGTATGTCACCATCTCCCACACTCTCTCTCCTTCTCCTGCACTTCCCTCAGGTTGGGAAACCATGTATCTCCTTTGTGGCAGCACACCTGTTTCTGTCCTCACTCCTGATCTTTCTCTCTCCGACCAGGTAACCTTGTACTTCCTCTACAGCAAGACACCTGCATCTGTCTCACTATAACCTTTTCATCATCCGACACAAGATCACCTCCTCCAATGTCTCCTCCCCTCTTAAAAGTTTTTGTCTTGCAAGTACCTGGTGACCCTGTCAGTGCAGGTGCCACTTAAAAGCACCCAGTCCACACTGTAAAGTAGTTGGTGTTTGGAAGGGCATCCAACTGTAAAAACCTTACCAAAGCTGACCTTGCCTGTGCTTGTACCACATAAAAAGCACAAAGTCCCCTCAGCTGAGTGGTTGGTGTTTAAAAATCCTGCCAAAACAGTCACAGAAGTCTGGTGCAGGCTTCAGCCTGGCCGACTCTTGTGGTTCTGGCCCACCCATGCTAGCAGGGAACATGGACGTTAAATGATGATGATGATAATGACATATCCTTAATATTACTGTGGATGAGTGCCAGGAATGGCAAAGTGCTTCAGGGTATTTAGTTTCAATTTTCCACTTCCATCATCATCATCATCAGCATTATTTTAATGTTTATTCTTCCATATTTGCATGGGTCAGACAAAATTTATTGGGACAGATTTTCTATGGCCGGAAAATCTGTTGCCAAGTAAAGCAATGTTTCCCCATGGCCAGACATGTGGGAATGGATGCCACTTGTTTGATGGTGCTGCCCCTGACAATAATTGTATAATGTCAAGATAAATGCACACACACATGATGGGCTTCTTTCTGTTTCTGTCAACCAAATCCACTCAAAAAGGTTTTGGTCAGCCCAGTGCTATAGTAGGAAACACTTACCCAAGCTGCCATACAATGAAACCAAACCTCAAATCACATGCATCTGCCGTTCCTTCAGTGCTCTGACAAAAGTAACATTAATTATTTACATCATTCAATTTACCTCAGTTGGACCAATTGAGTAAACCTATCAGTAACGAACCTCTAATGACTACTGGAAACAACTGTAAACCAAATTTACTTCAATAAAGGGAAAATATCCAATGGCCATTATTTTTACCACATCTTATACATGTAGAGAGAGAGAGAAGCACTGTGTGTGTCCACCCACATGTAGCAATAAAACTCTTCACACACCCCTACCCCCAACAAACCAAACTACATCTCTTCTTCCTTCCCTCACATTTCCTCTTTCGTGCCCTATCATTATCTCTCACTCCCCAATCCTGTCCTCACTGCCCTGCTCACTATATCATTGCTATCCTCTAGTCCCCCCCCACCAGCCTTTCTATATACTCAGCTTCTCACCAGTTACTGCATTCGTTACATCTCCCACTCCCTAGCCATGCTTCTTTGGTGGTATCCTGCCACTTATATTATGACCTCCATACCTTGAGGGTGTGCCCTGGCACTTGCCCCTATCTATCTTTTATCTTCCTTTACTCGACCATCCCATCTATGTTCTGATCCCTGTTCCTCGTGAGTATCTCTCTCTTGCACCCTTGCTGTCTTTCACACTCTCTCTCTCTCTCCTTTTCTCTTGTTTTTCCCTCTGTCTGGGGTAACCATGTATCTCCACTACAGCAGCACACCTCTCTTTCTCTTTGGTCAAGCAACCTTGTACCTCCTCCACAGCAAGTCCACCTGTTTCTGTCTCTCTATCACAGTCTAACCTTTCATCTTCTATCACAAGCTCACCTCCCCCAAATCCCCCTTCCCCCTCAAAGGTTCTTTGTCTTGCAAGTTACTTTGTGGCCCTGTCAGTGCTGGTGTCACACGAAAAACATGAGTCCACATTGTAAAGTGGTTGGCATTTGGAAGGGCATCCAGCCATAAAAAGCATGCCAAAACTGATCTTACAAAGCACTCCGTCCACTCTGTTGGGTGGTTTGTTTTAGGAAGGGCATCCAGCAAGAAAAACCCTGTCAAAACAGACGCAGAAGTCTGGTGCAGTCTTCTGCCTGGCCAGCTCCTTTCAAACTGTCTAACCCATGACGGCATGGAAGGTGGATGTTAAACAATGATGATGATGATGATATATGTGCATGTGTGTGTGTGTATACTAATGCTGAACTGAGAGCTTCCTTACACAATCATAATTGCACTGGTCTGGCCATGTTATCAGAATGAGTGACAAAAGAATACCCAAAGTCCTCATCTACAGCCAGTTTGAGAGTGGACACAGGAATGTTGGTCAACCATGGCTCAGATATAAGGACTAGCTGAAGAGTTACTTCTTAGTGATGAAGATAGCTCACAACACCTTTGAGCAAACAGCCTTGGTACAAACAAAATGGAGATCATTGTGTCAAAATGGTATCAAAAACTTTGTTGCAATCAGCATTAACAGGCTTCGGGGTGCAAGGCAAAGGAGAAAAGTGGCTACAAATATACCCCCTGCACTCACCTGTAATCTTTGAACTTGCAACATTTATGGCCTTCTTTGCAAATCATTGGCAGGACTTAAATGTCACATTCGACATAAGCATTATGACTGACAAAATATAAGCACATTGTCAGAGCTTCGTACATCGAAACCGATGGGAGAATCCATCAGATATAAATATATATATACACAGCTTCTGCACACTATGACTGGGTACTGCTCAAAGGTGAATATGGTATACCTTGACTTTGCGAAGGCATTTGACAAGGTCAACCATGGAATGATATGCCACAAAATATGGAGACTGGGCATCGCAGGTAAAGTTGGAGAGTGGCTGCATGATTTCCTAAAGGACAGGAGCCAACAGAGCTCTCTCCACAGGGATACCAATAATGAGTGGAGTGCCCCAGGGCACTGTGCTGGGGCCACTGCTTTTCATGGTGGCTCTATCGGATATGCCATCAGTGACAGAGGCAGCCATGTTTACCAGCTATGCTGACAACACAAAAGTCACACAGTCAGTCAAGGAAACCTCTGATGCTACGCTCTTACAGAAAGATCTCAATGCCATCTATACATGGGCTGAGGATAATAACATGCAATTTAATGCAAGTAAATTCCAGGCCCTCTGCTACCAGTTAAGCACTGCTCAGGAATCACGGCATCAGTACATTGGACCAAGTGGAGCAACAATCCCAGAATCAAATACGGTACATGATCTTGGAATAGAAATGAGCAACAATGCCTCATTTCACACACATAACAACAAAATGGTAGCAGTTGCCAGAAGACTGGCCGGTTGGATTCTGAGAACCTTCTGGACAAGGGACCAAGAAGCTATGATGACCTCCAGCCGACTGGACTACTGCTCTTAGCTATGGTCACCTTATACTACAAGGATGATAGCAGAGCTTGAAGCAGTCCAACGACATTACACAAAGAAAATTGCGTCAATGGAACGATTGAGCTACTGGGACAGGTTAAAAGAGCGGCAGCTCTATTCTCTAGAATGAAGGCGGGAGAGGTATGCAGTGATATATGGAAGATACTGGAAGGACTGGTACCAAACTTTGGAATAAAGAGCTATACCAGACCACGAACAGGATGTTACTGTGCTGTCCCCATTGTGCCGACTGCTTCATCTCGGGAAAGGATGATGTACTGCAATAGCTTGGGTTTCAAGGGCCCACAGCTGTTTAACTGTCTGCCGAAGCATCTGAGGAGCCTCCATGGAGTGGATGTAGACGTTTTCAAACGTGAACTTGACCTCTGGATTGCCGAGATCCCAGATGAGCCAATATCTAAGCAAGAAACACAAAAGAGGGCAGTAGCATCAAACTCCATCCTTCATCAAAAGCCGCTCTGACAAAGGTGGAAAGTGGAAAGATGATTACAATGGCAGTGCTCCAGCATGGCCACAGTCATTGGACTGAAACATATAAAAGAATATATATATATATAATCAAAATAAGCAACAAGGATATCCAAAGGTAGTGTAGTACAATCGTTTCATGCTACTTCATTTAATTAAACAATGTAAGTATTACATCAGTTTTAAAAAGTAAAGCAATCTTCAGCCACATCATCATCATCATCATCATCATCATCATTTAGCGTCCGTTTTCCATGCTAGCATGGGTTGGACGGTTTAACTGGGGTCTGTGAAGCCGGAAGGCTTCATCAGGCCCAGTCAGATTTGGCAGTGTTTCTACGGCAGCCCTTCCTAACGCCAACCACTCCGCAAGTGTAGTGGGTGTTTTTTACGTGCCACCTGCACAGGTGCCAGACAGAGCTGGCACAACGGCCATGAACGGATGGTGCTTTTACGTGTCACTGGCACGGGGCCAGCCGAGGCTGGCACGAACACGAGCGGATGGTGCTTTTATGTGTCACCGGCACGGGGGCCAGCCGAGGCTGGCAACGAACACGAGCGGATGGTGCTTTTACGTGTCACCGACACAGGGCCAGACAGAGCTGGCAAACGCCCACGAACGGACGGTGCTTTTACGTGTCACCGGCACGGGTGCCAGACGAGGCTGGCAGCGGACGATTGTTCTCACTGGTCTTGCCGGGTCTTCTCACGCACAGCATACTTCCACAGGTCTCGGTCTCTGGTCATTTCCTTGGTGAGACCTAGAGTTCGAAGGTCGTGCTTCACCACCTTGTCCCAGGTTTTCCTGGGTCTACCTCTTCCACAGGTCCCCTCAACTGCCAGGGTGTGGCACTTTTTCAGACACCTATCTTCGTCCATTCTTGCCACATGACCATACCAGCGCAAATGTCTCTCTTGCACACAACATCTGATGCCTCTTAGGTCCAACTTTTCTCTCAAGGTACTTACACTCTGTCGACTATGAACACTGACGTTACACATCCAACGGAGCATACTAGCTTCATTTCTTGCGAGCTTACGTAAATCCTCAGCAGTCACAGCCCAAGTTTCACTACCATGTAGCATGGCTGTACGTACACATGCATCATACAGTCTGCCTTTTACTTTGAGCGAGAGGCCTTTTGTCACCAGTAGGGGTAAGAGCTCTCTAAACTTTGCCCAGGCTATTCTTACTCTAGCAGTTATACTTTCAGCACACCCGCCCCCACTACTGACTTGGTCACCTAGGTAGCGGAAGCTATCAACTACTTCTAGTTTTTCTCCCTGAAACGTGATAGAAGTTGGTCTCTGCATATTTCCAGAGTTTATTGCTCCTGAGCATCTACCACAGATAAAAACTATTTTCCTAGTTAGTCTTCCTTTGACATTACTACATCTCTTATGTGTCCATAGCTTACATTTGGTGCATCTTATAGAGTTTCTACCTACGCCTTTTCTACAGATCGAGCAAGGCCATCTACCTGAAGGCGTTTGTGATTGGTCTACCTTCCTACTTATTAGGACTTTGGTTTTGGCTAGGTTGATTCTAAGGCCTTTCGATTCTAAACCTTGCTTCCACACCTGAAACTTCTCCTCCAGTTCTGATAGAGACTCAGCAATTAGAGCAAGGTCATCAGCATAGAGGAGCTCCCAGGGGCATCCAGTCTTGAATTCCTCCGTTATTGCCTGGAGGACTATGATAAATAGGAGGGGGCTGAGGACTGAACCTTGGTGGACCCCAACCTCTACCCTGAATTCTTCACTGTACTCGGTGCCGACCCTCACCTTACTAGCAGCGTCTCTGTACATGGCTTGTACAGCTCTCACTAACCATTTATCTATCCCTAGTTTCCTCATTGACCACCAGATAAGGGATCGGGGGACCCTGTCGAAGGCTTTCTCCATATCAACAAAAGCCAGGTATAGGGGTTTGTCTTTGGCTAGGTATTTCTCCTGCAGCTGTCTTACAAGGAAAATAGCATCAGTAGTACTTTTCCCTGGCACGAACCCAAACTGCATCTGATCTAAGCTAACTCTCTCTCTAATTTGTTGGGCTATAACCCTCTCCGTTACCTTCATTACTTGATCTAGTAGCTTGATACCCCTGTAGTTATTTGTATCTAGGGCGTCACCTTTACCTTTGTAGCAGTTAACTATTATGCTGCTACACCAGTCATTGGGAATGACTCCTTCGTGTATCACCTGGTTAACTATACGGGTGACTAGGCTATAGCCAGCACTACCAGATATTTTGAGCATCTCTGCAGTAATTCCTGATGGGCCTGGGGCTTTCCCTGTTTTCATGCTTCTAATTGCCTTATATGTAATTTTAAAATTAAATTGACAATGTTCATTTTTATACATATTCCATTTGCCAACATTACAAAGAGGGTAGGTATATAGACAGAGAGGTGAATTTCATCAGTAAAAACATGGTAGTAAAAGATCTTTACTCATGGGTAGATTTCTTATTACTGAATTTACTTTGTTATTTAGATTTACTATTGGGGAGGGGGTTTCTATTAATTTCAGTGGAGACAATCAAGAATTTATCTATTTATAAATAGAGGAAGGGGCAGTTTTAAGTGGCAGAGCCATAAATCCAACCCTTTTGTGAAAAACTTAACTCTGGTACATTTTAAGTTTTTTCAGCTAAAGTTAGTAGGCTGAAGCTAGAGGAGTAGGGAAAATAGAGACTTCCAGTACCTTAACCATTTAACAGCCAAATCCTATTTGTGATTTGAAATAAATATCTTTTAGATAGTTTTTTCCAAAGGATTCTAATAAATTTTAGTATCTTATATAGGGATGGAGAGTATAGAAATCATTTCATATTTATAAAAATATATATATCAGATTATTATTAATATAGATGTATAGTTAGTTAGTAAATAGTAATTTATTTGTATTAATGAGTTAAATTAAAGGAATATGCTGGACATATCATATATTTCCTGCATGTTAATAATTTTAGAATGTACTTCACTTGAGTTATAACAGTTTGGTTCTATATAGGTTAAGTGCGTGTCTAATAGAAATGTAATTTTCGGTAAGATGATATAGTGGGTAAATGAGTAAGATAAAATGGTTTAAAATTGCAGTGAAAAAATATTTAAGTCAGCTGAAGATTGCTCTACATTTAAAACTGATGTAATA
>NC_043019.1:18856831-18864331 GCF_006345805.1 Octopus sinensis | reverse complement strand
ACCAAGCTTGCTTGGTGAGGAGGCTGTTTATTGGACACCCTGCGGGATGAAGAACAAAACCCGTCAAAGGGCGGAGGAACTCTTGAGAGTCAACGGCCATCCAATAAATGTCTTAAGGCTGTATCATGCGCGGGGACATAGAAATAATCGAACTGAATACCCGATCGCACGGTTAAACCATTGGGAGTGAAGGACTCCCAGCCTTTGTTAGGGCATCCTTCTAGGAGAAGGTAACTCAGGTAACTGGGATAACTCCGACATAAAATCTGCGGCTCAGTGGTTACCGATGATGTTGACTTGTTCTTCTTTTCGGATTATGGCTGCTGTTGCTTAGTGAGTGGGATTGACTCAGTGCACAGCCTTTCCTCACTTAAAAAAAAATATTCTTGCACAGGCATTGCACAATAACAACATTGATTAAGCTTCGTGCAATGGCCATACTCGATAACGAGGGGGCAGCCACCATGTATGTATGTATGTATGTATGTATGTATGTATGTATGTATGTATGTATGTGTGTGTGTGTGTGTGTGCGTGTGCGTGCGTGCGTGCGTGCGTGCGTGCGTGCGTGCGTGCGTGCATGTATGTATGTATGTAGGCAGGCATGTGTATATGTATGTATGTATGTATGTAGGCATGTGTATATGTATGTATGTATGTATGTAGGCATGTGTATATGTATGTATGTATAAGTAGTTTTCTAGAAGAGACTCAGTAATTATCTTGTGTGCCAAAAGCCATAATTTCTTCAGAATTAGAAAACAATTGTGGGGAAAAAAAGTTGGATAATTTTCTTTTCCATAATTTTGTGTTTTTGACATTATTTTGCCCTTTCGTTTTTATTTTGTCAGATTTATGCTAAGACATGACTAAGATCTTGCAAAGAAACGAACTTTGAAATAATAAGATCTTGCAAAGAAACGAACTTTGAAATAATAAGATCTTGCAAAGAAACGAACTTTGAAATAATAAGATCTTGCAAAGAAACGAACTTTGAAATAATAAGATCTTGCAAAGAAACGAACTTTGAAATAATAAGATCTTGCAAAGAAACGAACTTTGAAATAATAAGATCTTGCAAAGAAACGAACTTTGAAATAATAAGATCTTGCAAAGAAACGAACTTTGAAATAATAAGATCTTGCAAAGAAACGAACTTTGAAATAATAAGATCTTGCAAAGAAACGAACTTTGAAATAATAAGATCTTGCAAAGAAACGAACTTTGAAATAATAAGATCTTGCAAAGAAACGAACTTTGAAATAATAAGATCTTGCAAAGAAACGAACTTTGAAATTGCTATTTGACCATTTTCTTCTTTTGCTTCTGATTATGCATAAATAGAATTTTCACAAATTCAGTTTTATATATATGTGGCTATATGGTCTTAGGTTCTACTTGGTGACTTCCCCAATGCTGGTGACATGCAAAAAGTATCCAATACGTGTTATAAAGTGGTTGGTATTAAGAAGGGCATCCAGTCGTAAAAACCATTCCCAAACAGACTTTGGGTTTTGGTGCCATCTTCTGACTTGATAACTCCTGTCGCACCATCCAACTCATGCTAGCATGGAAAAAACACACACACGCATCTCTGCATATCATTCACTCCTCTTTCTCCTCTCCCTCACATCACACATCTTCCTCCCTCCCTCCCTCCCTCTCAGTCATCTGCCTCTTGACCATACCGCTGTGACACATGACCCCTTTTCCCAGTGCCTTTAACTCACCTGTTCTTGCTTTCTACATCCATGCTTCTGTCACTCACTCCTTCCTATTATCAATCACACTTAATTATGCTGTCGATATGATTAACGATCATAGTGGGTTTCTCTCTCTCTGCTCTTTGCCACAGACATCATCGCACACTCTTGCCTTTCTTTTCTTGCTTATTTTCTGTTTGCCAAACACGATTCTTTCACCTGTGTTTTTATTACACATCCACAGTTTGCAATACATTGCTCGCTCTCTCTCTCTCTCTCTCTCTCTCTCACCCATATCCATTGCTCATTTCTCAGTCACTCCCTCTTCTTCTCCATTCTCACTCCTCTTGGTACACTCTGTAAAACGTAATGCTTAATGTGCATTTCAGCCTTGCTGAATGTCAACACAAATTCTAATCACCCACTCTCTGTTATAAAAGGGACTATAAACAATATATCCAATTGAATATCTAGACTTTCAGCAAATGAAGGGATATTGAACTCACGTTATTACAATGTAGCGTTAGCTGGGGCTGGATATACATGAAAATCAAATACATACTTAATAATAATCTAATTAATGTATATAGCAACAAGAATGATAGCACTGGACCACATTTTAGTAGAGGAAATTATAAACATGAAATAGATAAATGTGGTCATCTTAACCCCATAAAACTAAAGGGGAAAATAGGAATAGAGAATTACTATTTGTAAATCTCATAACAAGAGATATTCAGCAACTGTACTTTGGAGTAAAGATTGTTTGCAAATGTAACATGTCTTCTGGGGTCAAATTACAGCAACATTTGTCCTAAACTAGGACCGCCATGTTATGTTGGCAAACAATCTTTACTCCAAAATAGGACTAATCTAAATATTAGTTATCTGGAGTTCCTTAGATAGTGTCCTTACCTCAGATTATATTAGTCATAATAGACTGAACAACAAGTATAAAAAATGCAATGTTTTGTGGTATAATCCAATTTTCAGATTACATGTATTATCCAAGATTCCTAGGGATTTCTTTTCTGCATAGGATAGATACTTTTCTAACAAATACCACAAGATCTTTAAAAGACATAGAGTGGAATTATTGTATGCAACCTCTAATAACTTTGATTACCACATTCATAAACTTTATAGTAGGAAGCTAAATGAGGAGATTGCTAACACCATTAGTAGGGGTAAAATAGAAATAACCCTTCAAATAAGGATTGCAAGTGTAATGAAGAAAGTAATCAAGTCCGTCCAAATAATTCTCATAAGAATAATAATCAAAATACTGAAAACCTCAATTATAGTAGTAGTGGAAACAGCAACAAGGATAGTAACGAAGGGTATATCAACAGCACTGATAATAACCATAGAAACAATAAAGGAAAAATTAGAAATATAAGAAAGACAGGTTACTACCAAATAGAAAACAGTGTAGTAAAGAATTGTAATTGTAAGGGCAGGTATGCATGTCCCCTGGGAAAAGGATGTCTTCGTAAGAACATAATATACTAATGTATATTATGCTACATGGCAGTGAAACATGGGCCGTGACTGCTGAGGACATGCGTAAGCTCGCGAGGAATGAAGCCAGTATGCTCCGATGGATGTGTAATGTCAGTGTACATTCTCGACAGAGCGTTAGTACCTTGAGAGGAATGTTGTACCTAAGAAGCATCGGTTGTAGTGTGCAAGAAAGACGATTGCGCTGGTATGGTCATGTGGCGAGAATGGATGAAGATAAGTGTGTGAAAAAGTGCCAATCCCTAGCAGTTGAGGGAACCCGTGGAAGGGGTAGACCCAGGAAAACCTGGGACGAGGTGGTGAAGCACGACCTTCGAACTTTAGGCCTCACTGAAGAAATGACCAGCGACTGAGACCTTTGGAAATATGCTGTACGTGAGAAGACCAGGCAGGACAAGTGAGTCCAGCCCACTTATGCATGCCTTTCCTCCCTTGGACACAAAGACCGGTTGAGGCAAGCGAAGTCGATATCGAACCTCATCCGACGACAGGCACCTATGCTTGCGAAGACCTGTTGGGGCAAGGGAAATCGAAATCAAAATCGGAATGGAAATTGAACCAATCCTATGACTGGCACCCGGCAGATGCCAGGACCCCTGGACTGGTGGTACGTAAAAAGCACTATCCGAATCGTGGCCAATGCCAGCACCGCCTCGACTGGCTTCCGTGCTGGTGGCACGTAAAAAGCACCATCCGAATCGTGACCGAAGCCAGTGCCACCTCGACTGGCTTCCGTGCCGGTGGCATGTAAAATGCACCAATCCGACCGTGGCCATTGCCAGCCTCGCCTGGCACCGGTGTGGGTGGCACGTAAAAAGCACCCACTACACTCACGGAGTGATTGGCATTAGGAAGGGCATCCAGCTGTAGAAACATTGCCAGATCAGACTGGAGCCTGGTGCAGCCTTCTGGCTTCCCAGATCCCCGGTTGAACCGTCCAACCCATGCTAGCATGGAGAACGGACATTAAACGATGATGATGATGATGATGTACAGTTAGAATGCTAGCAGATGGATTTATATTTGTCGGTGTGACTGCTGATTGCTTCAGACGTAGATTTCAGAACCACATCGCATCATTTAAAAACATTATCAGGAGACACTGTACACATCATTTGCTTACCTGGTCTGGAAACTTAAGGAAGGAAAAATGCAATTCAACATCACATGGATGGTAAAAAGAAAATGTATGTCTGTATAATTCTTTCTCAAGATCTTGCAGTCTCTGTTCCAAAGAGGTGCTATGTATTTTAATGTGTACAGATAAACTTGTGAATATGTACCCTGAAAGATTTATTAGATGCAATCACAGGCTAAAATGCTCATTTTCTCAGTTTTGTGAAAATAATTAATGTTTGAAACTTAATTGATACAATCTGCTTGTTTTTATTTTGATTTAATTTTTCTTTATCATGTTGTATGTATTTATCTGAGGTATTTTAAAAATAGTTAAATGTATGTAAGAAGTGTTTGTGTGAGTGTGTATCAAACTATATACATCACTTTGCATGTGGGTTGGACTTGGGCTAAAAATGTTTATTAGAAATGTCTATGTCCTTTTATAAAGAGATGTATGTGAGTATATTCTATTTCACTCATATGATGCCTGTATATTATATTTTAATTTATTTATCTTTATCATATTGTATTGTCTATATCTGTTTTTTTTTTTTAATTTTTATAACAGAATAATGTATGTAAGAAGTGTGTATGTAGTGCTCCAGCATGGCCACAGTCAAATGACTGAAACAAGTAAAAGAATAAAAGAATACATGCCTATACAAATAGATATATGCATGTATTTCTTTTCCACTTTTCTCTATTTCTATCTTGTTAAAATAGTATGTATATAAGAAGTGTATATGTGTGCATGTATAAATAAATATATGTATACATATTTCATTTTCATACTATCTCTTTCTTGGCTCCATAACAGTAAGATCGTGTAGATTGTATGATGCCTGTGTGCAAACAACCATGCTACATGGCAGGGAAACATGGACTGTGACTGCTGAAGATATGCATAGCCTTGACAGAAATTAAGCTAGTATGCTTCACTGGATGTGTACTATTTATTTGGTCCCCTAGGCAAACAGAAATCATCTACTGCCTCTAATGAGTCACCAGGGCATTTGAAGGAATCAATTTTCTAAGTCTCTAAAGTTTTTTTATGGCTCCTGTGCATCTTCCACTTACAAGACTATCTTCTCTAATAACCTTCCTATTAATATACTGCACCTCTTGTGTGTCCTTAGCTTACAATGGATATGTTGTATGGAGTTCCTGCCTACATCTTTCCCACAAATCGAACGGGACCACCTACCTGAGTGGGAATAGAATCCTATCAGTTTTCTTGCTTACTAGAACCTTAGTCTTTGCTAAATTAACCTTAAGGCCTTTAGATTCTTGGTTTTGCTCCACACTTGGAATTTCTCATCTAGCTCTGATATGGAATCTGCTATGACAGCAAGAAGATCAGCCTAAGGGGCTGTTGGTCTTGGATTCCTTTGTTATGGCCTGGAGGACAATGAGGAAACTAAGGACTGAGCCTTGATGACCCCCTACCTGTATATCAGATTCTTCACTGTACTCATGGTTAACTCTCACCTTACTGACATGTCTTTGTACAAGGCCTATACAGCTTTCATCTGCCACCTGTGTATCCCTAGCCCCTCCTCACTGCCCATCATATCATACAGTGAGTCACTCTATTGAAGGCATTCTCTAGATCAACAAATTCTTTGCTCAGTACTTCTCTTGCAGTTGCTTGACTGTGAAAATAATGTTGGTAGTGCTTTTTCCCCAAACAAAGCTGAACTGCATTTCGTCAACCCTAATTCTGCTCCTAATTAATTGGCCAATAAATCTCCATAATTTTCATCACCTGGTCCAGGAGTTTGATGTCTCTACAGTTACTTCCATCTACTGCATAACCCTTACCCTTGTAGCAGCTAATAATTATGTTGCTACACCAGTCACTGGGTATTACACCTGCTTGAATGACCTGATCAACTATGCAGGTAACCACCAGCCCATATCCTACCTTACTGGATATTTTGAGCATCTCAGCTGTGATTCCAGATGGACCAAGGGCTTTCCCTGTTTTCAGGCTTTTAATTGTCTTACCTATCACACTGCTGTCCACTAGAATAGCTGGGTTCACATGTGGGAGACTCCCTTTATTCCATTCATTCTCTACATTCAACAGTCTCGCATAGTAACATTTCCATGCCTCTTTCTTCTCCACATCACTAAGTGCAAGTATACCATTATCCATCTGTGCACACTTCTCTCCAACAATATCCTGATTCTCACTGACACACTGTCTGGCAATCCGGAACACTTCAGGTCTCTGATCATCACACTGTAGGACTTTGGCAAACCTCTTCGTTTCTGCTTCTACCCTAGTGAGATAAACCTGA
The DNA here is from genome assembly GCF_006345805.1 of Octopus sinensis. Lineage (NCBI taxonomy): Eukaryota > Metazoa > Mollusca > Cephalopoda > Octopoda > Octopodidae > Octopus > Octopus sinensis. The sequence goes on along the minus strand of NC_043019.1, from coordinate 18,857,685 downwards.
GATCTAGCCTCCCTTTTAGCCTTCTGATAAGTTTCTTAGCCATCACCTCCTCTTTTCCACACTTTCCAGGCCCATCTTTTCTCCTTTATGGCCATGTTCTACCACAACTTCACCTTTGGTCTGGCAGGGACTTTGTTCCAACCACAGATTTGCCCTTAGTAGACATAAATATATATATATATATAAATATATCATCATCATCATCGTTTAACGTCTGTTTTCCATGCTAGCATGGGTTGGACGGTTTGACTGGGGTCTGGGAAGCCTCGGGCTGCACCAGGCTCCAGTCTGATCTGGCAGTGTTTCTACAGCTGGATGCCCAAATATATATATATATATATATATATATAAAAATTAGAAAAAAACCCACCTTTTATCAATTCAAAATGAAAAATTAAATTACACCATCTAGAAAATTACATATAATAGAAATATTAAATATAAGATAAAAAAATAATATACCGATGATTAAGTAATGTGCAAAATAATAAATAAAAAGTATATATTTGGTAGAATAACGTCACGTGTTTCGTGGCTATATTTAAGAAATGATTATAGTAAAAATATTAGTAGTAGTAGTAAAATCACTTCAATATAAATGTAGCCACTCATCAGGTTAAAAATAACTACAATAATATAATTAATTAATAAATATATTAATTATTTAATCTGATTTAATGTATATAGTTTAAAGTGTTGTATTTAGTTTTCACTTAATGTATATTTAATATATATATATATATAGTTTTGTCTGTAAACTGCTGAAAATGAATATCACTTTGGGAATGCACTCTCACACTGAGTGAAATGACGACAAGATTTAACGAAGGACTTATTTAAACAATCATCTGAGG